>NW_026110563.1:0-368750 GCF_024679095.1 Eriocheir sinensis
TACATTTTTATGTTTATTTTGAATATATATTTTCTTAAAATTTTAGTTATTTTAATGTGTATTTTATATATTTTGATACAAATTTTATACAAATTAATGTTATTTTATGTGTTTTTTATATATATTTTCATATAAATTTACATTATTTTATGTATTTTGTATATATTTCATTACAAATTTACCTTATTTTATGTTTATTTTATATATTCATTTCATGTAATTTTAAATTATTTTATGTGTATATTTGTATTTGTGCTTAGGTTATTTTATGTGTATTTTCAATATATATTTTCATCCATAATTACATTTTATTGGTATTTTGATAATTTAATTTTAAACGAATTAGATTATTATATGTGTATTTTGTATATGTTTTTATATGCATTTACATTATTTAATGTGTTTTGTATATATATTTTAATTTAATTTACTTTATTATGTGTGTATTTGTATATATATTTTAATAAATTTACATTATTTTAAGTGTATTTTGTATATATTTTTCATACAAATTTATATTATATTATTGGTATTTTGTTTATTTATTTTGATATAAATTACATGATTATATATGTATTTTGTATATATATGTTTTATACGTATTTACATTATTTAATGTGTATTTTGTATATTTATATTTAAACAAATTAACGTTATTTTATGTGTATTTGCATAGATATTTTGATACAAATTTACATCATTTGATGTATTTTGTATAAATATATTTCAATTCAAATTTAGCTTATTTTTTGTGTATTTTGAATATCTATTTTCATACAAATTTAGCTACTGTGTATTTTTGTATATAGTTTGATATAAATTTACGTTATTTATGCGTATTATATATCTTTATATTTATTCAAATACACATTCTTTTATTGGTATTTTGTTTATTTTGATACGAATTTACATAATTTTATGTGTATTTTCTATACATTTTTTTATACGTATTTTCTTCATTTTATGTGTATTTTCTATATGTATTTTTATACAAATCTACATTATTTAATGTGTATTCGTATATATATATTTTGAAACAAATTTACATTGTTTTATATGTATTTTGCATATCTATTTCAATACAAATTTACCTTATTATATGTGCATTTTGTATATTTATTTTAATACAAATTTAAATATTGTATGTGTGTCTTGGTATATATATATTTTTTTTTAAATGCGTTATTTTATGGGTATTTTGCATCTTTATTTTCATACAAAGTTACATTATTTTATTAATATTCTGTGTATTTATTTTGATACGATTTTACATTATTCTATTTGTGTTTTGAATATATTTTTTTATACATATTTACATTATTTAATGTGTATTTTGTATATATATTTTATACAAATTTACGTTATTTTAAGTGTATTTGTTTATATATTTTCATTCAAATTTACATTATTTTATGTGTATTTTGTAAATGTATTTCAATACAAATTTACCTAGTTTTATGTGTATTTTGTATACTTATTTTCATACAAATTTAAATTATTTTTGTGTAATTTTGTATATAGTTTTATACAAATTTAGGTTATTTCAGGTGTATTTTATATGTCTATTTTCATACAAACACACATTCTTTTATTGATATTTTGTTTATTTATTTTGACGCGAATTTACATAATTTCATGTGTATTTTGTAAATTTATTTCTATAGAAATCTACGTTATTTTATGTGTATTCGTATATATATTTTGAAATAAATTTACACTGTTTTATGTGTATTTTGCATATTTTTTCAAAACAAATTTACTTTATTGTATGTGCATTTTGTATATTAGTTTTAATACAAATCTAATTATTCTATGTGTATTTTTTAATATGTATTTTTATTAAAATATGATTCATTTCATGGGTATTTTGCATCTTTATTTTCATACAAATCTACATTATTTTATTGATATTCTGTGTATTTATTTTGATTCGATTTTACATTATTCTATGTGTATTTTGTATATATATATATATATATATATATATATATATATATATATATATATATATATATATATATATATATATATATATATATATATATATATTTTTTTTTTTTTATACAAATGTACGTTACTTTATGTGTATTTGTTTTCATTTCATATAAATTTACATTATTTTATGTGAATTTTGTACATGTATTTAAATACAAATAACTAATTATATGTGTATTTTGTATATCTATTTTCATACAAATTGAAATTATTTTTGTGTATTTTTGTATATATTTTTATATAAATTTTCGTTACTCTATGTGTATTTTGTATATTTATTTTCCTACAAATATACGTTCTTTTATCGGAATTTTGTTTACTTATTTTGATACGAGTTTACATTATTTATGTGCATTTTGCAAATCTATTTTAATACAAATTTAATTATTTTATATGTATTTTTGTATATATATTTTTATACAAATATGCGTTATTATATGGGTATTTTGCATCTTTACTTTCATCCAAATTTACATTATCTTTTTGATATTCTGTTTATTTATTTTGAGACGATTTAACATTATTTTATGAGTATTTTGTATATATATTTTTATACATATTTAAAATGTTTAATGTATATTTTGTATATATAATTTATTCAAATTTACGTTATTTTATGTGTTTGTATATGTATTTCAATAAAAATTTGCCGAAGTTTATTTGTATTTTGCATATCTATTTTCTAACAAATTTAAACTATTTTTGTGTATTTTTGTATATATTTTTATACAAATTTTAGTTATTTTATTTGTATTTTGTATATATATTTTCCTACAAATAAACATTCTTTTATTGGAATTTTGTTGATTTATTTTGATGCAATTTACCTTATTATGAATTTTTTCTATATATATATATATATATATATATATATATATATATATATATATATATATATATATATATATATATATATATATATATATATATATATATATATATATATATATATATATTTTTTTTTTTCTACGTATTTACATTTTTATGTTTATTTTGTATATATTTTCTTAAAATTTTAGTTATTTTATTGTGTGTATTCGTATATATTTTCATACAATTTTAAACATATTCATGTTATTTTATGTGTTTTTTTATATATATTTTCATACAAATTTACATTATTTTATGTGTATTTTGTACATATATTTCATTACAAATTTACATTATTTTATGTTCATTTTGTATATTTATTTCATTCAATTTTAAATTATTTTATGTGTATATTTGTATTTGTGTTTAGGTTATTTTATGTGTATTTTCAATATATATTTTCATCCATAACTACATTTTATTGGTATTTTGTTAATTTATTTTTAAACGAATTACATTATTATATGTGTATTTTGTACATATTTTTCATACGTATTTAAAGAGTTTCAGGAGAATTTTGTTTATATATTTTTAATTTAATTTACGTTATTATGTGTGTATTTGTATAAATATTTTGATACAAATTTACATTATTTTATGAATTTTGTATATATATTTCAATTAAAATTTAGCTTATTTTATGTGTATTTTGTATATCCATTTTCATATAAATTTTATTACTTTTGTGTATTTTTGTATATAGTTTTATACAAATTTACGTTATTTTATGTGTATTTTGTATATTTATATTTATACAAATACACATTCTTTTATTGGTATTTTCTTTATTTATTTTGATTCGAATTTACATTATTTTATGTGTATTTTGTATCCATTTTTTTATACGTATTTACTATTTTATGTGTTTTCGTATATATATTTTGAAACAAATTTACATTGTTTTATATGTATTTTTGAATATCTCTTTTAATAAAATATGCGCTATTTTATGGGAGTTTTGCATCTTTATTTTTATACAAATTTACATTATTTTATTGATATTCTGTGTTTTTATTTTCATACGATTTAACATTATTCTATTTGTTTTTTGTATATATTTTTTTATACACATTTACATTATTTAATGTGTATCTTGCATATATATTTTATACAAATTTACGTTATTTTAAGTGTATTTGTTCATATATTTTCATTCAAATTTACATTATTTTATGTGTATTTCGTATATGTATTTCAATACAAATTTACCTAATTTTTTGTGTATTTTCTATATTTCTTTTCATACACATGTAAATTATTTTTGTGTGTCTTGGTATATATATTTTTTTTTTAAAATGCGTTATTTTATGGGTATTTTGCATCTTTATTTTCATACAAAGTTACATTATTTTATTAATATTCTGTGTATTTATTTTGATACGATTTTACATTATTCTATTTGTGTTTTGAATATACTTTTTTATACATATTTACATTATTTAATGTGTATTTTGTATATATATTTTATACAAATTTACGTTATTTTAAGTGTATTTGTTTATATATTTTCATTCAAATTTACATTATTTTATGTGTATTTTGTAAATGTATTTCAATACAAATTTACCTAATTTTATGTGTATTTTGTATACTTATTTTCATACAAATTTAAATTATTTTTGTGTAATTTTGTATATAGTTTTATACAAATTTAGGTTATTTCAGGTGTATTTTATATGTCTATTTTCATACAAACACACATTCTTTTATTGATATTTTGTTTATTTATTTTGACGAGAATTTACATAATTTCATGTGTATTTTGTAAATTTATTTCTATAGAAATCTACGTTATTTTATGTGTATTCGTATATATATTTTGAAATAAATTTACACTGTTTTATATGTATTTTGCATATTTTTTCAAAACAAATTTACTTTATTGTATGTGCATTTTGTATATTAGTTTTAATACAAATCTAATTATTCTATGTGTATTTTTTAATATGTATTTTTATTAAAATATGATTCATTTCATGGGTATTTTGCATATTTATTTTCATACAAATCTACATTATTTTATTGATATTCTGTGTATTTATTTTGATTCGATTTTACATTATTATGTATATATATATATATATATATATATATATATATATATATATATATATATATATATATATATATATATATATATATATTTTTTTTTTATACAAATGTACGTTACTTTATGTGTATTTGTTTTCATTTCATATAAATTTACATTATTTTATGTGAATTTTGTACATGTATTTAAATACAAATAACTAATTATATTTGTATTTTGTAAATCTATTTTCATACAAATTGAAATTATTTTTGTGTATTTTTGTATATATTTTTATATAAATTTTCGTTACTCTATGTGTATTTTGTATATTTATTTTCCTACAAATATACGTTCTTTTATCGGAATTTTGTTTACTTATTTTGATACGAATTTACATTATTTATGTGCATTTTGCAAATCTATTTTAATACAAATTTAATTATTTTATATGTATTTTTGTATATATATTTTTATACAAATATGCGTTATTATATGGGTATTTTGCATCTTTACTTTCATCCAAATTTACATTATCTTATTGATATTCTGTTTATTTATTTTGATACGATTTAACATTATTTTATGAGTATTTTGTATATATATTTTTATACATATTTAAAATGTTTAATGTATATTTTGTATATATAATTTATTCAAATTTACGTTATTTTATGTGTTTGTATATGTATTTCAATATAAATTTGCCGAAGTTTATTTGTATTTTGCATATCTATTTTCCAACAAATTTAAACTATTTTTGTGTATTTTTGTATATATTTTTATACAAATTTTACTTATTTTATTTGTATTTTGTATATATATTTTCCTACAAATAAACATTCTTTTATTGAATTTTGTTGATTTATTTTGATACGAATTTACCTTATTTTATATATATATAGATATATATATATATATATATATATATATATATATATATATATATATATATATATATATATATATATATATATATATATATATATATATATATATATATATATATATATATATATATATATTTTTTTTTATTTTTTTCTACGTATTTACATTTTTTATGTTTATTTTGTATATATATTTTCTTAAAAATTTTAGTTATTTTATTGTGTGTATTCGTATATATTTTCATACAAATTTTAAACATATTCATGTTATTTTATGTGTTTTTTGATATATATTTTCATACAAATTTACATTATTTTATGTGTATTTTGTACATATATTTCATTACAAATTTACATTATTTTATGTTCATTTTGTATATTTATTTCATTCAATTTTAAATTATTTTATGTGTATATTTGAATTTGTGTTTAGGTTATTTTATGTGTATTTTCAATATATTTTCATCCATAATTACATTTTATTGGTATTTTGTTAATTTATTTTTAAACGAATTACATTATTATATGTGTATTTTGTACATATTTTTCATACGTATTTAAAGAGTTTCAGGAGAATTTTGTTTATATATTTTTAATTTAATTTACGTTATTATGTGTGTATTTGTATAAATATTTTGATACAAATTTACATTATTTTATGAATTTTGTATATATATTTCAATTAAAATTTAGCTTATTTTATGTGTATTTTGTATATCCATTTTCATATAAATTTTATTACTTTTGTGTATTTTTGTATATAGTTTTATACAAATTTACGTTATTTTATGTGTATTTTGTATATTTATATTTATACAAATACACATTCTTTTATTGGTATTTTGTTTATTTATTTTGATTCGAATTTACATTATTTTATGTGTATTTTGTATCCATTTTTTTATACGTATTTACTATTTTATGTGTTTTCGTATATATATTTTGAAACAAATTTACATTGTTTTATATGTATTTTTGAATATCTCTTTCAATACAAATTTACCTTACTATATGTGCATTTTGTATATTTATTTCAATACAAATTTAAATTTTTATGTGTAACTTTGGTATATATATTTTTATAAAAAAATGCGCTATTTTATGGGAATTTTGCATCTTTATTTTTATACAAATTTACATTATTTTATTGATATTCTGTGTATTTATTTTGATACGATTTTACATTATTCTATTTGTTTTTTGTATATATTTTTTTATACACATTTACATTATTTAATGTGTATCTTGCATATATATTTTATACAAATTTACGTTATTTTAAGTGTATTTGTTTATATATTTTCATTCAAATTTACATTATTTTATGTGTATTTCGTATATGTATTTCAATACAAATTTACCTAATTTTTTGTGTATTTTCTATATTTCTTTTCATACACATGTAAATTATTTTTGTGTGTCTTGGTATATATATTTTTTTTTAAAAATGCGTTATTTTATGGGTATTTTGCATCTTTATTTTCATACAAAGTTACATTATTTTATTAATATTCTGTGTATTTATTTTGATACGATTTTACATTATTCTATTTGTGTTTTGAATATACTTTTTTATACATATTTACATTATTTAATGTGTATTTTGTATATATATTTTATACAAATTTACGTTATTTTAAGTGTATTTGTTTATATATTTTCATTCAAATTTACATTATTTTATGTGTATTTTGTAAATGTATTTCAATACAAATTTACCTAATTTTATGTGTATTTTGTATACTTATTTTCATACAAATTTAAATTATTTTTGTGTAATTTTGTATATAGTTTTATACAAATTTAGGTTATTTCAGGTGTATTTTATATGTCTATTTTCATACAAACACACATTCTTTTATTGATATTTTGTTTATTTATTTTGACGCGAATTTACATAATTTCATGTGTATTTTGTAAATTTATTTCTATAGAAATCTACGTTATTTTATGTGTATTCGTATATATATTTTGAAATAAATTTACACTGTTTTATATGTATTTTGCATATTTTTTCAAAACAAATTTACTTTATTGTATGTGCATTTTGTATATTAGTTTTAATACAAATCTAATTATTCTATGTGTATTTTTTAATATGTATTTTTATTAAAATATGATTCATTTCATGGGTATTTTGCATCTTTATTTTCATACAAATCTACATTATTTTATTGATATTCTGTGTATTTATTTTGATTCGATTTTACATTATTCTATGTGTATTTTGTATATATATATATATATATATATATATATATATATATATATATATATATATATATATATATATATATATATATATATATATATATATATATATATATATATATATATTTTTTTATACAACTGTACGTTACTTTATGTGTATTTGTTTTCATTTCATATAATTTACATTATTTTATGTGAATTTTGTACATGTATTTAAATACAAATAACTAATTATATGTGTATTTTGTAAATCTATTTTCATACAAATTGAAATTATTTTTGTGTATTTTTGTATATATTTTTATATAAATTTTCGTTACTCTATGTGTATTTTGTATATTTATTTTCCTACAAATATACGTTCTTTTATCGGAATTTTGTTTACTTATTTTGATACGAATTTACATTATTTATGTGCATTTTGCAAATCTATTTTAATACAAATTTAATTATTTTATATGTATTTTGTATATATTTTTATACAAATATGCGTTATTATATGGGTATTTTGCATCTTTACTTTCATCCAAATTTACATTATCTTTTTGATATTCTGTTTATTTATTTTGAGACGATTTAACATTATTTTATGAGTATTTTGTATATATATTTTTATACATATTTAAAATGTTTAATGTATATTTTGTATATATAATTTCTTCAAATTTACGTTATTTTATGTGTTTGTATAACTTTATGTGTATTTTGCATATCTATTTTGAAACAAATTTAAATTATTTTTGTGTATTTTTGAATTTATTTTTATACAAATTTAAGTTGTTTTATTTGTATGTTGTATATATATTTTCCTACAAATATATATTCTTTTTTTTGGAATTCTGTTTATTTATTTTGATACGAGTTTACATTATTTTATATGTATTTTGTATATATATATATATATATATATATATATATATATATATATATATATATATATATATATATATATATATATATATATATATATTTATTTATTTATTTATTTTTTTTCTACGTATTTACATTTTTTATGTTTATTTTGTATATATATTTTCTTAAAAATTTTAGTTATTTTATTGTGTGTATTCGTATATATTTTCATACAAATTTTAAACATATTCATGTTATTTTATGTGTTTTTTTATATATATTTTCATACAAATTTACATTATTTTATGTGTATTTTGTACATATATTTCATTACAAATTTACATTATTTTATGTTCATTTTGTATATTTATTTCATTCAATTTTAAATTATTTTATGTGTATATTTGTATTTGTGTTTAGGTTATTTTATGTGTATTTTCAATATATATTTTCATCCATAACTACATTTTATTGGTATTTTGTTAATTTATTTTTAAACGAATTACATTATTATATGTGTATTTTGTACATATTTTTCATACGTATTTAAAGAGTTTCATGAGAATTTTGTTTATATATTTTTAATTTAATTTACGTTATTATGTGTGTATTTGTATAAATATTTTGATACAAATTTACATTATTTTATGAATTTTGTATATATTTAAATTAAAATTTAGCTTATTTTATGTATTTTGTATATCCATTTTCATATAAATTTTATTACTTTTGTGTATTTTTGTATATAGTTTTATACAAATTTACGTTATTTTATGTGTATTTTGTATATTTATATTTATACAAATACACATTCTTTTATTGGTATTTTCTTTATTTATTTTGATTCGAATTTACATTATTTTATGTGTATTTTGTTTCCATTTTTTTATACGTATTTACTATTTTATGTGTTTTCGTATATATATTTTGAAACAAATTTACATTGTTTTATATGTATTTTTGAATATCTCTTTTAATAAAATATGCGCTATTTTATGGGAGTTTTGCATCTTTATTTTTATACAAATTTACATTATTTTATTGATATTCTGTGTTTTTATTTTCATACGATTTAACATTATTCTATTTGTTTTTTGTATATATTTTTTTATACACATTTACATTATTTAATGTGTATCTTGCATATATATTTTATACAAATTTACGTTATTTTAAGTGTATTTGTTCATATATTTTCATTCAAATTTACATTATTTTATGTATGTATTTGTATATGTATTTCAATACAAATTTACCTAATTTTTGTGTATTTTCTATATTTCTTTTCATACATGTAAATTATTTTTGTGTGTCTTGGTATATATATTTTTTTTTTAAAATGCGTTATTTTATGGGTATTTTGCATCTTTATTTTCATACAAAGTTACATTATTTTATTAATATTCTGTGTATTTATTTTGATACGATTTTACATTATTCTATTTGTGTTTTGAATATACTTTTTTATACATATTTACATTATTTAATGTGTATTTTGTATATATATTTTATACAAATTTACGTTATTTTAAGTGTATTTGTTTATATATTTTCATTCAAATTTACATTATTTTATGTGTATTTTGTAAATGTATTTCAATACAAATTTACCTAATTTTATGTGTATTTTGTATACTTATTTTCATACAAATTTAAATTATTTTTGTGTAATTTTGTATATAGTTTTATACAAATTTAGGTTATTTCAGGTGTATTTTATATGTCTATTTTCATACAAACACACATTCTTTTATTGATATTTTGTTTATTTATTTTGACGCGAATTTACATAATTTCATGTGTATTTTGTAAATTTATTTCTATAGAAATCTACGTTATTTTATGTGTATTCGTATATATATTTTGAAATAAATTTACACTGTTTTATATGTATTTTGCATCTTTTTTCAAAACAAATTTACTTTATTGTATGTGCATTTTGTATATTAGTTTTAATACAAATCTAATTATTCTATGTGTATTTTTTAATATGTATTTTTATTAAAATATGATTCATTTCATGGGTATTTTGCATCTTTATTTTCATACAAATCTACATTATTTTATTGATATTCTGTGTATTTATTTTGATTCGATTTTACATTATTCTATGTGTATATATATATATATATATATATATATATATATATATATATATATATATATATATATATATATATATATATATATATATATATATATATATATATTTTTTTTTTTTTTTTTTTTTAAAAATTTAATTTATTTTATTTTTATTTTTTTTAATTTAATAAAAATTTAAATTATTTTATTTTTATTTTTTAAATTTATTTAAATAAAAATTTAACTAATTATATGTGTATTTTGTATATCTATTTTCATACAAATTGAAATTATTTTTGTGTATTTTTGTATATATTTTTATATAAATTTTCGTTACTCTATGTGTATTTTGTATATTTATTTTCCTACAAATATACGTTCTTTTATCGGAATTTTGTTTACTTATTTTGATACGAATTTACATTATTTATGTGCATTTTGCAAATCTATTTTAATACAAATTTAATTATTTTATATGTATTTTTGTATATATATTTTTATACAAATATGCGTTATTATATGGGTATTTTGCATCTTTACTTTCATCCAAATTTACATTATCTTATTGATATTCTGTTTATTTATTTTGATACGATTTAACATTATTTTATGAGTATTTTGTATATATATTTTTATACATATTTAAAATGTTTAATGTATATTTTGTATATATAATTTATTCAAATTTACGTTATTTTATGTGTTTGTATATGTATTTCAATATAAATTTGCCGAAGTTTATTTGTATTTTGCATATCTATTTTCCAACAAATTTAAACTATTTTGTTTATTTTTGTATATATTTTTATACAAATTTTACTTATTTTATTTGTATTTTGTATATATATTTTCCTACAAATAAACATTCTTTTATTGGAATTTTGTTGATTTATTTTGATACGAATTTACCTTATTTTATGAGTATTTTGTATATATATATATATATATATATATATATATATATATATATATATATATATATATATATATATATATATATATATATATATATATATATATATATATATATATATATATTTTATTTTTTTCTACGTATTTACATTTTTTATGTTTATTTTGTATATATATTTTCTTAAAAATTTTAGTTATTTTATTGTGTGTATTCGTATATATTTTCATACAAATTTTAAACATATTCATGTTATTTTATGTGTTTTTTGATATATATTTTCATACAAATTTACATTATTTTATGTTCATTTTGTATATTTATTTCATTCAATTTTAAATTATTTTATGTGTATATTTGAATTTGTGTTTAGGTTATTTTATGTGTATTTTCAATATATATTTTCATCCATAATTACATTTTATTGGTATTTTGTTAATTTATTTTTAAACGAATTACATTATTATATGTGTATTTTGTACATATTTTTCATACGTATTTAAAGAGTTTCAGGAGAATTTTGTTTATATATTTTTAATTTAATTTACGTTATTATGTGTGTATTTGTATAAATATTTTGATACAAATTTACATTATTTAATGAATTTTGTATATATATTTCAATTAAAATTTAGCTTATTTTATGTGTATTTTGTATATCCATTTTCATATAAATTTTATTACTTTTGTGTATTTTTGTATATAGTTTTATACAAATTTACGTTATTTTATGTGTATTTTGTATATTTATATTTATACAAATACACATTCTTTTATTGGTATTTTGTTTATTTATTTTGATTCGAATTTACATTATTTTATGTGTATTTTGTATCCATTTTTTTATACGTATTTACCATTTTATGTGTTTTCGTATATATATTTTGAAACAAATTTACATTGTTTTATATGTATTTATGAATATCTCTTTCAATACAAATTTACCTTACTTTATGTGCATTTTGTATATTTATTTCAATACAAATTTAAAAATTTTATGTGTATTTTGGTATATATATTTTTATAAAATATGCGCTATTTTATGGGAGTTTTGCATCTTTATTTTTATACAAATTTACATTATTTTATTGATATTCTGTGTATTTATTTTCATACGATCTTACATTATTCTATTTGTTTTTGTATATATTTTTTTATACACATTTACATTATTTGATGTGTATCTTGCATATATATTTTATACAAATTTACGTTATTTTAAGTGTATTTGTTTATATATTTTCATTCAAATTTACATTATTTTATGTGTATTTCGTATATGTATTTCAATACAAATTTACCTAATTTTTTGTGTATTTTCTATATTTCTTTTCATACACATGTAAATTATTTTTGTGTGTCTTGGTATATATATTTTTTTTTTAAAATGCGTTATTTTATGGGTATTTTGCATCTTTATTTTCATACAAAGTTACATTATTTTATTAATATTCTGTGTATTTATTTTGATACGATTTTACATTATTCTATTTGTGTTTTGAATATACTTTTTTATACATATTTACATTATTTAATGTGTATTTTGTATATATATTTTATACAAATTTACGTTATTTTAAGTGTATTTGTTTATATATTTTCATTCAAATTTACATTATTTTATGTGTATTTTGTAAATGTATTTCAATACAAATTTACCTAATTTTATGTGTATTTTGTATACTTATTTTCATACAAATTTAAATTATTTTTGTGTAATTTTGTATATAGTTTTATACAAATTTAGGTTATTTCAGGTGTATTTTATATGTCTATTTTCATACAAACACACATTCTTTTATTGATATTTTGTTTATTTATTTTGATGCGAATTTACATAATTTCATGTGTATTTTGTAAATTTATTTCTATAGAAATCTACGTTATTTTATGTGTATTCGTATATATATTTTGAAATAAATTTACACTGTTTTATATGTATTTTGCATATTTTTTCAAAACAAATTTACTTTATTGTATGTGCATTTTGTATATTAGCTTTAATACAAATCTAATTATTCTATGTGTATTTTTTAATATGTATTTTTATTAAAATATGATTCATTTCATGGGTATTATGCATCTTTATTTTCATACAAATCTACATTATTTTATTGATATTCTGTGTATTTATTTTGATTCGATTTTACATTATTCTATGTGTATATATATATATATATATATATATATATATATATATATATATATATATATATATATATATATATATATATATATATATATATATATATTTTTTATACAAATGTACGTTACTTTATGTGTATTTGTTTTCATTTCATACAAATTTACATTATTTTATGTGAATTTTGTACATGTATTTAAATACAAATAACTAATTATATGTGTATTTTGTATATCTATTTTCATACAAATTGAAATTATTTTTGTGTATTTTTGTATATATTTTTATATAAATTTTCGTTACTCTATGTGTATTTTGTATATTTATTTTCCTACAAATATACGTTCTTTTATCGGAATTTTGTTTACTTATTTTGATACGAATTTACATTATTTATGTGCATTTTGCAAATCTATTTTAATACAAATTTAATTATTTTATATGTATTTTTGTATATATATTTTTATACAAATATGCGTTATTATATGGGTATTTTGCATCTTTACTTTCATCCAAATTTACATTATCTTTTTGATATTCTGTTTATTTATTTTGAGACGATTTAACATTATTTTATGAGTATTTTGTATATATATTTTTATACATATTTAAAATGTTTAATGTATATTTTGTATATATAATTTATTCAAATTTACGTTATTTTATGTGTTTGTATATGTATTTCAATAAAAATTTGCCGAAGTTTATTTGTATTTTGCATATCTATTTTCTAACAAATTTAAACTATTTTTGTGTATTTTTGTATATATTTTTATACAAATTTTAGTTATTTTATTTGTATTTTGTATATATATTTTCCTACAAATAAACATTCTTTTATTGGAATTTTGTTGATTTATTTTGATACGAATTTACCTTATTTTATGAGTATTTTGTATATATATATATATATATATATATATATATATATATATATATATATATATATATATATATATATATATATATATATATATATATATC
Organism: Eriocheir sinensis; assembly: GCF_024679095.1. Classification (NCBI taxonomy): domain Eukaryota; kingdom Metazoa; phylum Arthropoda; class Malacostraca; order Decapoda; family Varunidae; genus Eriocheir; species Eriocheir sinensis. The sequence continues at coordinate 14,964 of NW_026110563.1, forward strand.
TATATATATTTTTTTTTCTACGTATTTACATTTTTTATGTTTATTTTGTATATATATTTTCTTAAAAATTTTAGTTATTTTATTGTGTGTATTCGTATATATTTTCATACAAATTTTAAACATATTCATGTTATTTTATGTGTTTTTTTATATATATTTTCATACAAATTTACATTATTTTATGTGTATTTTGTACATATATTTCATTACAAATTTACATTATTTTATGTTCATTTTGTATATTTATTTCATTCAATTTTAAATTATTTTATGTGTATATTTGAATTTGTGTTTAGGTTATTTTATGTGTATTTTCAATATATATTTTCATCCATAATTACATTTTATTGGTATTTTGTTAATTTATTTTTAAACGAATTACATTATTATATGTGTATTTTGTACATATTTTTCATACGTATTTAAAGAGTTTCATGAGAATTTTGTTTATATATTTTTAATTTAATTTACGTTATTATGTGTGTATTTGTATAAATATTTTGATACAAATTTACATTATTTTATGAATTTTGTATATATATTTCAATTAAAATTTAGCTTATTTTATGTGTATTTTGTATATCCATTTTCATATAAATTTTATTACTTTTGTGTATTTTTGTATATAGTTTTATACAAATTTACGTTATTTTATGTGTATTTTGTATATTTATATTTATACAAATACACATTCTTTTATTGGTATTTTCTTTATTTATTTTGATTCGAATTTACATTATTTTATGTGTATTTTGTATCCATTTTTTTATACGTATTTACTATTTTATGTGTTTTCGTATATATATTTTTAAACAAATTTACATTGTTTTATATGTATTTTTGAATATCTCTTTTAATAAAATATGCGCTATTTTATGGGAGTTTTGCATCTTTATTTTTATACAAATTTACATTATTTTATTGATATTCTGTGTTTTTATTTTCATACGATTTAACATTATTCTATTTGTTTTTTGTATATTTTTTTATACATTTACATTATTAAATGTGTATCTTGCATATATATTTTATACAAATTTACGTTATTTTAAGTGTATTTGTTCATATATTTTCATTCAAATTTACATTATTTTATGTGTATTTCGTATATGTATTTCAATACAAATTTACCTAATTTTTTGTGTATTTTCTATATTTCTTTTCATACACATGTAAATTATTTTTGTGTGTCTTGGTATATATATTTTTTTTTAAAAATGCGTTATTTTATGGGTATTTTGCATCTTTATTTTCATACAAAGTTACATTATTTTATTAATATTCTGTGTATTTATTTTGATACGATTTTACATTATTCTATTTGTGTTTTGAATATATTTTTTATACATATTTACATTATTTAATGTGTATTTTGTATATATATTTTATACAAATTTACGTTATTTTAAGTGTATTTGTTTATATATTTTCATTCAAATTTACATTATTTTATGTGTATTTTGTAAATGTATTTCAATACAAATTTACCTAGTTTTATGTGTATTTTGTATACTTATTTTCATACAAATTTACATTATTTTATGTGTATTTTGTATATAGTTTTATACAAATTTAGGTTATTTCAGGTATTTTATATGTCTATTTTCATACAAACACACATTCTTTTATTGATATTTTGTTTATTTATTTTGACGAATTTACATAATTTCATGTGTATTTTGTAAATTTATTTCATAGAAATCTACGTTATTTTATGTATTCGTATATATATTTTGAAATAAATTTACACTGTTTTATATGTATTTTGCATATTTTTCAAAACAAATTTACTTTATTGTATGTGCATTTTGTATATTAGTTTTAATACAAATCTAATTATTCTATGTGTATTTTTAATATGTATTTTATTAAAATATGATTCATTTCATGGGTATTTTGCATCTTTATTTTCATACAAATCTACATTATTTTATTGATATGCTGTGTATTTATTTTGATTCGATTTTACAGTATTCTATGTGTATTTTGTATAAATATATATATATATATATATATATATATATATATATATATATATATATATATATATATATATATATATATATATATATATATATATATATATATATATATATATATATATATATATATATATATATATATATATATATATATATATATATATATATATATATATATATTTTTTTTTATACAAATGTACGTTACTTTATGTGTATTTGTTTTCATTTCATATAAATTTACATTATTTTATGTGAATTTTGTACATGTATTTAAATACAAATAACTAATTATATGTGTATTTTGTAAATCTATTTTCATACAAATTGAAATTATTTTTGTGTATTTTTGTATATATTTTTATATAAATTTTCGTTACTCTATGTGTATTTTGTATATTTATTTTCCTACAAATATACGTTCTTTTATCGGAATTTTGTTTACTTATTTTGATACGAATTTACATTATTTATGTGCATTTTGCAAATCTATTTTAATACAAATTTAATTATTTTATATGTATTTTTGTATATATATTTTTATACAAATATGCGTTATTATATGGGTATTTTGCATCTTTACTTTCATCCAAATTTACATTATCTTATTGATATTCTGTTTATTTATTTTGATACGATTTAACATTATTTTATGAGTATTTTGTATATATATTTTTATACATATTTAAAATGTTTAATGTATATTTTGTATATATAATTTATTCAAATTTACGTTATTTTATGTGTTTGTATATGTATTTCAATATAAATTTGCCGAAGTTTATTTGTATTTTGCATATCTATTTTCCAACAAATTTAAACTATTTTTGTGTATTTTTGTATATATTTTTATACAAATTTTACTTATTTTATTTGTATTTTGTATATATATTTTCCTACAAATAAACATTCTTTTATTGGAATTTTGTTGATTTATTTTGATACGAATTTACCTTATTTTATATATATATATATATATATATATATATATATATATATATATATATATATATATATATATATATATATATATATATATATATATATATATATATATATATATATATATATTTTATTTTTTTCTACGTATTTACATTTTTTATGTTTATTTTGTATATATATTTTCTTAAAAATTTTAGTTATTTTATTGTGTGTATTCGTATATATTTTCATACAAATTTTAAACATATTCATGTTATTTTATGTGTTTTTTGATATATATTTTCATACAAATTTACATTATTTTATGTGTATTTTGTACATATATTTCATTACAAATCTACATTATTTTATGTTCATTTTGTATATTTATTTCATTCAATTTTAAATTATTTTATGTGTATATTTGAATTTGTGTTTAGGTTATTTTATGTGTATTTTCAATATATATTTTCATCCATAATTACATTTTATTGGTATTTTGTTAATTTATTTTTAAACGAATTACATTATTATATGTGTATTTTGTACATATTTTTCATACGTATTTAAAGAGTTTCAGGAGAATTTTGTTTATATATTTTTAATTTAATTTACGTTATTATGTGTGTATTTGTATAAATATTTTGATACAAATTTACATTATTTTATGAATTTTGTATATATATTTCAATTAAAATTTAGCTTATTTTATGTGTATTTTGTATATCCATTTTCATATAAATTTTATTACTTTTGTGTATTTTTGTATATAGTTTTATACAAATTTACGTTATTTTATGTGTATTTTGTATATTTATATTTATACAAATACACATTCTTTTATTGGTATTTTGTTTATTTATTTTGATTCGAATTTACATTATTTTATGTGTATTTTGTATCCATTTTTTTATACGTATTTACTATTTTATGTGTTTTCGTATATATATTTTGAAACAAATTTACATTGTTTTATATGTATTTTTGAATATCTCTTTCAATACAAATTTACCTTACTTTATGTGCATTTTGTATATTTATTTCAATACAAATTTAAAAAATTTATGTGTATTTTGGTATATATATTTTTATAAAATATGCGCTATTTTATGGGAGTTTTGCATCTTTATTTTTATACAAATTTACATTATTTTATTGATATTCTGTGTATTTATTTTCATACGATTTTACATTATTCTATTTGTTTTTTGTATATATTTTTTTATACACATTTACATTATTTAATGTGTATCTTGCATATATATTTTATACAAATTTACGTTATTTTAAGTGTATTTGTTTATATATTTTCATTCAAATTTACATTATTTTATGTGTATTTCGTATATGTATTTCAATACAAATTTACCTAATTTTTTGTGTATTTTCTATATTTCTTTTCATACACATGTAAATTATTTTTGTGTGTCTTGGTATATATATTTTTTTTAAAAAATGCGTTATTTTATGGGTATTTTGCATCTTTATTTTCATACAAAGTTACATTATTTTATTAATATTCTGTGTATTTATTTTGATACGATTTTACATTATTCTATTTGTGTTTTGAATATACTTTTTTATATATATTTACATTATTTAATGTGTATTTTGTATATATTTTATACAAATTTACATTATTATAAGTGTATTTGTTTATATATTTTCATTCAAATTTACATTATTTTATGTGTATTTTGTAAATGTATTTCAATACAAATTTACCTAATTTTATGTGTATTTTGTATACATATTTTCATACAAATTTAAATTATTTTTGTGTAATTTTGTATATAGTTTTATACAAATTTAGGTTATTTCAGGTGTATTTTATATGTCTATTTTCATACAAACACACATTCTTTTATTGATATTTTGTTTATTTATTTTGACGCGAATTTACATAATTTCATGTGTATTTTGTAAATTTATTTATAGAAATCTACGTTATTTTATGTGTATTCGTATATATATTTTGAAATAAATTTACACTGTTTTATATGTATTTTGCATATTTTTTCAAAACAAATTTACTTTATTGTATGTGCATTTTGTATAGTAGTTTTAATACAAATCTAATTATTCTATGTGTATTTTTTAATATGTATTTTTATTAAAATATGATTCATTTCATGGGTATTTTGCATCTTTATTTTCATACAAATTACATTATGTTAGTGATCTTGTGTTTATTAATTTTGATTCGATTTTACATGAGTCTATGTGTATTATGTATATATATATGTATATATATATATATATATATCTATATATATATATATATATATATATATATATCTATATAGATAGATATCTATATATATATATATATATATATATATATTTTTATACAAATGTACGTTACTTTATGTGTATTTGTTTTCATTTCATACAAATTTACATTATTTTATGTGAATTTTGTACATATATTTAAATACAAATAACTAATTATATGTTTATTTTGTATATCTATTTTCATACAAATTGAAATTATTTTTGTGTATTTTTGTATATATTTTTATAAAAATTTTCGTTAGTCTATGTGTATTTTGTATATTTATCTTCCTACAAATATACGTTCTTTTATCGGAATTTTGTTTTCTTATTTTGATACGAATTTACATTATTTATGTGCATTTTGCATATCTATTTTAATACAAATTTAATTATTTTATATGTATTTTTGTATATATATTTTTATACAAATATGCGTTATTATATGGGTATTTTGCATCTTTATTTTCATAAAAATTTACATTATCTTATTGATATTCTTTTTTTTATTTTGATACGATTTAACATTATTTTATGAGTATTTTGTATATATATTTTTATACATATTTAAAATGTTTAATGTATATTTTGTATATATAATTTATTCAAATTTACGTTATTTTATGTGTTTGTATATGTATTTCAATATAAATTTGCTGAAGTTTATTTGTATTTTGCATATCTATTTTCTAACAAATTTAAACTATTTTGTGTATTTTGTATATATTTTATACAAATTTTACTTATTTTATTTGTATTTTGTATATATATTTTCCTACAAATAAACATTCTTTTATTGGAATTTTGTTGATTTATTTTGATACAATTTACCTTTTATTTTATGAGTATATATATATATATATATATATATATATATATATATATATATATATATATATATATATATATATATATATATATATATATATATATATATATATATTTTTTCTACGTATTTACATTTTTTATGTTTATTTTGTATATATATTTTCTTAAAAATTTTAGTTATTTTATTGTGTGTATTCGTATATATTTTCATACAAATTTTAAACATATTCATGTTATTTTATGTGTTTTTTGATATATATTTTCATACAAATTTACATTATTTTATGTGTATTTTGTACATATATTTCATTACAAATTTACATTATTTTATATTCATTTTGTATATTTATTTCATTCAATTTTAAATTATTTTATGTGTATATTTGAATTTTGTGTTTAGGTTATTTTATGTGTATTTTCAATATATATTTTCATCCATAATTACATTTTATTGGTATTTTGTTAATTTATTTTTAAACGAATTACATTATTATATGTGTATTTTGTACATATTTTTCATACGTATTTAAAGAGTTTCAGGAGAATTTTGTTTATATATTTTTAATTTAATTTACGTTATTATGTGTGTATTTGTATAAATATTTTGATACAAATTTACATTATTTTATGAATTTTGTATATATATTTCAATTAAAATTTAGCTTATTTTATGTGTATTTTGTATATCCATTTTCATATAAATTTTATTACTTTTGTGTATTTTTGTATATAGTTTTATACAAATTTACGTTATTTTATGTGTATTTTGTATATTTATATTTATACAAATACACATTCTTTTATTGGTATTTTGTTTATTTATTTTGATTCGAATTTACATTATTTTATGTGTATTTTGTATCCATTTTTTTATACGTATTTACTATTTTATGTGTTTTCGTATATATATTTTGAAACAAATTTACATTGTTTTATATGTATTTTTGAATATCTCTTTCAATACAAATTTACCTTACTTTATGTGCATTTTGTATATTTATTTCAATACAAATTTAAAAAATTTATGTGTATTTTGGTATATATATTTTTATAAAATATGCGCTATTTTATGGGAGTTTTGCATCTTTATTTTTATACAAATTTACATTATTTTATTGATATTCTGTGTATTTATTTTCATACGATTTTACATTATTCTATTTGTTTTTTGTATATATTTTTTTATACACATTTACATTATTTAATGTGTATCTTGCATATATATTTTATACAAATTTACGTTATTTTAAGTGTATTTGTTTATATATTTTCATTCAAATTTACATTATTTTATGTGTATTTCGTATATGTATTTCAATACAAATTTACCTAATTTTTTGTGTATTTTCTATATTTCTTTTCATACACATGTAAATTATTTTTGTGTTTTTTTGTATATAGTTTGATACAAATTTAGGTTATTTTATGTACGCAATTACATTATTTAATGTGTGTTTTGTATACATATTTTTATGCAAATTTACTTTATTTTATGTGCATTTTTGTACATATATTTTTATAGAAATTTGCGTTATTTTATGTGTATTTGTATATGTTTTCTCATACAAACTTACATTATTTTATTGCTATTTTGTTTATTTATTTTGATACGAATTAAATGATTATATATGTATTTCGTACATATTTTTTATACGTATTTACATTACTTAATATGTATTTTGTTATTATATGTATTTTTATAAATATTTTAATACAAATTTACATTATTTTATGTATTTTGTATATACATTTCAAATCAAATTTAGCTTATTTTATCTGTATTTTGTATATCTATATTCATACAAATTTAATTACTTTTGTGTATTTTTGTATATAGTTTTATACAAATTTACGTTATTTAATGTGTATTTTGTATATTTATATTTATACAAATAGACATTCTTTTATTGGTATTTTGTTGATTTATTAGCATACGATTTTACATTATTTTATGTGTATTTTGTATACATTTTTTTTATACGTATTTACTTCATTTTATGTGTATTTTGTTTATAGTTTTATAGAAATCTATGTTATTTTATGTGTATTCGAATATATATTTTGAAACAAATTTACATTGTTTTATAAGTATCCTGCATATCTATTTCAATACAAATTTACCTTATTGTATGTGCATTTTTTATATTTATTTTAATACAAATCTTAATATTTTATGTGTATTTTCGTATATATATTTTTATAAAAAATGCGTTATTTTATTGGTATTTTGCATCTTTATTTTCATACAAATTTACATTACTTTATTGATATTCTGCTCATTCATTTTGATACGATTTGACATTATTCTATATGTATTTTGTATATATTTTTCATACAACTTTATGTTATTTTATGTGTATTTGTTTATATATTTTGACACAAATTTACAATATTCTATGGGTATTTTGTATATATATTTCAAAAGAAATTTACCTAGTTTTATGTGTATTTTGTATATCTATTTTCATACAAACTCAAATTATTTTTATGGATTTTTGTATATATTTTAATACAAATTTTAGTTATGTTATGTGTATTTTGTAAATTTATTTCCATTCAAATATATATTATTTTATTTGTATTTTGTTGATTTATATTGATACGAGTTTACCTCATTTTATATGTACTTTGTATATATATTTTTATACGCATTTACATTATTTAATATTTATTTTGAATATATATTTTTATAGAAATTCATTATATTTTATGTGTATTTGTATATATATTTTCATATAAATTTACTTTATTTTATGTGTATTTTGTACATATATTTCATTACAAATTTACCTTATTTTATGTTTATTTTGTATATGTATTTTGTATATTTATATTTATACAAATACACATTCTTTTATTGGTACTTTGTTTATTTATTTTGATTCGAATTTACATTATTTCATGTGTATTTTGTATATATATTTCTACAGAAATCTACGTTATTTTATGTGTATTCGTAAATATATTTTGAAACAAATTTACATTGTTTTATATGTATTTTTGCATATCTCTTTCAATACAAATTTATTTTATTGTATGTGCATTTTGTATATTTATTTCAATACAAATTTAAATATTTTATGTGTATTTTGTTATATATATTTTTATAAGAAATGCGCTATTTTAGGGGAATTTTGCATCTTTATTTTTACACAAATTAACATTATTTTATTAATATTCGGTGTATTTATTTTGATACGATTTTACATTATTCTATTTGTTTTTTGTATATATTTTTTTTATTCATATTTACATTATTTAATGTGTATATTGCATATATATTTTATACAAACATATTATCTATTATCTATTTTCATACAAATTCACATTCTTTTCATGATGTTTTGTTTATTTATTTTGAGACGAATTTACATTATTTAATATGTATTTTGTATATATATTTTTATACGTATTTACATAAGTTCATATGTATTTTGTATATATATTTCTATAGAAATCTACGCAATTTTATGTGTATTCGTATATATATTTTGAAACAAATTTACATGGTTTTATATGTATTTTTGAATATCTCTTTCAATACAAATTTACCTTACTGTATATGCATTTTGTATATTTATTTCAATACAAATTTAAATATTTTATATGTATTTTTTTATATATATTTTTAAAAAAATGTGCTATTTTATGGGAATTTTGCATCTTTATTTTCATACACATTTACATTATTTTATTGATATTCTGTGTATTTATTTTGATACGATTTTACATTATTCTATTTGTTTATTGTATATATTTTTTATACACATTATTTACATTATTTAATGTGTATCTTGCATATATGTTTAATACAAATTTACGTTATTTTAAGTGTATTTGTTTATATATTTTCATTGAAATTTACATTATTTGATATGTACTTTGTATATGTATTTCAATACAAGTTTACCTTATTTTATGTGTATTTTGTATATTTCTTTTTATACAAATTTAAGTTATTTTTGTGTATTTTTGTATATAGTTTTATACAAATTTATGTTATTTTATGTACGCATTTACATTATTTAATGTGTGTTTTGTATACATATTTTTATGCAAATTTACTTTATTTTATGTGCATTTTTGTACATATATTTTTATAGAAATTTGCGTTATTTTATGTGTATTTGTTTATGTTTTCTCATACAAATTTACATTATTTTATTGCTATTTTGTTTATTAATTTTGATACGAATTACATGATTATATATGTATTTTGTAAATATTTTTATACGTATTTACATTACTTAACCTGTATTTTGTTTACATATTTTTAAACAAATCTACGTTGTTATATGTATTTGTATGAATATTTTGATACAAATTTACATTATATTATGTATTTTGTATATACATTTCAATTCAAATTAAGCTTATTTTATCTGTATTTTGTATATTTATTTTCATATAAATTTAATTACTTCTGTGTATGTTGTTGATTTATATTGATACGAATTCACATTATTTTATAAGTACTTTGTATATATATTTTTATACGCATTTACATTATTTAATATTTATTTTAAATATATATTTTTATACAAATTCTTGGTATTTTATGTGTATTTGTAAATATATTTTCATATAAATTTACATTATTTTATATGTATTTTGTATATATATTTCATTACAAATATACCTTATTTTATGTTTATTTTGTATGTGTATTTTGTATATTTATATTTATACAAATACACATTCTTTTATTTGTATTTTGTTTATTTATTTTGATTCGAATTTACATTATTTTATGTGTATTTTGTATACATTTTTTTATACGTATTTACTTAATTTTATGTGTATTTTGTATATATATTTTTATAGAAATCTACGTTATTTTATGTGAATTCGTATATATATTTTGAAACAAATTTACATTGTTTTATATGTACTTTGCATATCTATTTCAATACAAATTTACCTTATTGTATGTGCATTTTGTATATTTATTTTAATACAAATTCAATTATTTTATGTGTATTTTGTTATATATATTTTTAAAAAAAAAATGCTTTATTTTAATGGTATTTTGCATCTTAATTTTCATACAAATTTACATTATTTTATTAATATTCTGTGTATTTATTTTTAAACGATTTTACATTATTCTATTTGTGTTTTGTATATATTTTTTTATACATATTTACATTATTTAATGTGTATTTTGTATATATATTTTATCCAAATTTACATCATTTTAAGTGTATTTGTTTATATATTTTCATTCAAATTTACATTATTTTAAGTGTATTTTGTATATGTATTTAAATACAAATTTACGTAATTTTATGTTTATTTTGTATATTTATTTTCATACAAATTTAAATTATTTTTGTGTCTTTCTGTATATAGATTTATAAATTTAGGTTATTTTATGTGTATTTTGTATATCAATTTTCATACAAATACACATTCTATTATTGATATATTTTTTTTTTTTTTGAAGAGAATTTACATTATTTAATGTGTATTTTGTATATATATTTTTATACGTAATTACATCATTTCAGGTGTATTTTGTACATATATTTCTATAGAAATCTACGTTATTTTATGTGTATTCGTATATATATTTGAAACAAATTTACAGTTTTATGTGTATTTTCCATATTTTTTCAATTTTAATACAAATTTAATTATTCAATTTGTATTTTTGTATATGTATTTTCATTAAAATATGCTTTATTTTATCGGTATTTTGCATCTTTATTTTCATATACAATTTTACATTTTTTTATTGATATTCTGATTATTTATTTTGATACGATTTTACAATATTCTATGTATACTTTGTATATATATTTCATACATATTTACATTATTTAATGTATATTATGTATATATATTTTATGGAAATTTACTTTATTTTATGTGTATATGTTTATATATTTTCATTCAAATTTACATTATTTTATGTGTATTTTGTATTTGTATTTCAATACAAATCTGCCTAATTTTATGTGTATTTTGCATATCTATTTTCAAACAAATTTAAATTATTTTTGTGTATTTTTGTATATTTTTTTATACAAATTTTAATTATTTTATTTGTATTTTGTATATATATTTTCCTACAAATATTCATTCTTTTAGTGGAATTTTGTTTATATATTTTGATACGAATTTACATTATTTTATGTGTATTTTGTATATATATATTCTACGTATTTACAATATTTTATGTGTATTTTGTATATATATTTTCATAAAAATCTACGTTATTTTATTGTGTGTATTCGTATATTTTTTATACAAATTTACATTATTATTTTATGTGTATTTTCTGTATATAATTTCGTGCAAAATTACATTATTTTAATAGTGTTTTGTTAATTTAATTCGTTACGAATTTAAATTAATTCATAGGTATTTTGTATACATATTTTTATAAGCATTTACATTATTTAATGTGTGTTTTGTATATATATTTTTATGCAAATTTTCTTTATTTTATGTGTATTTTTGTACATAATTTTTTATAGAAATTTGCGTTATTTTATGTGCATTTTGTAGATGTTTTCTCATACAAATTTACAATAATTTATTGGTATTATGTTTATTTATTTTGAAACGAGTTACATGATTATATATGTATTTTGTGTATATATTTTTATACGTATTTTTATTATTTAATGTGTATTTTGCTTATGTGTTTTTATACAAATTTACGTTATTTTATGTGTATTTGTATAAATATTTTGATACATATTTACATTATTTGATGTATTTTGTATAAATATATTTCAATTCAAATTTAGCTTATTTTATGCGTATTTTGTATATCTATTTTCATACAAATTTAACTACCTTTGTGTATTTTTGTATATTGTTTGATATAAATTTACGTTATTTTATGTGTATTTTATATATTCATATTTATTCAAATACACATTCTTTTATTGGTATTTTGTTTAGTTAATTTGATACGAATTTACATTATTTTATGTGTATTTTGTATATATTTTTTTCATACGTATTTACTTTATTTTGTGGGTATTTTCTATATATATTTTTATAGAAATCTACGTTATTTTATGTATATTCGTATATATATTTTGAAACAAATTTACATTGTTTTATATGTATTTTGCATATCTATTTCAATATAAATTTACCTCATTGTATGTGCATTTTGTAAATTTATTTTTAATAATAATAATAATAATAATAATAATAATAATAATAATAATAATAATAATATATACATATGTGTATAATATGTATGTGTGTGTATATGTATATGTATAATATATATGTATATATATAATATGTATAAAAATAACAAATTTAATTTTAATAAAAATGCGTTATTTTATGGGTATTTTGCATCATAATTTTCATACAAATTTACATTATTTTATTAACATTCTGTGTATTTATTTTGATACGATTTTACATTATTTTATTTGTGTTTTGTATATATATATTTTTATACATATTTACATTACTTAATGAGTATTTTGTATATATATTTTATAAAAATTTCCGTTATTTTAAGTGTATTTGTTTATATATTTTCATTCAAATTTACATTTTTTTATGTGTATTTTGTAAATGTATTTCAATACAAATTTACCTAAATTAATGTGTATTTTGTATATTTATTTTCATACAAATTTAAATTATTTTTGTGTATTTTTGTTTTTTACAAATTTACGTTATTTTATGTGTATTTTGTATATGTATTTTCATACAGATACACATTCTTTTATTGAAATTTTATTTATTTATTTTGACACGAATTTACATTATTTAATGTGTATTTTGTATATATATTTTTATACGTATTTATATATTTTCATGTGTATTTTGTATATATATTACTATAGAAATCTACGTTATTTTATGTGTATTCTTATATATATATTTTGAAACAAATCTACATTATTTTATGTGTATTTTGTATATAAATTTTATTACAAATTTGCCTTATTTTTGTTTATTCAAATTATTTTATGTGTATATATTTATTTGTATTTACGTAATTTTATGTGTATTTTCTATATATATTTTCATTCAAAATTTTGTTGATTTATTTTGATACGAATTTACATTATTTTATGAGTATTTTGTATATATATTTTCTACGTATTTACATTTTTTGTGTTTATTTTGTATATATATATATATTTTTTAAATTACGTTATTTTATTGAGTGTATTCGTATATATTTTGATAATAATTTTAAAGAAATTCATTCTATTTTATGTGTATTTGGATATATATTTTCATACAAATTTACATTATTTTATGTGTATTTTGTTTATATATTTCATTACAGATTTACCTTTTTTTATGTTTATTTAGTATATTTATTTCATTTATATTATATGTATATATATATATATATATATATATATATATATATATATATATATATATATATATATATATATATATATATATATATATGTATATATATATATATATATATATATATCTATATATATATATATATATATATATATATATATATATCTATATATATATATATATATAGATATATATATATATATATATATATATATATATATATATTTATAGAAATCAACGTTATTTTATGTAATTGTATATATATTTTGAAACAAATTTACATTGTATTTTTGTATATATTTTATATAAATTTTCGTTACTTTATGTGTATTTTGTATATTTATTTTCCTTCTAATATATACGCTTTTTTTCGAACTTTTGTATATTTATTTTGATACGAATTTACATTATTTCAGGTATATTTGGAATATATATTTTTATAATTATTTACATCATTTTATATGTATTTTGTATGTATATTTTCATAAAAATTTACTCTTTTTTATTAGTATTCGTATATATATTTTGATACAAATTTACATTATTGATGTGTATTATATCTATTTCAATACATTTACTTTATTGTATGTGCATTTTGTATATTTATTTTAATATAAATTTAATTATTTTATATGTCTTTTGTATATATTTTTATTCAAATATGTGTTATTATATGGATTATCTTTATTTTCATAAAATTCACATTATTTTATTGATATTCTGTTTATTTATTTACATACTATTTTACATAATTCTATTTGTGTTTTGTATATATTTTATATATATATATATATATATATATATATATATATATATATATATATATATATATATATATATTTATACAAATCTACGTTATTTTAAGTGTAATTTGTATATGTATATCAATACAAATTTACCTAATTTTATGTGTATTTTGTATATTTATTTTCATAAAATTTAAATAATTTTTTGTGTATTTTTGTATATAGTCTTATACAAATTTACGTTATTTTATGTGTATTTTGTAAATATATTTTCATACAAAATACATTCTTTCATTGATATTTTGTTTATTTATTTTGACAAGAATTTACATTATTTAATGTGTATTTTGTATTTATATATTTTTATGTTGCATTATTTAATTTTATGTGTATTTTGTATATATATTTTATATAAATTTATATATATTTATATATATATATATATATATTTATATATTCAAATTTAATTATTATTTTATGTGTATTTTGTATATGTATTTCAATACACATTTACCTAATTTTATTTGTATTGAGGATATTTATTTTCATGCAAAGTTAAATTATTTTTTGTGTATTTTTTTATATAGTTTTATACAAATTTAGATTATTTTATGTGTATTTTGTATATCTATTTTCATACAAATACATTCTTTTATGATATTTTGTTTATTTATTTTGGATACAATTTACATTATTTTAAAATGTATTTTGTATAGATATTTTATACGTATTTACGTTATTTCATGTGTATTTTGTATATATATTTATAGAAAATTACGTTATTTTATGTGTATTCGTATATATATTGTGAAACTCATTTACATTGTGTTATATGGATTTTTGAATATCTCTTGCAATAAAAATTTACCTTATTGTATGTGCATTTTGTCTATTAATTTTAAGACAAATTTAATTATTCTATGTGTATTTTTTTATATGTATTTTATTAAAATATGCTTCATTTTATATATATTTTGCATCGTTATTTTCATTATTTTATTGATATTCTGTGTATTTATTTTGATTTACATTCTGTCATTCTGTATTATGTATATATATATATATATATATATATATATATATATATATATATATATATATATATATATATATATATATATATATATATATATATATATATAAATTTATTATTTTATGTGCATTTTACATATATTTTTTATAAAATTTATGTTATTTTATGAGTATTTGTATATGTTTTCTTACACAAATTTACATTTCTTTATTAGTTTTGTTTATTTATTTTGATACAATTTACATGAGTATATATGTATTTTGTACATATTTTTTATACGTATTTACACTACTTAATATGTATTTTGTTTATATATTTTTAAACAAATCTACGTTATCATATGTATTTGTATAAATATTTTGATACAAATTTACATTATTTTATGTATTTTGTATATACATTTCAATTCATATTTAGCTTATTTTTTCTGTATTTTGTATATCTATTTTCATACAAATTTAATTACTTCTGTGTATTTTTGTATATAGTTTTTAAAAAAATTACGTTATTTTATGTGTATTTTGTATATTTATATTTATACAAATACACATTCTTTTTTTTTTGGTATTTTGTTTATTTATTTTGATACGATTTTACATTATTTTATATGTATTTTGTATACTTTTTTTTTATACGTATTTACTTCATTTTATGTGTATTTTGTATATATTTTTATAGAAATCTACGTTATTTTATGTGAATTCGTATATATATTTTGAAACAAATTTACATTGTTTTATATGTATTTTGGATATCTATTTCAACACAAATTTACCTTATTGTATGTCCATTTTTTATATTTATTTTAATACAAATTTTAATATTTTATGTGTTTTTTTGTATATGTATTTTTTTAAAAATATGCTTTATTTTATGGGTATTTTGCATCTTTATTTTCATACAAATTTACATTATTTTATTGATATTCTGCTCATTCATTTTGATACGATTTGACATTATTCTATATGTATTTTGTATATATTTTTCATTCAAATTTACGTTATTTTATGTGTATTTGTTTATATATTTTGACACAAATTTACAATATTTTATGGGTATTTTGTAAATATATTTTATTTATTATATTTATTTTACCTAGTTTTATGTGTATTTTGTATATCAATTTTCATACAAACTAAAATTATTTTTATTTATTTTTGTATATATTTTAATACAAATTCTAGTTATGTTATGTGTATTTTGTAAATTTATTTTCATTCAAATATATATTATTTTATTGGTATTTTGTTAATTTATATTGATACGAATTTACATTATTTTATGTGTATTTTGCATATATATTTTATACGTTCATTATTTCATTTTTACTATATATATTTATATATATATATATATATATATATATATATATATATATATATATATATATATATATATATATATATATATATATATATATATATATATATATATATATATATATATATATATATATTTTTCTTCATATAAATTTAGATTTTTTTTTGTGTGTTTTGTTGATATATCTCATTACAAATTTAGCTTTTTTTTTGTGTTTTTTGTATGTGTGTTTTGTATATTTATTTTATACAACACACATTCTTTTATTGGTATTTTGTTTATTTATTTTGATGAGTTTACATTATTTTATGTATATTTTGCATAAATTTTTTAAACGTATTTACTTAATTTTATGTGTATTTTGTATATATATTTTTATAGAAATCTACGTTATTTTATGTGTATTCGTATATATATTTTGAAACAAATTTACATTGTATTTTTGTATATATTTTTATATAAATTTTCGTTATTTTATGTGTATTTTGTATATTTATTTTCCTACTAATATACGCTTTTTTTCGGAATTTTGTTTATTTATTTTCATACGAATTTACATTATTTTAGGTATATTTGGAATATATATTTTTATACTTATTTACATCATTTTATATGTATTTTGTATGTATATTTTCATGAAAATTTACTCTATTTTATGAATGTTCGTATATATATTTTGATATAAATTTACATTATTGATGTGTATTTTGCATATCTATTTCAATACACATTTACTTTATTGTATATGCATTTTGTATATTTATTTTAATTCAAATTTAATTATTTATTATTTATATATATTTTTATACAAATATGCGTTATTATATGGGTATTTTGCATCTTTATTTTCATACAAATTTACATTACTTTATTGATATTCTGGTTATTTATTATGATACGATTTATCATTATTCTATGTGTATTTTTTATATACAAATTTACATTATATTATTAATATTCTTTGTATTTATTTTCATACTATTTTACATAATTCTATTTGTGTTTTTTATATATTTTTTTATACATATTTGTACTATTTCTATATATATATATATATATATATATATATATATATATATATATATATATATAATATATATATATATATATATATATATATATATATATATATATATATATATATATATATATATATATATATATATATTCTGTTACCTATGTGTATTTCTTCTACAAATATGCGTTCTTTGTCGGAATTTTTTTATTTATTTTGATAATTTACATTATATTATGTGTATTTTGCATATTCATTTCACACAAATTTACTTTATTGTGTGATTTGTATATTTATTTTAATCACAAACTTAATTATTTTATATGTATTTTGTATATATATTTTTACACAAATATGTTATTATATGGGTATTTTCTCTTTATTTTCCAAATTTAAATTATCTTATTGATATTCTGTTTATTTATTTTGATAGGATTTATCAATATTTTATGAGTATTTTCTATATATATTTTTATACATATTTACAATGTTTCATGTATATTTTGTAGATATATTAATTTTTATCCAATTATTGTTATTTTATGTGTATTTGTTTATATTTTCATAATTACATTATTTTATGTGTTTGTATATGTAATTCAATACAAACACTAGGTTATTTATTTTATTGGCATATCTATTTTCAAACAATTTGAACTATTTTTGTATATTTGCATATATTTATACAAATTTTAAGTTATTTTATTTGTATTTTGTATATATATTTCTACAAATATACATTCTTTATTGATTTTGTTGATTTATTTTAATACGAATTTACCTTATTTTATGAGTAACGTAAATATGTATAAAAAAATATATACAAAACACAAATAGAATAATGTAAAATCGTATCAAAATAAATACACAGAATATTAATAAAACAATGTAAATTTCTATGAAAATAAAGATGCAAAATACCCATTAAATAACGTATTTTTTATAAAAATATATATACCAAAATACACATAAAATATTTAAATTTGTATTACAATAAATATACAAAATGCACATACAATAAGTTAAATTTGTTTTGAAATAGATATGCAAAATACATTTAAAACAATGTAAATTTGTTTCAAAATATATATGACACATAAAATAACGTAGTTTTCGTTAAAAATATATATACAAAATACACAGAAAATGAGGTAAGTACGTATAAGAAAATGTATACAAAATACACATAAATACCACTAAAAGAATGTGTATTTGTATAAATATAAATATACAAAATACACGTACAATAGTGTAAATTTGTATAAAACTATATAAAATACATAGAAGTAATTAAATTCGTATGAAAATAGATATACATAATACAGATAAAATAAGCTAAATTTGAATTGAAATGTATATACAAAATACATAAAATAATGTAAATTTGTAATAAAATATTTATAAAAATACATATAATAACGTAAATTTATTTAAAAATATATAAACAAAGTACACATTAAGGAATGTAAATACGTATAAAAATATGTACAAATACACATATAATCATGTAATTCGTATCAAACTAAATAAACAAAATAGCAATAAAATAATGTAAAATGAATTTCTATGAGAAAACATACAAATACATATAAAATAACGCAAATTTCTATAGAAATATATGTACAAAAATGCACGTAAAATAAAGTAAATTTGCATAAAAATATATATATAAAAAACACAACTTAAATAATGTAAATGCGTACATCAAATAAGCTAAATTTGTTAAAACTATATACAAAAATTCACAAAAATAATTTAAATTTGTATGAAAAGAAATATACAAAATACACATAAAATTAGGTAAATTTGTAATGAAATACATATACAAAATACACATGAAATAATGTAAATTTGAATGAAAATATATAAACAAATACACATAAAATAACGTAAATTTGTATGAAATATATATTCAAAATACACATTAAATAATGTAAATATGTATAAAAAAAATATATACAAAACACAAATAGAATAATATAGAATCGTATCAAAATATATACACAGAATATTGAAAAAATAATGTAAATTTGTATGAAAATTAAGATGCAAAATACCTATAAAATAACTCATTTTTTTTTAATTATAGATAGCAAAATACACATAGAATATTTGAATTTGTATAAAAATGAATATACAAAATGCACATACAATAAGTTAAATTTTTATTGAAATTGATATGCAAAATATTTATAAAATAATGTAAATTTGTTTCAAAATATATATACGAGTACACATAAAATAACGTAGATTTCTATAAAAATACATATACAAAATACACATAAAACTAAATAAATACGTATAAAAAATGTATACAAAATACACATAAAATAATGTAAATTCGTATAAATATAAATAAACAAAATACCAATAAAAGAAAGTGTATTTATAAATATAAATATAGAAAATGGACATAAAATAACAAAAATTTATATAAAACTATATTAAAAAAATACACATAAGTAATTAAGTTTGTATGAAAATAGATATACAAAATACACACAAAATAAGCTTAATTTGAATTGAAATATATGAACAAAATACATTAAATAAAGTAAATTTGTATCAAAATATTTTTTTACAAATACACATATAATTACGTAAATTTTATATAAAAATAAATAAACAAAATACACATTAAATAATGTAAATACGTATAAAAAGATATGTACAAAATACACATATAATCATGTAATTCGTATCAAAATAAATAAACAAAATGCCAATAAAATAATGTAAGTTTTATGAGAAAACATCTACAAAATACGCATAAAATAACGCAAATTTCTATAAAAATATATGTACAAAAAAATAAATTTGCATTAAAAAATATATACAAAACACACATTACATAATGTAAATGAGTATAAACATATGTATACAAAATACCTATGAAATAATCTAAATTCGTATCGAATTAAATTAAGAAAATACCAATAAAATAATGTAATTTTGGATGAAAATATATATATAAACACACATAAAATAACCTAAATACAAATACAAATATACACATAAAATAATTTAAAATTGAATGAAATAAATATACAAAATAAACATAAAATAATGTAAATTTGTAATGAAATATATGTAAAAATACACATTAAATAATATAAATTTGTATGAAAATATATATACTAATACACATAAAATAACATGAGTTTGTATAAAATTTCTATCAAAATATATACGAATACATACAATAAAATAACGTAAATTTTAATGAAAATGTATATATAAAATACACATAAAATAATTTTAATACGTAGAAAAATATATATACAAAATACACATAAAATAATGTAAATTCGTAACAAAATAAATACACAAAATTCCAATAAAAGAATGTATATTTGTAGGAAAATATATATACAAAATACACAAATAATTTAAATTTGTTTGAAAATATATATGTAAAATACACATAAAATTAGGTATATTTGTATTGAAATACATATACAAAATACACATAAATAATATAAATTTGTATAAAATATATATATACATACACATAAAATAAAGTAAATTTTTATAAAATATATATACAAAATAAACATTAAATAATGTAAATATGTATAAAAAAATATATAAAAAATACACATAGAATAATGTTAAATCGTATCAAAATAAATAAACAGAATATCAATAAAATAATGTAAATTTGTATGAAAATAAAGACGAAAAATACCCATATAATAACGCATATTTGCATAAAAATATATATACAAAAATACACATAAAATAATTTAATTTGTATTAAAATAAATATTCAAAATACACATACAATAAAGTAAATTTGTATTGAAATAGATATGCAAAATACACATAAATAATGTAAATTTGTATGAAATATATATATTTCAATACAAATAAATAGAGTAAATTTCTATGAAAATATACATACAAAATACATACAAAATGATGTAAAAAAGTATAAAAATATATATACCAAATACACCTAAAATAATGTAAATTCGTATCAAAATAGACAAAACTCCGATAAAAGAACGTATATGTATAGGAAAATAAATATAGAAAATACACATAAAATAACGAAAATTTGTATAAAAATATATACAAAAATAACACAACAATAATTTCAATTTGTATGAAAATAGATATACAAAATACACATATAATTAGTTAAATTTGTATTTAAATACATGTACAAAATACACATAAAATAATGTAAATTTGTATGAAATGAAAACAAATACACATAAAATAGCGTACATTTGTATAAAATATATAAACAAAATACACATAGAATAATGTAAAATCGCATCAAAATATATACACAGAATATCAATAAAATAATATAAATTTGTATGAAAATAAAGATGCAAAATAACCATGAAATAAACCATATTTTTATAAAAATACATATACAAAAATACACATAGAATAATTAAATTTGTATTAAAATTAATATACAAAATGCAGATACAATAAGGTAGATTTGTATTGAAAAAATATGCAAAATACACATAAAACAGTGTAAATTTGTTTCAAAATATATATACGAATACACATAAAATAACGTAGATTTCTATAGAAATATATATACAAAATACACATGAAATGATGTAAATACGTATAAAAATACATATACAAAATACACATTAAATAATGTAAATTTGCGTCAAAATAAATAAACAAAATATCAATAAAAGAATATATATTTGTATGAAAATAGCTATAAAAAATACACATAAAATAACCTAAAATTATATAAAACTATATACAAAAATACACAAAAATAATTTAAATTTGTATGAAAATATATATACAAAATACACATAAAATTAGCTAAATTTGTATTGAAATACATATACAAAAAACACATAAAATAATGTAAATTTGAATAAAAATACATAAACAAATACACTTAAAATAACGTAAATTTGTATAATATATATATATACAAAATACAAATTAAATAATGTAAATATGAATAAAAAAATATATACAAAACACAAATAGAATAATGTAGAATCGTATCAAAATAAATACACAGAATATTAATAAAATAATGTAAATTTGTATGAAAATAAAGAAGCGAAATACCCAATAAATAACGCCTTTTTTTTATTAAAAAAAATATATACAAATATACACATAAAAAAAAATTGTATTAAAATAAATAAACAAAATACACATACAATAAGGTAAATTTGTATTGAAATAAATATGCAAAATACATATAAAACAATGTAAATTTGTTTCAAAATATATATACGAATACACATAAAATAACGTAGATTTCTATAAAAATATATATACAAAATACACATAAAATGATGTAAATTCGTATAAAAAAAATGTATACAAAATACACATAAAATAATGTAAATTCGTATCAAAATAAATAAACGAAATATAAATAAAAAAATGTGTATTTGTATAAATATAAATATACAAAATACACAAAAAATAACGTAAATTTATTCAAAACTATATACAAAATACAAAGAAGTAATTAAATTTGTATGAAAATAGATATACAAAATACCCACAAAATAAGCTAAATTTGAATTGAAATATATATACAAAATACATAAAATAAAGTAAATTTGTATCAAAATATTTATACAAATACATATATAATAACGTAAATTTGTATAAAAATATATAAACAAAATACACATTAAATAATGTAAATACGTATAAAAAATATGCACAAAATACACATATAATCATATAATTCGTATCAAAATAAATAAACAAAATACCAATGAAATAATATAAATCTGTATGAGAAAACATATTCAAAATACACATAAAATAACGCAAATTTCTATAAAAATATATGTACAAAATTCCAGATAAAATAAATTTGCGTAAAAATATATACACAAAACACACATTAGATAATGTAAATGAGTATAAAAATATGTATACAAAATACCTATGAAATAATCTAAATTCGTATCGAATTAAATTAAGAAAATACCAATAAAATAATGTAATTTTGGATGAAAATATATAGAAAATACACATAAAATAACCTAAATACAAATACAAATATGCACATAAAATAATTTAAAATTGAATGAAATAAATATACAAAATAAACATAAAATAAGGTAAATTCGTAATGAAATATATGTAAAAATAGACATATAATAATATAAATTTGTATGAAAATATATATACAAATACACATAAAATAACATGAATTTGTATAAAATTTGTATCAAAATATATACGAATTTACACAATAAAATAGCGTAATTTTTTATGAAAATGTATATACAAAATACACATAAAATAATTTAAATACGTAGAAAAATATATATACAAAATACACAAAAAATAATGAAAATTCGTATCAAAATAAACAAACAAAATTCCAATAAAAGAATGTATATTTATAGGAAATTATATATACAAAATACAAATAAAATAACTAGAATTTGTATAAAAAAAAAAAAAAATAATTTAAATTTGTTTGAAAATAGATATGCAAAATACACATAAAATTAGGCAAATTTGTATTGAAATACATATACAAAATACACATAAAATAATATAAATTTGCATTAAAATATATAAACAAATACACATAAAATAACGTAAATTTGGATAAAATATATACAAAAAATAAACATTAAATAATGTAAATATGTATAAAAAAAATATACCCAAAATACACACAGAATTATGTTAAATCGTATCCAAATAAATAAACAGAATATCAATAAAATTATGTAAATAAGTATGAAAATAAAGATGCAAAATACCCATATAATAACGCATATTTGTATAAAAATATATATATAAAACACTCTTTAGATAATGTAAATGAGTATAAAAATATGTATACAAAATACCTATGAAAAAATCTAAATTCTTATCGAGTTAAATTAAGAAAATACCAATAAAATAATGTAGTTTTGGATGAAACTATATGTAGAAAATACACATAAAATTACCTAAATGCAAATACAAATATACACATTAAATAATTTAAGATGGAATGAAATAAATATACAAAATAATCATAAAATAAAGTAAATTTGTAATGAAAAATATGTAAAAATACACATAAAATAATATAAATTTGTATGAAAATATATACACAAATACACATAAAATAACATGAATTTGTATAAAATTTGTATCAAAATAAATACGAATACACACTATAAAATAATGTAAACTTTTATTAAAATATATATACAAAATACAAATAAA
This sequence comes from Eriocheir sinensis, assembly GCF_024679095.1. Lineage (NCBI taxonomy): Eukaryota > Metazoa > Arthropoda > Malacostraca > Decapoda > Varunidae > Eriocheir > Eriocheir sinensis. Next base: position 40,590 of record NW_026110563.1, read on the forward strand.
ACAATGTAAATACGTAGAAAATATATATACAAAATACACATAAAATAATGTAAACTCGTATCAAACTAAATAAACAAAATTCCAATAAAAGAATGTATATTTGTAGGAAAATATATATACAAAATACAAATAAAATAACTAGAATTTGTATAAAAATAAATAAAAAATACAAAAAAATTATTTAAATTTGTTTGAAAATAGATATGCAAAATACACATAAAGTTAGGCAAATCTGCATAGAAATACATATACAAAATACACATAAAATAATGTAAATTTTTATGAAAAAACATATAAAACAATGTAAATTTGTTTCAAAATATATATACGAATACACATAAAATAACGTAGATCTCTATAAAAATATATATACAAAATACACATAAAATCAGGTAAATACGTATCAAAAAATGTATACAAAATACACATAAAATAATGTAAACTCGTATCAAAATAAATAAACAAAATACCAATAAAAGAATGTGTATTTGTATAAATATAAATACACAAAATACACATAAAATAACGTAAATTTATATAAAACTATATACAAAAATACACAAAAGTAGTTAAATTTGTATGAAAATAAATATATAAAATACACATAAAATAAGCTAAATTTGAATTGAAATATTTACATAAAATTTATATCAAATAATGTAAATGTGTATAAAAAAATTTATACAAATACATATATAATAACGTAAATTTGTATAAAAATACATAAACAAAATATACATTAAATAATGTAAATACGTATAAAAAAGTATGTACAAAATACACATATAATCATGTAATTCGTATAAAAAAAAATCAATAATATAATGTAGATTTGTATGAGAATACATATACTAAATACACATAAAATAACGCTAATTTTTTTAAAAATATATGTACAAAAATGCACATAAAATAAAGTAAATTTGCATAAAAATATATATACAAAACACACATTAAATAATGTAAATGCGTATAAAAACATATATACAAAATACTTTTGAAATAATCTAAACTCGCATCGAATTAAAGAAAAGAAAATACCAATAAAATAATGTAATTTTGGATGAAAATATATATAAAAAATATACATAAAATAACCTAAATACAAATACAAATATACACATAAAATAATTTAAAATTGCATGAAATGAATATATAAAATAAACATAAAATAAAGTAGTTTTGTAATGAAATATATGTAAAAATACACATAAAAGAATGTAAATTTATATGAAATATATATTCAAATACACATAAAATAACATGAGTTTGTATAAAATTTGTATCAAAACATATACGAATACACACAATAAAATAACGTAAATTTTTATGAAAATATATATACAAACTTAGTATAAAATACTGTAAATACCTAGAAAAATATATATATACAAAATACACATAAAGTAATGTAAACTCGTACCAAAATAAATCAACAAAATTCCAATAAAAGAATGTATATTTGTAGGAAAATATATATACAAAATACAAATAAAATAACTAAAATTTGTATAAAAATATATACAAAAATACACAAAAATAATTTAAGTTTGTTTGAAAATAGATATGCAAAATACACATAAAATTAGGCAAATTTTTATTGAAATACATATACAAAACACACATAAAACAAAGTAAATTTGTATGAAAATATATAAACATATACACATAAAATAACGTAAATTTGGATAAAATATATATACAAAATATACATTAAATGATGTATATATGTATAAACATATATATACAAACTACACATAGAATAATGTTAAATCGTATCAAAATAAATAAACAAAATATCAATAAAATAATGTAAATTTGTATGAAAATAAAGATGCAAAATACTCATATAACGTATATTTGTATAAAATATATATAACAAAAATACGTATAAATAATTAAATTTGTATTAATATAAATATACAAATGCACATACAATTAAGTAAATTTGTATTGAAATAGATATGGAAAATTCACATAATGTAAATTTGTATCAAAATATATATACGAATACTCATAAAATAGAGTAAATTTCTATGAAAATATTCATACAAAATACATATAAATGATGTAAAAAGTATAAAAATATGTATACCAAATATACCTCAAAAAATGTAAATTCGTGTCAAGATAAATAAACAAAATTCTGATAAAAAACGTATATTTGTAGTAGGAAAATAAATACTAATTAAAATAAAGAAAATTTATATAAAAATGTATACAAAATACATTAAAATTATACACACACACACACACACACACACACACACACACACACACACACACATATATATATATATATATATATATATATATATATATATATATATATATATATATATATATATATATATACATATATATATATATATATATATATATATATATATATATATATATATATATATATATATATATATATATATATATATATATATTTTTTTTTCATACAAATTTATATTATTTTATGTGTATTTTTACATATATTTCATTACAAATTTACCTTATTTTATGTTTATTTTGTATATTTATTTCATTCAATTTTAAATTATTTTATATGTATATTTGTATTTGTATTTAGGTTATTTTATGTGTGTTTTATATATATATTTTCATCCAAAATTACATTATTTTATTGGTATTTTCTTAATTTAATTCGATACGAATTTAGATTATTTCATAGGTATTTTGTATACATTTTTTTATACTCATTTACATTATGTAATGTGTGTTTTGTATATATTTTTTAGTGCAAATTTATTTTATGTGCATTTTTGTACTTATATTTTTATAGAAATTTGCTTTATTTTATGTGTATTTTGTATATGTTTTCTCATAAAAATTTACTTTATTTTATTGGTATTTTGTTTATTTATTTTGATACGAATTACATGATTATATGTGTATTTTGTACATATTTTTTTATACGTATTTACATTATTTAATGTGTATTTTGTTTATATATTTTTATATAAAATTTACGTAATTATATGTGTATTTGTAAAAATATTTTGATACAAATATACTTTATTTTATGTATTTTGTATATATATTTCAATTCAAATTAAGCTTATTTTGTGTGTATTTTGTATATCTATTTTCATACAAATTTAATTACTTCTGTGTATTTTTGTATATAGTTTTATATAAATTTACGTTATTTTATGTGCATTTTGTATATTTATATTTATACAAATACACATTCTTTTATTGGTATTCTATTTATTTATATTTATACGAATTTACATTATTTTATGTGTATTTTGTATAAGTATTTTTATAGAAATCTACGTTATTTTATGTGTATTCGTATATATATTTTGAAACAAATTTACATTATTTTATATGTATTTTGCATATGTATTTCAATACAAATTTACCTTATTGTATATGCATTTTGTATATTTATTTTAATACAAATTCAAATATTTTATGTGTATTTTGGTATCTATAATTTTATAAAAAATGCGTTATTTTATAGTTATTTTGCATCTTAATTTTCATACAAATTTACATTATTTTATTAATATTCTGTGTATATATTTTGATACGATTTTACATTATTCTATTTGTGTTTTGTATATATTTTTTTTATACATATTTACATTATTTAATGTGTATTTTGTATATATATTTCATTCAAATTTACGTTATTTTATGTGTATTTGTTTATATATTTTCATTCAAATTTACATTATTTTAAGTGTATTTTGTATATGTATTTCAATACAAATTTACCTAATTTTATGTTTATTTTGTATATTTCTTTTCATACAAATTTAAATTATTTTTGTGTTTTTTTGTATATAGTTTTATACAAATTTAGGTTATTTTATGTACGCATTTACATTATTTAATGTGTGTTTTGTATATATATTTTTATGCAAATTTACTTTATTTTATTTGCATTTTTGTACATATATTTTTATAAAAATTTGCGTTATTTTATATGTATTTGTATATGTTTTCTCATACAAATTTACATTATTTTATTGCTATTTTCTTTATTTAGTTTGATACGAATTACATGATTATATGTGTATTTTGTACATATTTTTTATACGTATTTACATTACTTAATGTGTATTTTGTTTATATATTTTTAAACAAATTTACGTTATTATATGTATTTGTGTAAATATTTTGATACAAATTTACATTATTTTATGTATTTTGTATATATATTTCAATTCAAATATAGCTTATTTTATCTGTATTTTGTATATCTATTTTCATACGAATTTAATCATTTCTGTGTATTTTTGTATATAGTTTTATACAAATTTACGTTATTTTATGTGTATTTTGTATATTTATATTTATACAAATACACATTCTTTTATTGGTATTTTGTTTATTTATTTTGATACGAATTTACATTATTTTATATGTATTTTGTGTACATTTTCTAATACGTATTTACTTCATTTTATGTGTAATTTGTATATATATTTTTATAGAAATCTACGTTATTTTATGTGTATTCGTATATATATTTTGAAACAAATTTACATTGTTTTATATGTATTTTGCATATTTATTTCAATACAAATTTACCTTATTGTATGTGCATTTTTTATATTTATTGTAATACAAATTTAAATATTTTATGTGTATTTTGGTATATATATTTAAAAAAAAAGGGTTATTTAATGGGTATTTTCCATCTTTATTTTCATACAAATTTACATTGTTTTATTAATATTCTGTGTATTTATTTTGATACGATTTTACATTATTCTATTTGTGTTTTGTATATATTTTTTTTATACATATTTACATTATTTATAGTGTATTTTGTATATATATTTTATACAAATTTACGTTATTTTAAGTGTATAAGTTTTTATATTTTCATTCAAATTTACATTATTTTATGTGTATTTTGTATATGTATTTCAATACAAATTTACCTAATTTTATGTGTATTTTGTATATTTATTTTCATACAAATTTAAATTAATTTTGGGTATTTTTGTATATACCTTTATACAAATTTATTTTATTTTATGTGTATTTTGTATATCTATTTTCATACAAATACACGTTCTTTTATTGATATTTTGTTTATTTATTTTGACGCGAATTTTTATATATTTATATATATATATATATATATATATATATATATATATATATATATATATATATATATATATATATATATATATATATATATATATATATATATATATATATATATATATATATATATATATATATATATATATATATATAGATATATATATATATATATATATATATATATATATATATATATATATATATATTTTTATACGTATTTACATCATTTCATGTGTATTTTGTATATATATTTCTATAGAAATCTAATTTATTTTATGTGTATTCGTATATAGATTTTGAAACAAACTTACACTTTTATGTGTATGTTGCATATTTTTTCAATACATATTTACCTTATTGTATATGCATTTTGTATATTAATTTTAATACAAATTTAATTATTCTATGTGTATTTTTGTATATATATTTATATAAAAATATGCTTTATTATATAGGTATTATGCATCTTTATTTTCATACAAATTTACATTATTTTATTGATATTCTGCTCATTCATTTTGATACGATTTGACATTATTCTATGTGTATTTTGTATATATTTTTCATACAAATTTACGTTATTTTATGTGTATTTGTTTATATATTTTGACACAAATTTACAATATTTTATGGGTATTTTGTATATATATTTCAAAAGAAATTTACCTAGTTTTATGTGTATTTTGTATATCTATTTTCATACAAACTCAAATTATTTCTATTTATTTTTGTATATATTTTAATACAAATTTTAGTTATGTATTTTGTATATGTATTTTTATAGAAATCTACGTTATTTTATGTGTATTCGTATATATATTTTGAAACAAATTTACATTATTTTATATGTATTTTGCATATGTATTTCAATACAAATTTACCTTATTGTATGTGCATTTTGTATATTTATTTTAATACAAATTCAAATATTTTATGTGTATTTTGTTATATATATTTTTATAAAAAATGCGTTATTTTATGGGAATTTTGCATCTTAATTTTCATACAAATTTACATTATTTTACTAATATTCTGTGTATTTATTTTTAAACGATTTTACATTATTCTATTTGTGTTTTGTATATATTTTTTTTATACATATTTACATTATATAATGTGTATTTTGTGTATATATTTTATACAAATTTACATCATTTTAAGTGTATTGGTTTATATATTTTCATTTAAATTTATATTATTTTAAGTGTATTTTGTATATCTATTAAAATACAAATTTACCTAATTTTATGTGTATTTTGATTATTTATTTTCATAAAAGTTTTAAATATTTTTGAGTATTTATGTATATAGATTTATACAATTTTAGGGTATTTTATGTGTATTTTGTATATCTATTTTCATAAAAATACACATTCTTTTATTGATATTTTGTTTATTTAATGTGTATTCTGTATAAATATTTTTATACGTATTTACATCATTTCAGGTGTATTTTGTATATATATTTATATAGAAATCTACGTTATTTTATGAGTATTCGTATATATATTTGAAACAAATTTACAGTTTTATGTGTATTTTGCATATTTTTTTAATACAAATTTACCTTATTGTATGTGCATTTTGTATATTAATTTTAATACAAATATAATTATTCAATGTGTATTTTATATTTTTATTAAAATATGCTTTATTTTATCGGTATTTTGCATCTTTATTTTCATACAAATTTACATTATTTTATTGATATTCTGTTTATTTATTTTGATACGATTTTAATATTCTATGTGTACTTTGTATATATTTTATACATATTTACATTATTTAATGTATATTATGTTTATATATTTATACAAATATACGCTATTTTATGTGTATTTGTTTATATATTTTCATACAAATTTAAATTATTTTATGTCTTTTGTATATGTATTTCAATACAAATTGACCTAATTTTATGTGTATTTTGTATATCTACTTTCATACAAATTTACATTATTTCTGTGTATTTTGGTATATTTTTTCTTACAAATTTATATTATTTTATTGGTATTTTGTTTATTTATTTTTCTACGAATCTACATTCTTTTATTGGAATTTTGTTTATTTATTTTGATACGAATTTACATCATTTTAGGTGTATTTTGTATATATAGTTTTATACGTATTTACATTATTTTATGTGCATTTTTTTTTCATAGAAATTTTCGTTAGTTTATGTGTATTCGTATATAGATTTTGATACAAATTTACATTATTTTATGAGTATTTTGCATATTTCAATAAAATTACCTTATTTTATTGTGTTTTTGTTAATTTAATACAATTTAAATTATTTTGTGTATTTTGTATATATATTTTTATACGCATTTACATTATTTAATGTGTGTTTTGTATATATATTTTTATTCAAATTTACTTTATTTTATGTGCATTTTGTACATATATTTTATAGAAATTTGTGTTATTTTATATTTTGTATATGTTTTCATTTACATTAATTTATATATATATTTTATACATATTTACATTATTTAATGTATATTATGTATATATATTATCCAAATTTACGTTATTTTATGTGTATTTGTATATATATTTTCATACAAATTTACATTATTTTATATGTAATTTGTATATGTATTTCAATTCAAATTTGCCTTATTTTATGTTTATTTTGCATATCTATTTTCAAACAAATTTAAATTATTTTTGTGTATTTTTGTATATATTTTTATACAAATTTTAGTTATTTTATTTGTATTTTCTATATATATTTCTCCACAAATATACATTCTTTTATTGGAATTTTGTTTATTTATTTTGATACGAATTTACATTATTTTATGTGTATTTTGTATATATATTTTTATACGTATTTACATTATTTTATGTGTATTTTGTATATATATTTTCATGAAAATTTACTTTATTTTATTGTGTGCATTCGTATATATTTTGATAGAAATTTACATTATTTTATGTGTATTTTGCATACAATTTCATCCAAAATTACCTTATTTTATTGGTATTTTATTAATTTAATTGTTACAAATTTAAATTATTTCATAGGTATTTTGTATACATATTTTTATACGCATTTACATTATTTAATGCGTGTTTTGTATATATATTTTTATGCCAATTTACTTTATTTTATGTGTATTTTTGTACATATATTTTTATAGAAATTAGTGTTATTTTATGTGTATTTAGTATATGTATTCTCATACAAATTTACATTAATTTATTGGTATTTTGTTTATTTATTTTGATACGAATTACATTATTATATATGTATTTTTTGTATATATTTTTATACGTATTTACATTATTTAATGTGTATTTTGTTTGTGTTTTTATACAAATTTACGTTATTTTATTTGTATTTGTATAAATATTTTGATACAAATTTACATTATTTGATATATTTTGTATAAATATATTTCAATTCAAATTTAGCTTATTTTATGTGTATTTTGTATATCTATTTTCATACAAATTTAACTACTTTTGTGTATTTTTGTATATAGTTTGATATAAATTTACGTTATTTTATGTATATTTTATATATTTATATTTATTCAAATACACATTCTTTTATTGGTATTTTGTTTATTTATTTTGATACGAATTTACATTATTTTATGTGTATTTTGTATACATTTCTTTATACGTATTTACTTCATTTTGTGTGTATTTTCTATATATATTTTTATAGAAATCTACGTTATTTTATGTGTATTCGCATATATATTTTGAAACAAATTTACATTGTTTTATATGTATTTTGCATATCTATTTCAATATAAATTTACCTCATTGTATGTGCTTTTTGTATATATATTTTTATACAAATTTAATATAATAATAATAATAATAATAATAATAATAATAATAATAATAATAATAATAATAATAATAATAATAATAATAATAATAATAATAATAATAATAATAATAATAATAATAATAATAATAATAATAATAATAATAATAATAATAATAATAATAATAATAATAAATTTAATTTTAATAAAAATGCGTTATTATATTGGTATTTTGCATCTTAATTTTATACAAATTTACTTTATTTTATTAACATTCTGTGTATTTATTTTCATACGATTTTACATTATTCTATTTGTGTTTTGTATATATTTTTTTTATACATATTTACATTACTTAATGAGTATTTTGTATATATATTTTATACAAATTTACGTTAATTTAAGTGTATTTGTTTATATATTTTCATTCAAATCTAAATTATTTTATGTGTATTATGTATATGTATTTCAATACAAATTTACCTAATTTTATGTGTATTTTGTATATTTATTTTCATACAAATTAAAATTATTTTTGTGTATATTTGTATATAGTTTTATACAAATTTACGTTTTTTTATGTGTATTTTGTATATGTATTTTCATACAAATACACATTCTTTTATTGATATTTTCTTTATTTATTTTGACACGAATTTACATTATTTAATGTGTATTTTGTATATATATTTTTATACGTATTTACATCATTTCATGTGTATTTTGTATATATATTTCTATAGAAATCTACGTTATTTTATGTGTATTCGTATATATATTTTGAAACAAATCTACATTATTTTATGTGTATTTTATATATATATTTCATTACAAATTTGCCTAATTTTATGTTTATTTTTATGTCTATTTTCATTCAAATTCAAATTATTTTATGTGTATATATTTATTTGTATTTACGTTATTTTATGTGTATTTTCTATATATATTTTCATTCAAAATTACATTATTTTTTCGGTATTTTCTTCATTTATTTTGATACGAATTTAGATTATTTCATGTGTATTTTCTATACATATTTTTATACGCATTTACATTATTTAATGTGTTTTGTATATATATTTTTTATACAATTTTACTTCATTTTGTGTACATTTGTGTTGTTGTTTTTATACAAATTTACATTATTTTAAGTGTATTTTGTACTTTTTTTTATTATAAATTTCCTTTATTTGATGTGTATTTAGTTTATTTATTTTTATACAAATTTTAAGTATTTGATGTGTGTTTTTGTACATATATTTTTATAGAAATTTGCGTTATTTTATGTGTATTTTGTATATATTTTTTCATACAAATTTACATTTTTTTATTATTATTTTGTTTATGTATTTTGATACGAATTTACATTATTATATGTGTATTTTGTATATATTTTGTATACGTATTTTCATAATTTAATGTGTATTTTGTTTATATATTTTAAAACAAATTTACATTATTTTATGCGTATTTGTTTAATTATTTTGATACAAATATACATTATTTTATGTATTTTTTATATATATTTCAATACAAATTTAGTTTATTTTATATATATTTTGTATATCTATTTTCATACAAATTTAAATTACTTTTGTGTATTTTTGTATAGAGTTTTATACAAATTTACGTTATTTTATGTGTATTTTGTATATTTATTTTCATACAAATTCACATTCTTCTATTGGTATTTTGTTTATTTATTTTGGTACGAATTTACATTATTTTATGTGTATTTTGTATATATATTTTTATACGTATTTACATCATTTTCTATGTATTTTTATATATATTTTTCTAGAAATTTACGTTTTTTATGTTTATTCGTATATATATTTAGCAACAAATTTACATTGTTTGATGTGTGTTTTGCATATCTATTACAATACAAATTTACAATATTGTATGTGTATTTTGTATATTTATTTTAATACAAATTTAATTATTTGATGTGTTTTTTTGTATATATATTTTTTTTTAAATATGCTTTTTTTATGATTATTTTGCATCTTTATTTTCTTACAATTTTACATTATTTTATTGATATTCTGTGTATTTATTTTGATACGATTTAACATTGTTCTATGTGTATTTTGTATATATTTTATTTTACATATTTATATTATTTAATGTGCATTTTCTATATATATTTTAAACTTATATACGTTACTTTAAGTCTATTTGTTTATATATTTTCATACAAATTTACATTATTTTATGTGTTTTTTTATATGTATTTCAATACAAATTTATCTGATTTTATATGTATTTTGTATTTGTATTTTCATACAAATTGAAATTATTTTTTTGTATTTTTGTATGTATTTTTATACAAATGTTAGTTATTTTATATATTATTTTGTATATATATTTTCCTACATATATACATTCTTTTATTGAAATTTAGTTTATTGAATTTGATACGAATTTACATTATTTTAGGTGTATTTTGTATATATATTTTTATTCGTATTTACATCATTTTATGTGTATTTTTTTATATATATTTTCATTGAAATTTACGCTATTTATTGTGCGTTCGTATACATATTTTAATACAAATTTACATTATTTAATGTGTATTTTGCATATCTATTTCAATACAAATTTATCTTATTGTATGTTCATTTTGTATATGTATTTTAATACAAATTTAATTATTTTATGTGTATTTTTGTATATATATTTTTATACAAATATGCGTTATGTTATGGGTATTTTGCATCTTTATTTTCATAGAAATTTATATTATTTTATTGATATTCTGTTCATTTATTTTGATACGATTTTACATTATTCTATGCGCATTTTGTATATATATTTTTATACACTTTTCCATTATTTAATGTGTATTTTGTATATATATTTTATTCAAATTTACGTTATTTTTTGTGTATTTGTTGATATATTTTGACACAAATTTACAATATTTTATGGGTATTTTGTATATATATTTCAAAAGAAATTTACCTCAGTTTTATGTGTATTTTGTATATCTATTTTCATATAAATTCAAATTATTTCTGGGTATTTTTGTATATATTTTAATACAAATTTTACTTATGTTATGTGTATTTTGTAAATTTATTTTCATTCAAATATATATTATTTTATTGGTATTTTGTTGATTTATTTTGATACGAATTTACATTATTTTATATGTACTTTGTATATATATTTTTTTACGCATATACATTATTTAATGTTTATTTTGAAAATATATTTTTATACAAATTCATGTTATTTTATGTGTATTTGTATATATATTTTCATACAAATTTACATTATTTTTATGTGTATTTTGTACATATATTTCATTACAAATTTAAATTATTTTACGTTTATTTTGTATATTAATTTCATTCAATCTATATATATTTTCATCCAGAAATACATTATTTTATTGGTATTTTCTTAATTTAATTCGATACGAATTTAGATTAATTGATAGGTATTTTGTATAAATATTACATACGCATTTACATTATTTAATGTGCGTTTTGTATATATTTTTTATGCAAATTTACTTTATTTGATGTGCATTTTTGTACATATATTTTTAAAGAAATCTGCGTTATTTTATGTGTATTTTGTATATGTTTTCTCATACAAAACTACATTATTTCATTGGTATTTTGTTTATTTCTTTTGATACGAATTATATTATTATATGTGTATTTTGTACATATTTTTTATACGTATTTACATTATTTAATGAGTATTTTGTTTATATATTTTTATAAAAATATACGTTATTATATGTGTATTTGTATAAATATTTTGATACAAATTTACATTATTTTATGTATTTTGTATATATATTTCAATTAAAATTTAGCTTATTTTATGTGTTTTTTGTATATCTATTTTCATATGTACAAAATACACATGAAATTATGTAAATACGTATAAAAACATATACACAAAATACACATTAAATAATGTAAATTCGTGTCAAAATAAATAAACAAAATATCAATAAAAGAATGTGTATTTGTATGAAAATACATATACAAAATACACATAAAATAACGTAAATTTGTATAAAACTACATACAAAAATACACAAAAATAATTTAAATTTGTATGAAAATAAATATACAAAATACACATAAAATTAGGTAAATTTGTATTGAAATACATATACAAAATACACATAAAATAATGTAAATTTGAATGAAAATATATAAACAAATACACTTAAATTAACGTAAATTTGTATAAAATATATATACAAAATACTCATTAAATAATGTAAATATGTATAAAAAATATACACCCAAAACACAAATAGAATAATGTAAAATCGTATCAAAATAAATACACAGAATATTAATAAAATAATGTAAATTTGTATATAAAAAATACACATAGAATAATGTTAAATCGTATCAAATTAAATAAACAGAATTTCAATAAAATAATGTAAATTTCTATGAAAATAAAGATGCAAAATACCCATATAATAACGCACATTTGTATAAAAATATATATACAAAAATACATATAAAATAATTAAATTTGTATTAAAATAAATATACAAAATGCACATACAATAAAGTAAATTTGTATTGAAATAGATATGCAAAATACACATCAATAATGTAAATTTGTATCAAAATATATATACGAATACTCATAAAATAGAGTAAATTTCTATGAAAATATACATACAAAATACATATAAAATGATGTAAATAAGTATAAAAATATATATTTCAAATATACCTCAAAAAATGTAAATTCGTATCAAAATAAATAAACAAAATATACATAAAGTAACGAAAATTTATATAAAAATATATACAAAAATACAATGTAAATTTGTTTCAAAATATATATACGATTACACATAAAATAACGTAGATTTCTTTAGAAATATATATATATATATATATATATATATATATATATATATATATATATATATGTATATATATATATATATATATATATATATATATATATATATATATATATATATATATATATATATATATATATATATATATATATATATATATATATATATATATATATATATATATATATATATATATATATATATATATATATATATATATATATATATATATATATATATATATATATATATATATATATATATATATATATATATATATATATATATATATATATATATATATATATATATATATATATATATATATATATATATATATATATATATATATATATATATATATATATATATATACACACAAAATATACATTAAATAAATAAATAAATAATAATAAATATTGAAAATTCGTATCAAAATAAATAAACAATATATCAATAAAAGAATGTGTATTTATATGAAAATAGATATACAATATACACATAAAATATCCTAAATTTGAATAGAACTATATACAAAAATAAACACAAAATAATTTAAATTTGTATGAAAATAAATATACAAGATACACATAAAATTAGGTAAATTTGTATTGAAATACATATAAAAAAATACACATAAAATAATAATTAAATTTGAATGAAAATATATAAACAAATACACCTAAAATAACGTAAATTTGTATAAAATATATATACAAAATACACATTAAATAATGTAAATATGTATACCAAAATATATACAAAACACAAATAGAATAATGTAAAATCATATCAAAATAAATACACAGAATATAAATAAAATAATGTAAATTTGTATGAAAATTAAGATGCAAAATACCCATAAAATAGCGCATTTTTTTATAAATATATATACCAAAACACACATAAAATATTTGAATTTGTATTAAAATAAATATACGAAATGCACACACAATAAGGTAGATTTGTATTGAAAAAGATATGCAAAATACATATAAAACAATGTAAATTTGTTTCAAAACATATATACGAATACACATAAAATAACGTAGATTTCTATAAAAATATATATACAAAATACACATAAAATGAAGTAAATACGTATAAAAAATGTATACAAAATACACATAAAATAATGTAAACTCGTATCAAAATAAATAAACAAAATACTAATAAAAGAATGTGTATTTGTATAAATATAAATATACAAAATACACATAAAATAACGTAAATGTATATAAAACTATATACAAAAATACACAAAAGTAATTAAATTTGTATGAAAATAGATATACAAAATACACATAAAATAAGCTAAATTTGAATTGAAATATATATACAAAATACATAAAACAATATAAATTTGTATCAAAATATTTATACAAATACACATATAATAACGTAAATTTGTATAAAAATATATAAACAAAATACACATCAAATAATGTAAATACGTATAAAAAATATGTACAAAAATGCACATAAAATAAAGTAAATTTGCATAAAAAATATATATACAAAACACACATTAGATAATGTAAATGAGTATAAAAATATGTATACAATATACCTATGAAAAAATCTAAATTCGTATCGAGTTAAATTAAGAAAATACCAATAAAATAATATAATTTTGGATGAAAATATATATAGAAAATACACATAAAATTACCTAAATACAAATACAAATATACACATAAAATAATTTAAAATTGAATGAAATAAATATACAAAATAATCATAAAATCAGGTAAATTTGTAATGAAAAATATGTAAAAATACACATAAAATAATATAAATTTGTATGAAAATATATATACAAATACACATAAAATAACATGAATTTGTATAAAATTTGTATCAAAATAAATACGAATACACCAAATAAAATAATGTAAATTTTTATTAAAATATATATAAAAAATACACATAAAATAATGTAAATACGTAGAGAAATATATATACAAAATACACATAAAATAATGTAAACTCGTATCAAAATAAATAAACAAAATTCCAATAAAAGAATGTATATTTGTAGGAAAATAAATATTCAAAATACAAATAAAATAACTAAAATTTGTATAAAAATATATACAAAAATTCAAAAAATAATTTAAATTTGTTTGAAAATAGATATGCAAAATACACATAAAATTAGGCAAATTTGTATTGAAATATATATACAAAATACACATAAAATAATGTAAATTTGTATGAAAATATATAAACAAATACATATGAAATAACGTAAATTTGGATAAAATATATATACAAAATATACATTAAATAATGTAAATATATATAAAAATATATATACAAAATACACATATTTACATCATTTAATGTATATTTTGTATATATATTTTATCCAAATTTACGTTATTTTACGTGTATATGTTTATATATTTTCATACAAATTTACATTATTTTATGTGTGTTTTGTATATGTATTTCAGTACAAATTTGCCTAATTTTATGTGTATTTTGCATATCTATTTTCAAACAAATATAAATAATTTTTGTGTATTTTTGTATATATTTTTATACAAATTTTAGTTATTTTATTTGTATTTTGTATATATATTTTCCTACAAATATACATTCTTTTATTGGAATTTTGTTGATTTATTTTGATACGAATTTACATTATTTTATGTGTATTTTGTATATATATTTTTCTACGTATTTACATTATTTTATAAGTATTTTGTATATATATTTTCATAAAAATTTACGTTATTTCATTGTGTGTATTCGTATATATTTTGATACAAATTTTATACAAAATCATGTTATTTTATGTGTATTTGAATATATATTTCATATAAATTTTCATTATTTTATGTGTATTTTTACATATATTTCATTACAAATTTAATTTATTTTATGTTTATTTTATATATTCATTTCATGCAATTTTAAATTATTTTATGTGTATATTTGTATTTGTATTTAGGTTATTTTATGTGTATTTTTTATATATATTTTCATCCAAAATTACATTATTATATTGGTATTTTGTTAATTTAATTCGATACGAATTTAGATTATTTCAAAGGTATTTTGTATACATGTTTTTATACGCATTTATATTATTTAATGTGTGTTTTGTATATATATTTTTATGCAAATTTACTTTATTTTATGAGCATTTTGTACATATATTTTTAAAGAAATTAGCGTTATTTTATGTGTATTTTGTATATGTTTTCTCATACAAAATTACATTATATTATTGGTATTTTGTTTAATTATTTTGATACGAATTACATGATTATATGTGTATTTTCTACATATTTTTTTATACGTATTTACATTATTTATTGTGTATTTTGTTTATGTCTTTTTATAAATTTACGTTATTATATTTGTATTTGTATAAATATTTTGATACAAATTTACATTATTTGATGTAAATTTGATGTAAATATTTCAATTCAAATTTAGCTTATTTTATATGTATTTTGTATATCTATTTTCATACAAATTTAACTACTTTTGTGTATTTTTGTATATAGTTTTATATAAGTTTACGTTATTTTATGTGTATTTTGTATATTTATATTTATAGAAATACACATTCTTTTATTGGTATTTTGTTTATTTATTTTGATACGAATTTACATTATTTTATGTGTATTTTGTATACATTTTTTATACGTATTTACTTCATTTTATGTGTATTTTGTATATATTTTTATAGAAATCTACGCTATTTTATGTGTATTCGTATTTATATTTTGAAACATATTTACATTTTTTTATATGTATTTTGCATATCTATTTCAATATAAATTTACCTTATTGTATGTGAATTTTGTATATTTATGTTAATATAAATTTAAAATTTTTATATGTATTTTGGAATATATATTTTTATAAAAAAAGGCGTCATTTTATGGGTATTTTGCTCCTTTATTTTCATACAAATTTACATTATTTTATTAATATTCTGTGTATTTATTTTGATACGATTTTACATTATTCTATTTGGGTTTTGTATATATTTTTTTATTATACATATTTTCATTACTTAATGTGTATTTTGTATATATTTTTTATACAAATTTACGTTATTTTAAGTGTATTTGATTATGTATTTTCATTCAAATTTATATTATTTTATGTGTATTTTGTAAATGTATTTCAATACAAATTTACCTAATTTTATGTGTATTTTGTATATTTATTTTCAAACAAATTTAAAATATTTTTGTGTATTTTTGTATATAGTTTTATACAAATTTAGGTTATTTTATGTGTATATTGTATATCTATTTTCATACAAATACACATTCTTTTATTGATATTTTGATTATTTATTTTGACGCGAATTTACATTATTTAATGTGTATTTTGTATATATATTTTTATACGTATTTACATCATTTCATTTGTATTGTTGATATATTTCTATAGAAATCTACGTTATTTTATGTGTATTCGTATATATATTTTAAAACAAATTTACACTGTATTTTTTTGCATATTTTTTCAATACAAATTTTTCTTATTGTATGTGCATTTTGTATATTAATTTTGATTCAAATTTAATTATTCAATGTGTATTTTTGTATATGCATTTTTATAAAATATGCTTTATTTTATGGGAATTTTGGATCTTTATTTTCATACTAATTTACATTATTTTATTGATATTCTGTGTATTTATTTTTATACGATTTTACATTATTCTATGTGTATTTTGTATATATATTTTATACAAATGCACGTTATTTTATGTGTATTTGTTTTAATTTCATACAAATTTACATTATCTTATATGTTTTTTGTACATGTATTTAAATACATATTTAACTAATTATATGTGTATTTTGTATATCTATTTTCATACAAATTGAAATTATTTTTGTGTTTTTTTTTGTATATATTTTTATACAAATTTTCGTTATTTTATGTGTATTTTGTATATTTATTTTCCTACAAATATACGTTCTTTTATCGGAATTTTGTTTATTTATTTTGATACGAATTTACATTATTCTAGGTGTATTTTGTATATTTATTTTTATACTATTTACATCATTTTATATGTATTTTGTATATATTATATATATATATGTATTTTGTATATATATTTTCATAGAAATTTACTCTATTTTATGTGTATTCGTATATATATTTTGATACAAATTTATATTATTTATGTGTATTTTACATATATATTTCAATACAAATTTACTTTATTGTATGTGCATTTTTGATATTTATTTTAATACAAATTAAACTATTTTATGTGTATTTTTGTATATATATTTTTGCATATATGCATATATGGGTATTTTTATCTTTATTTTCATACAAATTTACATTATTTTATTGATATTCTGTTTATTTATTTTGATACGATTTAACATTATTCTATGTGTATTTTATATATATATTTATACATATATACATATATATATTTATATATATATATTTATATATATATTTTATACAAATTTACGTTATTTTATGTATTTTGTATATATTTTTTTATACATATTTACATAATTTTATTGTATTTTGTATATGTATTTCAATACAAATTTGAGTACTTTTATGTGTATTTTGCATATATATTTTCAAACAAATTTAAATAATTTTTTGTGTATTTTTGTATATATTTTTATACAAATTTTAGTTATTTTATTTGTATTTTGTATATATATTTTCCTACAAATATACATTCTTTGATAGGAATTTTGTGTATTTATTTTCTTACGAATTTACATTATTTTATGTGTATTTTGTATATATATATTTTTCTACGTATTTAAATTATTTTATGTGTATTTTATATATACACTTTCATAAAAATTTACGTTATTTTATTGTGTGTATACGTATATATTTTGATACAAATTTTATACAAATTCATGTTTTTTTATGTGTATTTGTATATATATTTTCATACAAATTTATATTATTTAATGTGTAATTTTACATATATTTCATTACAAATTTACCTTATTTTATGTTTATTTTGTATATTTATTTCATTCAATTTTAAATTATTTCATGTGTATATTTGTATTTATATTTAGGTTATTTTATATGTGTTTTCTATATATAATTTCATACAAAATTACATTATTTTATTGGTATTTTCTTAATTTAACTCGATACGAATTTAGATTATTTCATAGGTATTTTGTATACATATGTTTATACTCATTTACATTATGTGTTGTTTGTTTTGAATATATTTTTTAATGCAAATTTATTTTATGTGCATTTTTGTACATATATTTTTATAGAAATTTGCGTTATTTTATGTGTATTTTGTATATGTTTTCTCATAAAAATATACATTATTTTATTGGTATTTTGTTTATTTATTTTGATACGAATTACATCATTATATGTGTATTTTGTACATTTTTTTTTATACGTACTTACATTATTTAATGTGTATTTTGTTTATATATTTTTATATAAAATTTACGTAATTATATGTGTATTTGTAAAAATATTTTGATACAAATTTACTTTATTTTATGTATTTTGTACATATATTTCAATTCAAATTAAGCTTATTTTGTGTGTATTTTATATATCTATTTTCATACAAATTTAATTACTTCTGTGTATTTTTGTATATAGTTTTATATAAATTAACGTTATTTTATGTGCATTTTGTATATTTATATTTTTTACAAATACTCATTCTTTTATTGGTATTTTGTTTATTTATATTTATACGAATTTACATTATTTTATGTGTATTTTGTATACATTTTTTGTACGTATTTATTTAATTTTATGTGTATTTTGTATATGTATTTTTATAGAAATCTACGTTATTTTATGTGTATTCGCATATATATTTTGAATCAAATTTACATTATTTTATATGTATTTTGCATATCTATTTCAATACAAATTTACCTTATTGTATGTGCTTTTTGTATATTTATTTTAATACAAATTAAAATATTTTATGTGTATTTTGGTATCTAAAATTTAAAAAAAAAAGCGTTATGTAATAGGTATTTTGCATCTTAATTTTCATACAAATTTACATTATTTTATTAATATTCTGTGTATATATTTTGATACGATTTTATATTATTCTATTTGTGTTTTGTATAAATTTTTTTTATACATATTTACATTATTTAATGTGTGTTTTGAAAATATATTTCATACAAATTTACGTTATTTTATGTGTATTTGTTTATATATTTTCATTCAAATTTACATTATTTCATGTGTATTTTGTATATGTATTTCAATACAAATTTACCTAATTTTATGTGTATTTTGTATATTTCTTTTCATACAAATTTAAATTATTTTTGTGTATTTTTGTATATAGTTTTATACAAATTTATGTTATTTTATGTACGCTTTACATTATTTAATGTGTGTTTTGTATATATATTTTTATGGAAATTTACTTTATTTTACGTGCATTTTGTACATATATTTTTATAGAAATTTGCGTTATTTTATATGTATTTGTATATGTTTTCTCATACAAATTTACATTATTTTATTGCTATTTTGTTTATTTAGTTTGATACGAATTACATGATTATATGTGTATTTTTTACATATTTTTTATGCGTATTTACATTACTTAATGTGTATTTTGTTTATATATTTTTAAACAAATTTACGTTATTATATGTATTTTTATAAATATTTTGATACAAATTTACATTATTTTATGTATTTTGTATATACATTTTAATTCAAATTTAGCTTATTTTATCTGTATTTTGTATATCTATTTTCATACGAATTTAATTAATTCTGTGTATTTTTGTATATAGTTTTATACAAATTTACGTTATTTTATGATGTATTTTGTATATTTATTTTTATACAAATACACATTCTTTTATAGGTATTTTGTTTATTTATTTTGATACGAATTTACATTATTTTATGTGTATTTTGTATACATTTTCTTATACGTATTTACTTCATTTTCTGTGTATTTTGTATATATATTTTTATAGAAATCTACTTTATTTTATGTGTATTCTTTTATATATTTTGAAACAAATTTACATTATTTGATATGTATTTTGCATATCTATTTCAATACAAATTTACCTTATTGTAAGTGCATCTTGTATATTTATTGTAATACAAATTTAAATATTTTATGTGTATTTTGGTATATATATTTTTATAAAAAAAGCGTTATTTAATGGGTATTTTGCATCTTAATATAAACAGGATATAAATAAAATTATTTAAATTTGTATGAAAATAAAGATGCAAAATACCCATATAATAACGCACATTTGTATAAAAATATATATACAAAAATATATATAAAATAATTAAATTTGTATTAAAATAAATATACAATAGAGTAAATTTGTATTGAAATAGATATGCAAAATGCACATCAATAATGTAAATTTGTATCAAAATATATATACGAATACTCATAAAATAGAGTAAATTTCTATGAAAATATACATACAAAATACATATAAAATGATGTAAATAAGTATAAAAATATATATTCCAAATATACCTCAAATAATGTAAATTCGTATCAAAATAAATAAACAAAATTCCGAAAAAAAGCGTATATATGTAGGAAAATAAATATATAAAATATACATAAAGTAACGAAAATTTATATATAAACATATACAAAAATACAATGTAAATTTGTTTCAAAATATATATACGATTACACATAAAATAACGTAGATTTCTATAGAAATATATATATATATATACAAAATACACATGCATATAAATATATATATTTAAATATATATATATATATATATATATATATATATATATATATATATATATATATATATATATATATATATATATATATATATATATATATATATATAT
The DNA here is from genome assembly GCF_024679095.1 of Eriocheir sinensis. Classification (NCBI taxonomy): domain Eukaryota; kingdom Metazoa; phylum Arthropoda; class Malacostraca; order Decapoda; family Varunidae; genus Eriocheir; species Eriocheir sinensis. The sequence goes on from NW_026110563.1 coordinate 63,177, forward strand.
ATATATATATATATATATATATATATATATATATATATATATATATATATATATATATATATATATATATATATATATATATATATATATATATATATATATACAAAATACACATTAAATAATGTAAATATGTACACAAAAATATATACAAAACACAAATAAAATAATGTAAAATCGTATCACAATAAATACACAGAATATAAATAAAATAATGTAAATTTGTATGAAAATTAAGATGCAAAATACCCATAAAATAGCGCATTTTTTATAAATATATATATACCAAAACACACAATACAAATTTACCTTATTGTATGTGCATTTTGTATATTAATTTTAATACAAATTTAATTATTTTATGTGTATTTTTGTATATGTATTTTTAAAAAAATTTGCTTTATTTTAAATGTATTTTGCGTGTATTTTGTATATCTATTTTCATACAAATTTAATTACTTTTGTGTATTTTTGGATATAGTTTTATATAAATTTACGTTATTTTATGTGGTTTTTGTTTAATTATATTTATACAAATACACATTCTTTTATTGGTATTTTGTACATATATTTTTTTAGAAATCTACGTTATTTTATGTGCATTCGTATATATATTTTGAAACAAATTTACATTGTTTTATTTGTATTTTGCATATCTATTTTAATACAAATTTACCTTATTGTATGTGCATTTTGTTTATTTATTTTAATAAAAATTCAAATATTTTATGTGTATTTTGTTATATATATTTTTATAAAATTTATTTTTATATATTTTTGTTTATATATATATATATATATATATATATATATATATATATATATATATATATATATATATATATATATATATATATATATATATATATATATATATATATATATATATATATATATATATATATATATATATATATATCTATATATATATATATATATATATATATATACATATATATTTACATTATTTAATGTGTATTTTGTATATATTTTATACAAATTTACGTTATTTTAAGTGTATTTGTTTATATATTTTCATTCAAATTTACAAATTTACCTAATTTTATGTGTATTTTGTATATTTATTTTCATTTGAATTTAAATTATTTTTTGTGTATTTTTGTATATAGTTTTATACAAATTTAGGTTATTTTATATGTATTTTATATATCTAATTTCATACAAATACACATTCTTTTATTGATATTTTGTTTATTTATTTTAACATGAATTTACATTATTTAATGTGTATTTTGTATATATATTTTTATACGTATTTACGTCATTTCATGTGTATTTTGTATATATATTTCTATAGAAATCTACGTTATTTTATGTGTATTCGTATATATATTTTGTAACAAATTTATATTGTTTTATGTGTATTTTGCATATTTTTTCAATACAAATTTACCTTATTGTATGTGCATTTTGTATATTAATTTTAATACAAATTCAATTATTGTATGTGTACTTTTGTATATGTATTTTTATAAAAATATGCTTTATTTTATGTAAATTTGCATAAAAATATATATATAAAACACATTAAATAATGTACATGCGTATAAAAATATGTATACAAAATACCAATGAAATAATCTAAATTCGTATCGAATTAAATTAACAAAATACCAAAAAAATAATGGAATTTTGGATGAAAATATATATAGAAAATACAGAAAAATAAAATAACATAAATACAAATATACACATAAAATAATTTAAAATTGAATTAAATAAATATACAAAATAAACATAAAATAAGGTAAATTTTTAATGAAATATATGAACAAAATACACATAAAATAATATAAATTTGTATGAAAATATATAAAAAATACCCAGAAATAATTTGAATTTGTGTGAAAAAAGATATACAAAATACACATAAAACTAGGTAAATTTCTTTTGAAATATATATACAAAATACTGATAAGATATTGTAAATCTGTGTCAACATATATCAACAAATACACGTAACGTAACGTAACGTAACGTAACGTAACGTAAATTTGTATAAAATATATATACAAAATACACATTAAATTAAGGAAAAATGTATAAAAAAATATATACAAAATACACATAGAATAATGTAAAATCGTATCAAAATAAATGAACAGAATATCAATAAAATAATGTAAATTTCTATGAAAATAAAGATGCAAAATACCCATAAAATAACGCATATTTGTATAAAAATATATATACAAAAATATACAGAAAATAAATAAATTTGTATTAAAATAATTATACAAAATGCACATACAATAAGGTAAATTTGTATTGAAATAGATATGGAAAATACACATAAAATGATGTAAATACGTATAAAAATATATATACAAAATACACCTAAAATAAGGTAAATTCGTATCAAATTCAATAAACTAAATTTCAATAAAAGAATATATATATGTAGGAAAATCAATATACAAAATAATATATAAAAAACCTAAAATTTGTATTAAAATACATACAAAAAAACACAAAAATAATTTCAATTTGTATGAAAATAGATATACAAAATCCACATAAAATTAGGTAAATTTGTATTGAAATACATATACAAAATACACATAAAATAATGTAAATTTGTATGAAAATATATAAACAAATAGACATAAAGTAACGTATGTTTGTATAAAATATATATAGAAAATGCACATTAAATAATGTAAATATGTAAAAGAAAATATATACAAAATACACATAGAACAATGTAAAATCGTACCAAATAAATACACAGAATATCAATCAAATAATGTAAATTTGTATGAAAATAAAGATGCAAAATACCCATTAAAAAAAACATATTTTTAAAAAAACATATATACAAAAATACACATCAAATAATTAAATTTACATTAAAATGAATATACAAAATGCACATACAATATGATAAATTTGTATTGAAATAGATATGAAAAAAAAACACTTCAAACAATGTAAATTTGTTTCAAAATATATATAAGAATACACATAAAAAAACGTAAATTTCTATAAAAATACAAATAAAAAATACACATAAAATGATATAAATACATATAAAAATATATATACAAAATAATCATAAAATAATGTAAATTCGTACCAAAATAAATAAACAAAATACCAATAGAAGAATGTGAATTTGTATGAAAATAAATATACAAAATAAACATAAAATAACGTAAATTTGTATAAAACTATATACAAAAATACACAAAAGTAATTTAAATTTGTATGAAAATAGATATACAAAATATACATAAAATAAACTAAATTTGTATTAAAATATATATACAAAATACATAAAATAATGAAAATTTGTATCAAAATATTTTAACAGATGCGCATAAAATAACGTAAATTTGTTTTAAAATATACAAAATACACATTAAATAATGTAAATATGTATAAAAAAATATATACAAAACACAAATAGAATAATATAAAATCGTATCAAAATAGATGCACAGAATATTAATAAAAATATGTAAATTTGTATGAAAATAAAGATGCAAAATACCCATTAAATAACGCTTTTTTTTTTAAATATATATACCAAAATACACATAAAATATTTAAATTTGTATTACAATAAATATACAAAATGCACATACAATAAGGTAAATTTGTATTGAAATAGATATGCAAAATACATATAAAATAATGTAAATTTGTTTCAAAATATATATAAGAATACACATCAAACAAAGTAGATTTCTAAAAAAATATATATACAAAATACACAGAAAATGAAGTAAATACGTATAAGAAAATGTATACTAAATACACATAAAATAATGTAAATTCGTATCAAAATAAATAAACAAAATACCAATAAAAGAATGTGTGTTTGTATAAATATAAATATACAAAATACATCATAAAATAACGTAAATTTGTATAAAACTATATACAAAAATACACAGAAGTAATTAAATTCGTATGAAAATAGATATACAAAATACAGATAAAATAAGCTAAATTTGAATTGCAATGTATATACAAAATACATAAAATAATGTAAATTTGTATCAAAATATTTATAAAAATATATATAATAACGTAAATTTGTTTAAAAATATATAAACAAAATAAACATTAAGTAATGTAAATACGTATAAAAAATATGTACAAAATACACATATAATCATGTAACTCGTATCAAACTAAATAAACAAAATAGCAATAAAATAATGTAAATTTGTATGAGAAAACATGTAAAAATACATAATATAAAATAATGCAAATTTCTATAAAAATATATATACAAAACACACATTAAATAATGTAAATGCGTACATAAAATAACCTAAATTTGTATAAAACTATATATAAAAATACACAAAAATAGTTTAAATTTGTATGAAAAGAAATATACAAAATAAACATTAAATTAGGTAAATTTGTATTGAAATACATATACAAAATACACATGAAATAATGTAAATTTGAATGAAAATATATAAACAAATACACATAAAATAACGTAAATTTGTTTGAAATATATTTTCAAAATATACATTAAATAATGTAAATATGTATTAAAAAAAATTATACAAAACACAAATAGAATAATATAGAATCGTATCAAAATATATACACAGAATATTAATAAAATAATGTAAATTTGTATGAAAATTAAGATGCAAAATACCTATAAAATAACGCTTTTTTTTTTAATTATAGATACCAAAATACACATGAAATATTTTAATTTGTATTAAAATAAATATACAAAATGCACATAAAATAAGGTAAATTTGTATTGAAATAGATATGCAAAATACATATAAAATAATGTAAATTTGATTCAAAATATATATACGAATACACATAAAATAACGTAGATTTCTATAAAAATACATATACAAAATACACTTAAAATTAAAAAAATACGTATAAAAAAATGTATACAAAATACACATAAAATAATGTAAATTCGTATAAATATAAATAAACAAAATACCAATAAAATAATGTGTATTTGTATAAATATAAATATACAAAATGCACATAAAATAACGTAAATTTATATAAAACTATATACACAAATACACAGAAGTAATTAAATTTATATGAAAATAGATATATAAAATACACACAAAAGCTTAATTTGAATTGAAATATATGTACAAAATACATAAAATAAAGTAAATATGTATCAAAATATTTTTACAAGTACACATATAATTACGTAAATTTTATATAAAAATATATAAACAAAATACACATTAAATAATGTAAATACGTATAAAAAAATATGTACAAAATACATATATAATTATGTAATTCGTATCAAAATAAATAAACAAAATACCAATAAAATAATGTAAATTTTTATGACAAAACATATACAAAATACACATAAAATAACGCAAATTTCTATAAAATATATGTACAAAAATGCACATAAAAAAAATTTGCATTAAAAAATATATACAAAACACACATAACATAATGTAAATGAGTATAAACATATGTATACAAAATAGCTATAAAATAATCTAAATTCGTATCGAATTAAATTAAGAAAATACCAATAAAATAATGTAATTTTGGATGAAAATATATATAGAAAACACACATAAAATAACCTAAATACAAATACAAATATACACATGAAATAATATAAAATTGAATGAAAAAAATATACAAAATAAACATAAAATAAGGTAAATTTGTAATGAAATATATGTAAAAATAATGTAAAAATAATGTAAAAATAATGAAATATATGTAAAAATACACATTAAATAATATAAATTTGTATCAAAATATATATACAAATACACATAAAATAACATGAATTTATAAAATTTGTATCAAAATATATACGAATACACACAATAAAATAACGTAAATTTTTATGAAAATATACATATAAAATACACACAAAATAATTTAAATACGTAGAAAAATATATATATATACAAAATACACATAAATAAATAAACAAAATTTCGATAAAAGAACGTATATGTGTAAGAAAATAAATATAGAAATTACACATAAAATAACGAAAATTTGTATAAAAATATATACAAAAAAAGAAACACAACAATAATTTCAATTTGTATGAAAATAGATATACAAAATACACATATAATTAGTTAAATTTGTATTTAAATACATATACAAAGTACACATAAAATAATGTAAATTTATATGAAATGAAAACAAATTCACATAAAATAACGTACATTTGTTTAAAATATATAAACAAAATACACATAGAATAAAGTAAAATCTCATCAAAATATATACACAGAATATCAATAAAGTAATATATATTTGTATGAAAATAAATATGCAAAATAACCATAAAATAAATCATATTTTTTTAAAAATACATATACAAAAATACACAGAGAATAATTAAATTTGTATTAAAATTAATATATAAAATGCAGATACAATAAGGTAAATTTGTATTGAAAAAAAAAGCAAAAATTTGTTTCAAAATATATATTCGAATACACATAAAATAGCGTAGATTTCTATAGAAATATATATACAAAATACACATGAAATGATGTAAATACGTATAAAAATATATATACAAAATACACATTAAATTCTGTAAACTCGCTTCAAAATAAATAAACAAAAGATCAATAAAAGAATGTGTATTTGTATGAAAATAGCTATACAAAACACACATAAAATAACGTAAAATTATAGAAATATATACAAAAATACACAAAAATAATTTAAATTTCTATGAAAATAAATATACAACATACACATAAAATTAGCTAAATTTGTATTGAAATACATATACAAAATACACATAATATAATGTAAATTTGAAAAAAAATACATAAACAAATACACTTAAAATAACGTAAATTTGTATAAAATATATATACAAAATACAAATTAAATAATGTAAATATGTATAGAAAAATATATACAAAACACAAATAGAATAATGTAAAATCGTATCAAAATAAATACACAGAATATTAATAAAATAATGTAAATTTGTATGAAAATAAAGAAGCAAAATACCCAATAAATAACGCCTTTTTTATGAAAAAATATATACAAATATACACATAAAAAATTAAATTTGTTTTAAAATAAATATACAAAATACACATACAATAAGGTAAATATGCATTGAAATAGATATGCAAAATACATAGAAAACAATGAAAATTTGTTTCAAAATGTAGCTTTCTATAAAAATATATATACAAAATACACATAAAATGATGTAAATACGTATAACAAAATATATACAAAATACACTTAAAATAATGTAAATTCGTATCAAAATAAATAAACAAAATACCAATAAAAAAATTTGTATTTGTATAAATATAAATATACAAAATACACATAAAATAACGTAAATTTATATAAAACTATATACAAAAATACACAGAAGTAATTAAATTTGTATGAAAATAGATATACAAAATACACACAAAAAAAGATAAATTTGAATTGAAATATATCTACAAAATACATAAAATAAAGTAAATTTGTATCAAAATATTTATACAAATACACATATAATAACGTAAATTTGTATAAAAATATATAAACAAAATACACATTAAATAATGTAAATACGTATAAAAAATATGTACAAAATACACATATAATCATGTAATTCGTATCAAAATAAATAAACAAAATACCAATGAAATAATATAAATTTGTATGAGAAAACATATACAAAATACACATAAAATAACGCAAATTTCTATAAAAATATATGTACAAAAATGCACATTAAATAAATTTGCATATAAATATATATACAAAACACACATTAGATAATGTAAATAAGTATAAAAATATGTATACAAAATACCTATGAAATAATCTAAATTCGTATCGAATTAAATTAAGAAAATACCAATAAAATAATGTAATTTTGGATGAAAATATATATAGAAAATACACATAAAATAACCTAAATACAAATACAATTATACACATAAAATAATTTAAAATTGAATGAAATAAATATACAAAATAAACATAAAATCAGGTGAATTCATAATGAAATATATGTAAAAATAGATATAAAATAATATAAATTTGTATGAAAATGTATATACAAATACACATAAAATAACATGAATTTGTATAAAATTTGTATCAAAATATATACGAATACACAATAAAATAACGTAAATTTTTATGAAAAAATATATACAAAATACTCCCAAAATAATTTAAATACGTAGAAAAATATATATACAAAACCCACATAAAATATTGAAAATTCGTATCAAAATAAATAAACAAAACTCCAACAAAAGAATATATATTTGTAGGAAAATATATATCCAAAATACAAATAAAATAACTAAAATTTGTATAAAAATAAATACAAAAATACACAATAATAATTAAAATTTGTTTGAAAATAGATATCCAAAATACACATAAAATTAGGCAAATTTGTATTGAAATACATATACAAAATACACATAAAATAATATAAATTTGTATGAAAATATATAAACAAATACACATAAAATAACGGAAATTTGGATAAAATATATATACAAAATAAACATTAAATAATGTAAATATGTATAAAAAAATATATATATACAAAATACACACAGAATAATGTTAAATCGTATCAAAATAAATAAACAGAATATCAATAAAATAATGTAAATATGTATTAAAATAAAGATGCAAAATACCCATATAATAACACATATTTGTATAAAAATATATATACAAAACACACATTAGATGATGTAAATGAGTATAAAAATATGTATACAAAATACCTATGAAAAAATCTAAATTCGTATCAAGTTAAATTAAGAAAATACCAATAAAATAAATTAATTTTTGATTAAAATATATATAGAAAATACACATGAAATTACCTAAATACAAATACAAATATACACATAAAATAATTTAAGATTGAATGAAGTAAATATACAAAATAATCATAAAATAAAGTAAATTTGTAATGAAAAATATGTAAAAATACACATAAAATAATATAAATTTGTGTGAAAATATATATATATATATATATATATATATATATATATATATATATATATATATATATATATATATATATATATATATATATATATATATATATATATATATATACAAAATACACATATGAAAATTAATACGAATACACATATAAAATAATGTAAATTTAAATTTATTGAAATATATAAACAAATATACATATAAATAATAATGTAAATACGTGAAAATATATATACAAAATACACATAAAATAATGTAAATTGTATCAAAATAAATAAACAAAATATACATAAATATATATATATATATATAAAATATATATATATATATATATATATATATATATATATATATATATATATATATATATATATATATATATATATATATATATATATATATATATATATATATATATATATATAAATTAAATACACATAGAATAATGTTCAATCGTATCAAAATAAATAAACAGAATATCAATAAAATAATGTAAATTTGTATGAAAATAAAGATGCAAAATACCCATATAATAACGCATATATGCATAAAAATATTTATACAAAAATACACATGAAATAATTAAATTTGTATTGAAATAAATATACAAAATGCACATACAATAAAGTAAATTTGTATTGAAATAGATATGCAAAATACACATCAATAATGTAAATTTGTATCAAAATATATATACGAATACACATAAAATAGAGTAAATTTCTAGAAAATATACATACAAAATACATATAAAATGATGTAAATAGTATAAAAATATACATACCAAATACACCTAAAATAATGTAAATTCGTATCAAAATAAACAAACAAAATTCCGATAAAAGAAGGTATATTTGTAGGAAAATAAATATACAAAATACACATAAAATAACACAAAAATAACGTGCATTTGTATAAAATATATATACAAAATACACATAGAATAATGTAGAGTTGTATCAAAATAAATACACAGAATAGTAATAAAATAATGTAAATTTGTATGAAAATAAAGATGCAAAATTCCCATAAAATAAAGCAAATTTTATAAAAATACATATACAAAAATACACATAGAATAATTAAATTTGAATTAAAATTAATATACAAATAAGAAAAATTTGTATTGAAAAAATATATATACGAATACACATAAAATAACGTAGATTTCTATAGAAATATATATACAAAATACACATGAAATGATGTAAATACGTATAAAAATATATATACAAAATACACATTAAATAATGTAAATTCGAGTCAAAATAAATAATCAAAATATTAATAAAAGAATGTGTATTTGTATGAAAATACATATACAATACACACATAAAATAACCTAAATTTGTATAAAACTATATACAAAAATACACAAAAATATTTAAAATTTGTTTGAAAATAAATATACAAAATACACATAAAATTAGGTAAATTTGTATTGAAATACATTTACAAAATACACATAAAATAATGTAAATTTGAATGAAAATACATAAACAAATACACTTAAAATAATGTAAATTTGTATACAAAATACACATTAAGTAATGTTAATATGTATAAAAAAATATATACAAAACCCAAATAGAATAATGTAAAATCGTATCAAAATAAATACACAGAATATTAATAAAATAATGTAAATTTCTATGAAAATAAAGAACCAAAATACCCATAAAATAACACATTTTTTTATAAAAATATATATACCAAAATACATATAATTTTTTTTAATTTGTATTAAAATAAATATACAAAATGCTCATACAATAAGGTAAATTTATATTGAAATAGATATGCAAAATACATATAAAACAATGTAAATTTATTTCAAAATATAAATACGAATACACATAAAATAACGTAGATTTCTATAAAAATATATATACAAAATACACATAAAATGAAGTAAATACGTATAAAAAAATGTATACAAAATACACATAAAATAATGTAAATTCGTATCAAAATAAATAAACAAAATACCAATAAAAGAATGTGTATTTGTATAAATATAAATATAAAAAATACACATAAAATAATGTAAATTTATATAAAACTATATACAAAAATACACAAAAGTAGTTAAATTTGTATGAAAATAGATATACAAAATACACATAAAATAAGCTAAGTTTGAATTGAAATATATATATACAAAATACATCAAATAAGGTAAATTTGTAACAAAATATTTATACAAATATTCATATAATAACGTAAATTTGTATAAAAATACTTAAACAAAATACACATTAAATAATGTAAATACGTATAAAAAATATGTACAAAATACACATATAATCATATAATTCATATCAAATTAAATAAAAAAAATACTAATAATGTAATGTAAATTTGTATGAGAAAACATATAAAAAATACACATAAAATAACGCTAATTTCTTTAAAAATATATGTACAAAAATGCATATAAAATAAAGTAAATTTGCATAAAAATATATATACAAAACACACATTAAATAATGAAAAAACGTATAAAAACATGTATACAAAATACCTTTGAAATAATCTGAATTCGTATCGAATTAAATTAACAAAATAACAATACAATAATGTAATTTTCGATGAAAATATATATAAAAAATACACATGAAATAACCTAAATACAAATACAAATATACACATAAAATAATTTAAAATTGCATGAAATGAATATATAAAATAAACATAAAATATAGTAAATTTGTAATGAAATATATGTAAAAATACATATAAAATAATGTAAATTTATATGAAAATATATATTCAAATACACATAAAATAACATGAATTTGTATGAAATTTGTATCAAAATATATACGAATATACACAATAAAATAACGTAAATTTTTATGAAAATATATATGCAAAATACATATAAAATAATGTAAATACGTAGAAAAATATATATATACAAAATACACATAAAGTAATGTAAATTCGTATCAAAATAAATCAACAAAATTCCAATAAAAGAATGTATATTTGTAGGAAAATATATGTACAAAATACAAATAAAATAACTAAAATTTGTATAAAAATATATACAAAAATACACAAAAATAATTTAAATTTGTTTGAAAATAGATATGCAAAATACACATAAAATTAGGCAAATTTGTATTGAAATACATATACAAAACACACATAAAACAATGTAAATTTGTATGAAAATATATAAACATATACACATAAAATAATGTAAATTTGGATAAAATATATATACAAAATATACATTAAATGTTATAAATATGTATAAACATATATATACAAAATACACATAGAATAATGTTAAATCGTATCAAAATAAATAAACAGAATATCAATAAAATAATGTAAATTTTTATGAAAATAAAGATGCAAAATACTCATATAATAACGCATAATTGTATAAAAATATATATACAATAATACATATAAAATAATTGAATCTCTATTAAAATAAATATACGAATACTCATAAAATAGAGTAAATTTCTATGAAAATATTCATACAAAATACATATAAAATGATGTAAATAAGTATAAAAATATATATACCAAATATACCTCAAATAATGTAAATTAGTGTCAAAATAAATAAACAAAAGTCCGATAAAAGAACGTATATTTGTAGGAAAATAAATATTCAAAATACACATAAAATAACGAAAATTTATATAAAAATATATAAAAAATACACAAAATTTATTTCAATTTGTATGAAAATAGATATACAAAATACACATATAATTAGTTAAATTTGTATTTAAATACATGTTCAAAATACACATAACATAATGTAGTTTTGTATGAAATGAAAGCAAACACACATAGAGTAATGTAAATTTGAATAAAATATATATAAAAAATACACATACAATAATGTAAAATCGTGTCAAAATCAATACAGAGAATATCAATAAAATAATGTAGATTTGAATGAAAATAAAGATGCAAAATGCCAATAAAATAAAGCATATTTTTATAAAAATTATACACATAGAATAATTATTTTTTTTAAATTAATATACAAAATGCATATACAATAAGATAGATTTGTATTGAAAAAATATGCAAAATACACATGAAACATTATAAATTTGTTTCAAAATCTATATACGAATACTCATAAATCAACGTACATATCTATAGAAATATATATACAAAATACACATGAAAAGATATAAACACGTATAAATATATATATATATATATATATATATATATATATATATATATATATATATATATATATATATATATATATATATATATATATATATATATATATATATATATATATATATATATATATACGTATATATATATATATATATATATAAGTATATATATATATATATATATATATATATATATATATATATATATACGTATATATATATATATATTTAATATATATATATATATATATATATAATACACATTAAATAATGTAAATTCGCGTTAAAATAAATAAACAAAATATCAATAAAAGAATGTGTATTTGTATGAAAACAGATATACAATATACACATAAAATCACCTAAATTTGTATAAAACTATATACAAAAATACACAAAAATAATTTAAATTTGTATGAATATAAATATACAAAATACACATAAAATTAGATAAATTTGTATTGAGATACATTTACAAAATACACATAAAATAATGTAAATTTGAATGAAAATATATAAACAAATACACTTAAAATAACGTAAATTTGTATAAAATATATATACAAAATATACATTAAATAATGTAAATATGTATAACAAAAATATAAACAAAACACAAATAGAATAATGTAAAATCGTATCAAAATAAATACACATAATATTAATAAAATAATGTAAATTTATATGAAAATTCAGATGCAAAATACCCATAAATTAACGCATTTTTTATAAAAATATATATACCAAGACACATAAAATATTTGAATTTGTATTAAAATAAATATACAAAATGCACACATAATAAGGTAAATTTGTATTGAAATAGATATGCAAAATACATATAAAACAATGTAAATTTGTTTCAAAATATATATACGAATACACATAAAATAACGTAGATTTCTATGAAAATATATATACAAAATACACATAAAATGAAGTAAATACGTATAAAAAAGGTATACAAAATACACATAAACTAATGTAAACTCGTATCAAAATAAATAAACAAAATACTAATAAAAGAATGTGTATTTGTATAAATATAAATATACAAAATACACATAAAATAACGTAAATTTATATAAAACTATATGCAAAAATACACAAAAGTAATTAAATTTGGGTGAAAATAGATATACAAAATACACATAAAATAAGCTAAATTTGAATTGAAATATATATACAAAATACATAAAACAATGTAAATTTCTATCAAAATATTTATACAAATACACATATAATAACGTAAGTTTGTATAAAAATATATAAACAAAATACACATTAAATAATGTAAATAGGTATAAAAAATATGTAGAAAATACACATATAATCATGTAATTCGTATCAAAATAAATGAATAAAATACCAATAAAATAATGTAAATTTGTATGAGAAAATATATTCAAAATACTCATAAAATAACGCAAATTTTTATAAAATTATATGTACAAAAATTGACATAAAATAAAATAAATTTGCATAAAAAATATATATACAAAACACACATTAAATAATGTAACTGAGTATAAACATATGTATACAAAATACCTATGAAAAAATCTAAATTCGTATCGAGTTAAATTAAGAAAATACCAATAAAATAATGCAATTTTGGATGAAAATATATATAGAAAGTACACATAAAATTACCTAAATACAAATACAAATATACACATAAAATAATTAAAGATTGATTGAAATAAATATACAAAATATTCATAAAATAAAGTAAATTTGTAATGAAAAATATGTAAAGATACACATCAAATAATATAAATTTGTATGAAAATATATATACAAATACACATAAAATAACATGAATTTGTATAAAATTTGTATCAAAATAAATACGAATACACACAATAAAATAATGTAAATTTTTATCAAAATATATATACAAAATAATGTAAATACGTAGAAAATTATATATACAAAATACATATAAAATAATGTAAACTCGTATCAAAATAAATAAACAAAATTCCAAAAAAAGAATGTATATTTGTAGGAAAATATATATACAAAATACAAATAAAATAACTAAAATTTGTATAAAAATAAATTCAAAAATACACAAAAATAATTTAAATTTGTTTGAAAATAGATATGCAAAATACACATAAAGTGAGGCAAATTTGCATTGAAATACATATACAAAATACACATAAAATAATGTAAAATTGTATGAAAATGTATAATCAAATACACATAAAATAACGTAAATTTGGATAAAATATATATACAAAATATACATTAAATAATGTAAATATATATAAAAATATATATACAAAATACACATAAAATAATGTTAAAATGTATCAAAATAAAAAACAGAATATCAATAAAATAATGTAAATTTTTATGAAAATAAAGACGCAAAATACCCATATAATAACGCATATATGCATAAAAATATATATACAAAAATACACATTAAACAATTAAATTTGTATTGAAATAAATACACAAAATGCACATACAGTAAAATAAATTTGTATTGAAATAGATATACAAAATACACATCAATAATATAAATTTGTATCAAAATATATATACGAATACACATTAAATAGGGTAAATTTCTATGAAAATATACATACAAAATACATATAAAATGATACCAAATACACTTAAAATAATGTAAATTCGTATCAAAATAAACAAACAAAATTCCGATAAAAGAACGTATATTTGTAGGAAAATAAATATACAAAATACACATAAAATAACGAAAATTTGTATAAAAATATAAACAAAAAAAAAACAAAAATAATCTCAATTTGTATGAAAATAGATATACAAAATACACATGTAATTAGTTAAACTTGTCTTTAAATACATGTACAAAATACACATAAAATAATGTTAATTTGTATGAAATTAAAACAAATACACATAAAATAACGTACATTTGTATAAAATATATTTATAAAATACACATAGAATAATGTAAAATCGGATCAAAATAAATACACAGAATATCAATAAAATAATGTAAATTTGTATGAAAATAAAGATGCGAAATACCCATAAAATAAAGCATATTTTTATAAAAATACATATACAAAAACACACATTCAATAATTAAATTTGTTATAAATTAATATACAGAATTCATATACAATAAGGTAAATTTGTACTGCAAAAATTTGCAACATACACATAAAAGTGGAAATTTGTTTCAAAATCTATATACGAATACACATAAAATAACTTAGATTTCTATAGAAATATATATACAAAATACACATGAAATTATGTAAATGCGTATGAAAATATATATACAAAATGCACATTAAATAATGTAAATTCGCGTCAAAATAAATAAACAAAATATAAATAAAAGAATGTGTATTTGTATGAAAATAGATATACAAAATACACATAAAATAATGTAAATTTGTTTAAAACTATATACAAAAATACACAAAAATAATTTAAATTTGTTTGAAATTAAATATACAAAATACACATAAAATTTGGTAAATTTGTATTGAAATACATTTACAAAATACATAAAATAATGTAAATTTGAATGCAAATATATAAACAAATACACTTAAAATAACGTAAATTTAAATATAAAATACACATTAAATAATGTAAACATGTATAAAAAAACATATACAAAACCCAAATAGAATAATGTAAAATCGTATCAAAATAAATACACAGAATAGTAATAAAATAATGTAAATTTGTATGAAAATAAAGAAGCAAAATGCCCATAAAATAAAGCATTTTTTTATAAAAATGTATGTACCAAAATACATATAAAAAAATTAAATATGTATTAAAATAAATATACAAAATGCACATATAATAAGGTAAATTTATATTGAAATAGTTATGCAAAATACATATAAAACAATGTAAATTTATTTCAAAATATAAATACGAATACACATAAAATAACGTAGATTTCAATAAAAATATATATACAAAATACACATAATAAATACGTATAAAAAAATGTATACAAAATACGCATAAAATAATGTAAATTCGAATCAAAATAAATAAACAAAATACCAATAAAAGAATGTGTATTTGTATAAATATAAATATACAAAATACACATAAAATAACGTAAATTTGTATAAAACTATATACAAAAATACACAAAAGTAATTAAATTTGTATGAAAATAGATATACAAAATTCACATAAAATATATTTTGTGTGTATTTTGTATATCTATTTTCATACAAATTTAATTAATTCTGTGTATTTTTGTATATAGTTTTATATAAATTTACGTTATTTTATGAGCATTTTGTATATTTATATTTATACAAATACACATTCTTTTATTGGTATTTTGTTTATTTATATTTATACGAATTTACATTATTTTATGAGTATTTTGTATACATTTTTTTATACGTATTTACTTAATTTTATATGTATTTTGTATATATTTTTTTATAGAAATCTACGTTATTTTATGTGTATTCGTATATATATTTTGAAACAAATTTACATTGTTTTATATGTATTTTGCATATATATTTCAATACAAATTTACCTTATTGTATGTGCATAAAATTAAGTAAATACGTATAAAAAAATGTATACAAAATACACATAAAATAATGTAAATTCGTATAAATGTAAATAAACAATATACCAATAAAAGAATGTGTATTTGTATAAATATAAATATACAAAATGCACATAAAATAACGTAAATTTATATAAAACTATATACATAAAATAACGCAAATTTCTATAAAAATATATGTACAAAAATGAACATAAAATAAATTTGCATAAAAATATATATACAAAACACACATTTGATAATGTAAATGAGTATAAAATTCGTATCGAATTAAATTAAGAAATACCAATAAAGTAATGTAATTTTGGATGAAAATATATATAAAAAATACACATAAAATAACCTAAATACAAATATAAATATACACATAAAATAGTTTAAAATTGAATGAAATAAATATACAAAATAAATATAAAATAAGGTAAATTTGTAATGAAATATATGAAAAAATACACATAAAATAATATAAATTTGTATGAAAATATATATACAAATACACATTAAATAACTTGAACTTGTATAAAATTTGTATCAAAATATATACTTATACACACAATAAAATAACGTAGTTTTTTTATGAAAATGTATATACAAAATACACATAAAATAATGTAAATACGTAGAAAAATATATATACAAAAAACACATAAAATAGTGTAAATATGTATGAAAATATATAAACAAATACACATAAAATAATGTAAATTTGGATAAAAAATATATACAAAATTAACATTAAATAATGTAAATATATATATAAAAAAATATATACAAAAAACACATAGAATAATGTTAAATCGTATCAAAATAAATAAAGAGAATATCAATAAAATAATGTAAATTTGTATGAAAATAAAGATGCAAAATATCCATATAATAACGCATATTTGCATAAAAATATATATACAAAAATACATATAAAATAATTAAATTTGTATTAAAATAAATATACAAAATGCACGTACAATAAAGTAAATTTGTATTGAAATAGATATGCAAAATACACATTAATAATGTAAATTTGTATCAAAATATATATACGAATACTCATAAAATAGAGTAAATTTCTATGAAAATATACATACAAAATATATATACAAAATACACATATAACTAGTTAAATTTGTATTAAAATACATGTACAAAAAACACATAAAATAATGTAGATTTGTATGAAATGAAAACAAATATATTTTATATAAAATATATATACAAAATACACATAGAATAATGTAAAATCATATCAAAATAAATACACAGAATATCAATAAAATAATAAAAATTTGTATGAAAATCAAGATGCAAAATACCCATAAAATAAAGCATATTTTTATAAAAATACATATACAAAAATACACATAGATTAATCAAATTTGTATTAAAATTAATATACAAAATGCACATACAATAAGGTAAATTTGTATTAAAAAAATATGCAAAATACACATAAAACAATGTAAATTTGTTTCAAAATATATATACGAATACACATAAAATAACGCAGATTTCTATAGAAATATATATACAAAATACACTTGAAATAATGTAAATACGTATAAAAATATATATACAAAATACACATTAAATAATGTTAATTCGTGTCAAAATAAATAAACAAAATATCATGAAAAGAATGTGTATTTGTATGAAAATAGATATACAAAATACACATAAAATAACATAAATTTGTATAAAACTATATACAAAAATACACAAAAATAATTTAAACTTGTATGAAAATAAATATACAAAAACATATAAAATTAGGTAAATTTGTATTGAAATACATATACAAAATACACATAAAATAATGTAAATTTGAATGAAAATATATAAACATATAGACTTAAAATAACGTAAATTTGTATCAAATATATATACAAAAAACACATTAAATAATGTAAATATGTATAAAAAATATATACAAAACACAAATAAAATAATGTAAAATCGTATCAAAATAAATACAGAAAATATTAAAAAAATAATGTAAATTTTTATGAAAATTAAGATGCAAAATACCCATAAAATAACGCATTTTTTTAAAATATATATACGAATAAACATAAAATATTTGATTTTGTATTAAAATAAATAGATATACAAAATACACATAAAATAAGCTAAATTTGAATTGAAATATATATACAAAATACATAAAATAATGTAAATTTGTATCAAAATACTTATACAAATACACATATAATAACGTAAATTTGTATAAAAATATATAAACAAAATACACATTAAATAATGTAAATACGTATAAAAAAATGTACAAAATACACAAATAATCATGTATTTCGTATCAAAATAAATAGACAAAATACCAATAAAATAATGTAAATTTCTATGAGAAAACATATACAAAATACACATAAATAACGCAAATATCAATAAAAATATATATAATATAATATATTTTTATACATATTTAAAATATTTAATGTATATTTTGTATATATATTTTATCCAAATTTACGTTATTTTATATGTATTTGTTTATATATTTTCATACAAATTTATATTATTTTATGTGAATTTTGTATATGTATTTATATATAAATTTGCCTAACTTTATGTGTATTTTGCATATCTATTTTCAAGCAAATTTAAATTATTTTTGTGTATTTTTGTATATATTTTTATACAAATTTTAGTTATTTTATTTGTTTTTTGTATATATATTTTCCTACAAATATACATTCTTTTATTGGAATTTTGTGTATTTAATTTTTTACGAATTTACATTATTTTATGTGTATTTTGTATATATATTTTTCTACGTATTTAAATTATTTTATGTGTATTTTATACATACATTTTCATAAAAATTTACGTTATTTTATTGTGTGTATCCGTATATATTGTGAAACAAATTTTATACAAATTCATGTTATTTTATGTGTATTTGTATATATATTTTCATACAAATTTATATTATTTTATGTGTATTCTTACATATATTTTATTACAAATTTACCTTATTTTATGTTTATCTTGTATATTTATTTCATTTAATATAATCAAATTTAAATTTATTGTATATGCATTTTGTATATTAATTTTAATACAAATTTAATTATTCTATGTGTATTTTTCTATATGTATTTTTATAAAAATATGCTTTATTTTATGGGTATTTTGCATCTTTATTTTCATACAAATTTACGTTATTTTATTGATATTTTGCTCATTCATTTTGATACGATTTGACATTATTCTATGTGTATTTTGTATATATTTTTCATACAAATTTACGTTATTTTATGTGTATTTGTTTATATATTTTGACACAAATTTACAATATTTTATGGGTATTTTGTATATATATTTCAAAAGCAATTTACCTAGTTTTATGTGTATTTTGAATATCTATTTTCATTCAAACTCAAATTATTTGTATGTATTTTTGTATATATTTCAATACAAATTTTAGTTAGGTTATGTGTATTTTGTACATCTATTTTCATTCAAATATATATTATTTTAAAGGTATTTTGTTGATTTATATTGATACGAATTTACATTACTTTATATGTACTTTGTATATATATTTTTATACGCATTTAAATTATTTAATATTTATTTTGAGTATATAATTTTCTACAAATTCATGGTATTTTATGTGTATTTGTATATATATTTTCATATAAATTTACATTATTTTATGTGTATTTTGTACATATATTTCATTACAAATTTACCTTATTTTATGTTTATTTTGTATGTGTATTTTGTACATTAATATTTATACAAATACACATTCTTTTATTGGTATTTTGTTTATTTATTTTGTTTCGAATTTACATTATTTTGTGTTTTTTGTTTACATTTTTTTTATACGTATTTACTTAATTTTATGTGTATTTTGTATATATATTTTTATAGAAATCTACGTTATTTTATGTGTATTCGTACATATATTTTGAAACAAATTTACATTGTTTTATATGTACAATAAGGTAAATTTGTATTGAAATAGATATGCAAAATTCATATAAAGCGATGTAAATTTGTTTCAAAATATATATACGAATACACATAAAATAACGTAGATTTCTATAAAAATATATATACAAAATACACATAAAATGAAGTAAATACGTATAAAAAATGTATACAAAATACACATAAAATAATGTAAATTCGTATCAAAATAAATAAACAAAATACCAATAAAAGAATGTGTATTTGTATAAATATAAATATACAAAATACACATAAAATATCGTAAATTTATATAAAACTATATACAAAAATACACAGAAGTGATTAAATTTGTATGAAAATATATACAAAACACACAAAATAAGCTAAATTTGAATTGAAATATATATACAAAATACATGAAATAAAGTAAATTGGTATCAAAATATTTATTCAAATACACATATAATAACGTAAATTTATATGAAAATATATAAACAAAATACACATTAAATAATGTAAATACGTATAAAAAAATATGTACAAAATACACATATAATCATGTAATTCGTATCAAAATAAATAAACAAAATACCAATAAAATAATATAAATTTGTATGAGTAAACGTGTATGTTGCATATTTTTTCAATACAAATTTACCTTATTATATACGCATTTTGTATATTAATTTTAATACAAATTTAATTATTCGATGTGTATTTTTGTATCTGTATTTTTATAAACATATGCTTTATTTTTTGGGTATTTTGCATCTTTATTTTCATACAAATTTACATTATTTTACTGATATTCTGCTCATTCATTTTGATAGGAATTGACATTATTCTATGTGTATTTTGTATATATTTTTCATACAAATTTACGTTATTTTATGTGTATTTGTTTATATATTTTGACACAAATTTACAATATTTTATGGGTATTTTGTATATACATTTCAAAAGAAATATACCTAGTTTTATGTGTATTTTGTATATCTATTTTCATACAAACTCAAATTATTTCTATGTATTTTTGTATATTTTGTAAATTTATTTTCATTCAAATATATATTATTTTATTGGTGTTTTGTTGATTTATATTGATACGAATTTACATTATTTTATATGTACTTTGTATATATATTCTTATACGCTTTTCCATTATTTAATATTTATTTTGAATATATATTTTTATACAAATTCATGGTATTTTATGTGTATTTGTATATATATTCTCCAATAAATTTACATTATTTTATGTGTATTTTGTACATATATTTTATTACAAATCTACCTTATTTTATGTATGTATTTTGTATATTTATATTTATCGAGATACACATTCTTTTATTGGTATTTTGTTTATTTATTTTAATTCGAATTTACATTATTTTATGTGTATTTTGTATACATTTTTTTATACGTATTTACTTAATTTTATGTGTATTTTGTATATATATATTTATAGAAATCTACGTTTTTATTTTATTTGTATTCGTATATATATTTTGAAACAAATTTACATTGTTTTATATGTATTTTTGCATATCTCTTTCAATACAAATTTACCTTATTGTATGTGCATTTTGTATATTTATTTCAATGCAAATTAAAAAAAATTATGTGTATGTTGGAATATATATTTTTATAAGATTACGAAAATTTGAATAAAAATATATACAAAAAAAACAAAAAAATAAATTTCAATTTGTATGAAAATAGATATACAAAATACAACTATAATTAGTTAAATTTGTATTTAATTACATGTACAAAATACACATAAAATAATGTAAATTTGTATGAAATAAAAACAAAGTCACATAAAATAACGTACATTTGTATAAAATAGATATACAAAATAATTTTATGTGTATTTTGTATATTTATTTTCATACAAATTTAAATTATTTTTGTGTATTTTTGTATATAGTTTTATACAAACTTAGGTTATTTTATTAGTATTTTGTATATATATTTTCATACAAATACACATTCTTTTCTTGATATTTTGTTTATTTATTTTGACGAGAATTTAAATTATTTAATGTGTATTTTGTATATATATTTTTATACGTATTTACATCATTTCATGTGTATTTTTTATATATATGTCTATAGAAATCTACGTTATATTATGTGTATTCGTATATAGATTTTTAAACAAATTTACACTTTTATGTGTATTTTGCATATTTTTTCAATATAAATTTACCTTATTGTAATGTAAAATCGTATCAAAATAAGTACACAGAATATCAATAAAATAATTTAAATTTGTATGAAAATAAAGATGCAAAATACCCATAAAATAAAGGATTTTTTTTTTTAAATACATATACAAAAATACACATAGAATAATTAAATGTGTTAAAATTAATATACAAAATGCACATACAATAAGGTAAGTTTGTATTGAAAAAAAAACGCAAAATACACATAAAACAGTGTAAATTTGTTTCAAAATATATATACGAATACACATAAAATAACGTTGATTTCTATAGGAATATATATACAAAATAAACATAAAATGATGTAAATACGTATAAAAATATATATACAAAATACACATTAAATACTGTAAATTCGCGTCAAAATAAATAAACAAAATATCAATAAAAGAATGTGTATTTGTATGAAAATAGATATACAAAATACACATAAAATAACCTAAATTTGTATCAAACAATATACAAAAATACACAAAAATATTTTAAATTTGTATGAAAATAAATATACAAAATACACATAAAATTAGGTAAATTTGTATTGAAATACATATACAAAATACACATAAAATAATGTAAATTTGAATGAAAAGACATAAACAAAAACACTTAAAATAACGTAAATTTGTATAAAAAAATATATACAAAACACAAATAGAATCATGTAAAATCGTATCAAAATAAATACACAGAATATTAACAAAATAATGTAAATTTGTTTGAAAATAAAGAGGCAAAATACCCATAAAATAACGCATTTTTTTTTATTTATAAAAATATATATACCAAAATACACATAAAAAAATTAAATTTGAATTTAAATAAATATATAAAAAACACATACAATAATGTAAATTTGTATTGAAATAGATATGCAAAATACATATAAAACAATGTAAATTTGTTTCAAAATATATATACGAATACACATAAAATAACGTAGATTTCTATAAAAATATATATACAAAATACACATAAAATGAAGTAAATACGTATTAAAAAATGTATACAAAATACTCATAAAATAATGTAAATTCGTATCAAAATAAATATACAAAATACCAATAAAAGAATGTGTATTTGTATAAATATAAATATACAAAATACACATAAAATAACGTAAATTTATATAAAACTATATACAAAAATACACAGAAGTATTTTAATTTGTATGAAAATAGATATACAAAATAAGGTGAATTCGTTTCAAATTCAATAAACAAAATTCAGATAAAAGAAAGTATATTTGTAGAAAAATAAATATACAAAATATACATAAAATAACGAAAATTTGTATGAAAATATATAAAAAATAAACAAAAAAAATTTCAATTTGTATGAAAATAAATTTACAAAATACACATGTATTTTGTATATGTATTTTCACACAAATTTAATTACTTTTGTGTATTTTTGCATATAGTTTTATATAAATTTACGTTATTTTATTTGTATTTTTTATATTTATATTTATACAATACACATTCTTTTATTAGTATTTTGTTTATTTATTTTGATACGAGTTTACATTATTTTATGTGTATTTTGTATACCTTTTTTTATACGTGTTTACTTCATTTTATGTGTATTTTGTATATTTATTTTCATAGAAATCTACGTTATTTTATGTGTATTCGTATATATATTTTGAAAAAAAATTACATGGCTTTATATGTATTTTGCATATCTATTTCAATACAAATTTACCTTATTGTATGTGCATTTTTTATATTTATTTTAATACATATTCAAATATTTTATGTGTGTCTTGGTATAAATATTTTTATAAAAAATGAGTTATTTTATGGGTATTTTGCATCTTAATTTTCATACAAATTTACATTATTTTATTAATATTCTGTGTATTTATTTTGATACGATTATATATTATTCAATTTGTGTTTTGTATATATATTTTTTAAATATATTTTATACAAATTTAGGTTATTTTAAGTGTATTTGTTTATATATTTTCATTCAAATTTACATTATTTTATGTGTATTTTGTAAATGTATTTCAATTCAAATTTACCTAATTTTATGTTTATTTTGTATATTTATTTTCATACAAATTAAAATTATTTTTGTGTATTTTTGTAAATAGTTTTATACAAATTTAGGTGATTTTATGTGTATATTGTATATCTATTTTCATACAAATACACATTCTTTTATTGATATTTTGTTTATTTATTTTGACGCGAATTTACATTATTTAATGTGTATTTTATATATATATTTTTATACGTGTTTACATCATTTGATGTGTATTTTGTATATATATTTCTATAGAAATCTACGTTGATTTATGAGTATTCGTATATAGATTTTGAAATAAATTTACACTGTTTTATGTGTATTTTGCATATTTTCTCAATACAAATTTACCTTATTGTATATGATTTTGTATATTAATTTTAATACAAATTTAATTATGCTATGTGTTTTTTTGTATATGTATTTTTATAAAAATATGCCTTATTTTATTGGTATTTTGCATTTTTATTTTCATACAAATTTACATTATTTTATTTATATTCTGTTTATTTTTTTTAAACAATTTTACATTATTCTATGTGTATTTTGTATATCTATTTTATACGTATTTACTTAATTTTATGTGTATTTTGTATATATATTTTTATAGAAATCTACGTTATTTTATGTGTATTCGTATATATATTTTGAAACAAATTTACATTGTTTTATATGTATTTTTGCATATCTCTTTCAATACAAGTTTACCTTATTGTATGTGCATTTCGTATATTTATTTCAATACAAATTTAAATATTTTATGTGTATTTTGGTATATATATTTTTATAAGAAATGCGCTATTTGATGGGAATTTTGCATCTTTATTTTCATACAAATTTACATTATTTTATTAATATTCGGTGTATTTATTTTGTTACGATTTCACATTATTCTATTTGTTTTTTGTATATATATTTTTTTTACATATTTACATTATTTAATGTGTATCTTGCATATATATTTCATACAAATTTATCATCTATTATTTATTCTCATGCAAATGCACATTCTTTTCATGATATTTTGTTTATTTATTTTGACACGAATTTACCTAGATATGTATTTTGTATATATATTTTTATACGTATTTACATAATTTCATGTGTATTTTGTATATATATTTCTATAGAAATCTACGTTATTTTATGTGTATTCGTATATATATTTTGAAACAAATTAACTTTGTTTTATATGTATTTTTGAATATCTCTTTCAATACATATTTACCTTACTGTATATGCATTTTGTATATTTATTTCAATACAAATTTAAATATTTTATGTGTATTTTGGTATATATATTTTTATAAAAAATGCGCTATTTTATGGGAATTTCGCATCATTCTTTTCATAATAATTTACATTATTTTATTGATATTCTGTGTATTTATATTGATAGGATTTTACATTATTCTATTTCTTTTCTGCAAATATTTTTTTATACACATTTACATTATTTAATGTGAATCTTGCATATATATTTTATACAAATTTACGTTATTTTATGTGTATTTGTTTATATATTTTCATTCAAATTTACATTATTTTATGTGTATTTTGTATATGTATTTCAATACAAATTTACCTAATTTTATGTGTATTTTGTATATTTTTTTCATACAAATTTTAAATTTTTTTGTGTATTTTTGTATATAGTTTTATACAAATCTAGGCTATTTTATGTACGCATTTACATTATTTAATGTGTGTTTTGTATATATATTTTTATGCAAATTTACTTTATTTTATGTGCATTTTTGTACATATATTTTTTTAGAAATTTGCGTTATTTTATGTGTATTTGTATATGTTTTCTCATACAAATTTACATTATTTGATTGCTATTTTGTTTATTTATTTTGATACGAATGAAAATAGATATACAAAATATACATAAAATAAACAAAATTTGTTTTAAAATATATATACAAAATACATAAAATAATGTAAATTTGTATCAAAATATGTATACAAAATACACATAAAATAATTTCGTTATCATTAAATATACAAAATACACATACAATAAAATAAATTTGTATTGAAATAGATATAGAAAATACATATAAAATAATGTAAATTTGTTTCAAAATATATACGAATACACATAAAATAACGTAAATTTTTTTAAAAATATATACAAAATACACATAAAA
The DNA here is from genome assembly GCF_024679095.1 of Eriocheir sinensis. Taxonomy (NCBI): domain Eukaryota; kingdom Metazoa; phylum Arthropoda; class Malacostraca; order Decapoda; family Varunidae; genus Eriocheir; species Eriocheir sinensis. The sequence goes on from NW_026110563.1 coordinate 91,255, forward strand.
TAATGTAAATACGTATAAAAAATATATACAAAATACATAAAATAATGTAAATTCTATCAAAATAAATAAACAAAATATCAATAAAAGAATGTGTATTTGTATAAAAATATATATACAAAATACACATAAAATAACTAAATTTGAATAAAATATATACAAAATACACAAAAATATAAATTTGTATGACAATAAATATACAAAATATACATAAAATAAAGAAAATTTTTATCAAAATATATATACAAAATGCATAATAAATAATGTAAATTTGTATGAGAATATATAAACAAATACACTTAAGATAACGTAAATTTGTATGAAATATATATACAAAATACACATTAAATAATGTAAATATGTATAAAAATATATACAAAACACAAATAGAATAATGTAATTCTTATCAAAATAAATACACAAAATATTAATAAAATAATGTAAATTTGTATGAAATATTTATACGAATACACATAACATACCGTAAATTTCTATAAAAATATATGTACAAAATGAACATAAAATAATGTAAATTTGAATAAAAATAATTATACAAAACACATTAAATAATGTAAATTCAAAATACATATAAAATAACCTAAATTTGTATAAAACTATAAAAAAAATACACAAAAATAATTAAAATTTATATGATAATACATATACAAAATACACATAAAATTAGGTAAATTTGTATTGAAATACATATTCAAAATACACATAAAATAATGTAAATTTTATGAAAATATATAAACAAATACACTTAAAATAACGTAGATTTGTATGAAATATATACAAAATACACATTAAATAATGTAAATATGTATAAAAAAAATCTATACAAAACACAAATAGAATAATGTAAAATCGTATCAAAATATATACACAGAATACTAATAAAATAATGTAAATTTGTATGAAAATTAAGATGCAAAATACCTATGAAATAACGCATTTTTTTTTAAATTATAGATACCAAAATACACATAAAATAATTAAATATGTATTTAAATAAATATACAAAATGCACATACAATAAGGTAAATTTGTATTGAAATAGATATGCAAAATACATATAAGAGAATGTAAATTTGTTTCAAAATATATATACGAATACACATAAAATAACGTAGATTTTTATGAAAATATATACACAAAATACACATAAAATTAAGTAAATACGTATAAAAAATGTATACAAAATACACATAAAATAATGTAAATTCGTATAAAATAAATAAAAAAAACCAATAAAAGAATGTGTATTTGTATAAATATAAATATCCAAAATGCACATAAAATAACGTAAATTTATATAAAATTATATACATAAAATAACGCAAATTTCTATAAAAATATATGTACAAAAATGCACAGAAAAAAAATTTGCATTAAAAAATATATACAAAACATACATTACATAATGTAAATGAGTATAAAAAAATGTATACAAAATACCTGAAATAATCTAAATTCGTATCGAATTAAATTAAGAAAATACCAAAAAAATTATGTAATTTTGGATGAAAATATATATAGAAAACACACATAAAATAACCTAAATACAAATACAAATATCCATATGAAATAATTTTAAATTGAATGAAATAAATATACAAAATAAACATAAAATATGGTAAATTTGTAATGAAATATATGTAAAAATACTCATAAAATATTATAAATTTGTTTGAAAATATATATACAAATACTCATAAAATAACATGAATTGGTATAAAATTTGTATCAAAATATATACGAATACACACAATAAGATAATGTACATTTTTTATGAAAATGTATATACAAAATAAACATAAAATTTAATTAAATACGTAGAAAAATATATATACAAAATACACATAAAATAATGTAAATTTGTATAAAAATATATAAACAAATACACATAAAATAACGTAAATTTGAATAAAATATATATACAAAATAAACATTAAATAATGTAAATATGTATAAAAAAAATATACAAAATACACATAGAATAATGTTAAATCGTATCAAAATAAATAAACAGAATATCAATAAAATAATGTAAATTTGTATGAAAATAAAGACGCAAAATACCCATATAATAACGTATATTTGCATAAAAATATATATACAAAAATACATATAAAATAATTTAATTTGTATTAAAATAAATATTCAAAATGCACATACAATAAAGTAAATTTGTATTGAAATAGATATGCAAAATACACATAAATAATGTAAATTTGTGTCAAAATATATATACGAATACACATAAAATAGAGTAAATTTCTATGAAAATATACATACAAAATACATAAAATGTAAAAAAGTATAAAAATATATATACCAAATACACCTAAAATAATGTAAATTCGTATCAAAATAAATAAACAAAATTCCGATAAATGAACGTATATGTGTAGGAATATAAATATAGAAAATACACATAAAATAACGAAAATTTGTATAAAAATATATAAAAAAAACACAACAATAATTTCAATTTGTATGAAAATAGATATACAAAATACACATATAATTAGTTAAATTTGAATTTAAATACAAGTACAAAATACACATAAAATAATGTAAATTTGTATGAAATGAAAACAAATACACATAAAATAACGTACATTTGTATAAAATATATATACAAAATACTCATAGAATAATGTAAAATCGCATCAAAATAAATACACAGAATATCAATAAAATAATATAAATTTGTATGAAAATAAAGATGCAAAATAACCATAAAATAAACCATATTTTTTTAAAAATACATATACAAAAATACACATAGAATAATTAAATTTGTATTAAAATTAATATACAAAATGCAAATACAATAAGGTAAATTTGTATTGAAAAAATATGGAAAATACACATAAAACAGTGTAAATTTGTTTCAAAATATATATACGAATACACATAAAATAACGTAGATTTCTATAGAAATATATATACAAAATACACATGAAATGATGTAATATGTATAAAAAATATACATACAAAACACACATTAAATAATGTAAATTTGCGTCAAAATAAATAAACAAAATATCAATAAAAGAATGTGTATTTGTATGAAAATTGATATACAAAATACACATAAAATAACCTAAAATTGTATAAAACTATAAACAAAAATACACAAAAATAGTTTAAATTTATATGAAAATAAATATACAAAATACACATAAAATTAGGTAAATTTGTATTGAGATGCATATACAAAATACACATGAAATAATGTAAATTTGAATAAAAATACATAAACAAATACACTTACAATAACGTAAATTTGTATAAAATATATATACAAAATACAAATTAAATAATGTAAATATGTATAAAAAAAATATATACAAAACACAAATAGAATAATGTAAAATCGTATCAAAATAAATACACAGAATATTAATAAAATAATGTAAATTTGTATGAAAATAAAGAAGCAAAATACCCTATAAATAACGCCTTTTTTTATAAAAATATATATGCAAATATACACATAAAAAAATAAAATTTGTATTAAAATAAATATACAAAATACACATACAATAAGGTAAATTTGTATTGAAATTCATATGCAAAATACATATAAAACAATATAAATTTGTTTCAAAATATATATACGAATACACATAAAATTACGTAGATTTCTATAAAAATATATATACAAAATACACATAAAATGAAGTAATTACGTATACAAAATACACATGAAATGATGTAAATACGTATATATATATATATATATATATATATATATATATATATATATATATATATATATATATATATATATATATATATATATATATATATAAAATACACATTAAATAATGTAAATTCGCGTCAAAATAAATAAACAAAATATCAATAAAAGAATGTGTATTTGTATGAAAATAGATATACAAAATACACATAAAATAACCTAAATTTGTAAAAAACTATATACAAAAATACACAAAAATAATTTAAATTTGTATGAAAATAAATATACAAAATACACATAAAATTAGTTAAATTTGTATTGAAATACATATACAATATACACATAAAATAATGTAAATTGGATTGAAAATATATAAACAAATACACTTAAAATAACGTAGATTTGTGTGAAATATATATACAAGATACACATTAAATAATGTAAATGTGTGTAAAAAAAATATATACAAAAAACAAATAGAATAATGAAAAATCGTATCAAAATAAATACACAGAATATCAATAAAATAATGTAAATTTGTATAAAAATAAAGATGCAAAATTCCCATACAATAGCGCATTTTTTAAAAAAATATATATACCAAAATACACATAAAATATTTAAATTTGTATTGAAATAAATATACAAAATGCACATACAATAAGGTAAATTTGTATTGAAAGAGATATGCAAAAATACATATAAAACAATGTAAATTTGTTTCAAAATATATATACGAAAACACATAAAATAACGTACATTTCTATAAAAATATATAAAATACACATAAAATAAGTAAATACGTATCAAAAAATATACAAAATACACATAAAATAATGTAGTCGAAAAAATAATATAAAAATACCAATAAAAGAATGTGTATTTGTATATATATATATATATATAAATACCCATAAAATAACGTAAATTTGTATAAAACTATATATAAAAATACACAAAAGTATTTAATTTTTTATGAAAATAGATATACAAAATACACATAAAATAAGCTAAATTTGAATTGAAATATATATGCAAAATACATAAAATAATGTAAATTTGTATCAAAATATTTATACAAATACACACATAATAACGTAAATTTGTATAAAAATATATAAACAAAATACGTATAAATAAATGTAAATTTGTATGAGAAAATATATACAAAATACATATAAAATAACGCAAATTTCTATAAAAATATATATACAAAAATGCACATAAAATAAATTTGCATTAAAAAATATATACAAAACACACATTACATAACAATACATATTTACATTATTTTATTGATATTCTGTTTATTTATTTTGATACGATATATATATATATATATATATATATATATATATATATATATATATATATATATATATATATATATATATATATATATATATATATATATATATATATATATATATATATATATATATATATATATGTATATATATATATATATATATATATATATATATATATTTTTTTATACATATTTAAATTATTTAATGTATATTTTGTATATATATTTTATCCAAATTTACGTTGTTTTAAGTGTATTTGTTTATATATTTTCATACAAATTTACATTATTTTATGTGTGTTTTGTATATGTATGTCAATATAAATTTGCCTAATTTTATGTGTATTTTGCATATCTATTTTCAAACAAATTTAAATTATTTTTGTGTATTTTTGTATATATTTTTATATAAATTTTAGTTATTTTATTTATATTTTGTATATATATTTTCCTACAAATATACATTCTTTTATTGGAATTTTGTTTTTTTATTTTGATACGAATTTACATTATTTTATGTGTATTTTGTATATATATTTTTCTACGTATTTACATTATTTTATGTGTATTTTGTATATCTATTTCTATAGAAATCTACGTTATTTTATGTGTATTCGTATATAATTTTATACAAATTTTATACAAATTCATGTTATTTTATGTGTATTTGTATATATATTTTCATACATTACATTATTTTATGTGCATTTTTACATATATTTCATTACAAATTTACCTTATTTTATGTTTATTTTGTATATTTATTTCATTCAATTTTAAATTATTTTATGTGTATATTTGTATTTGTATTTAGGTTATTTTGTGTATTTTCTATATATATTTTCATCCAAAATTACATTATTTTATTGGTATTTTGTTAATTTAATTCGATACGAATTTAGATTATTTCATAGGTATTTTGTATACATATTTTTATACGCATTTACATTATTTAATATGTGTTTTGTATATTTATTTTTATGCAAATTTACTTTATTTTATGTGCATTTTTGTACATATATTGTTATTGAAATTTGCGTTATTTTTTGTGTATTTTGTATATGTTTTCTCATACAAATTTACATTATTTTATTGGTATTTTGTTTATCTATTTTGATACGAATTACATGGTTATTTGTATATTTTGTACATATTTTTTTATACGTATTTACATTATTTAATGTGTATTTTGTTTATATATTTCTAGACAAATTTGTATAAATATTTTGATACAAATTTACATTATTTTATGTATGTTGTATATATATTTCAATTCAAATTTAGCTTATATTATGTGTATTTTGTATATCTATTTTCATACAAATTTAATTACTTCTGTGGATTTTTGTATATAGTTTTATATAAATTTACGTTATTTTAAGTGTATTTTGTATATTTATATTTATACAAATACACATTCTTTTATTAGTATTTTGTTTATTTATTTTGATACGAATTTACATTATTTTATGTGTATTTTGTATACATTTTTATAGAAATCTAAGTTATTTTATGTGTATTCGTATATATATTTTGAAACAGATTTATATTGTTTTATATGTATTTTGCAAATCTCTTTCAATACAAATTTATCGTATTGTATGTGCTTTTTGTATATTTATTTTAATACAAATTCAAATATTTTATGTGTGTTTGGTATATATATTTTTATAAAAAATGCGTTATTCTATGGGTATTTTGCATCTTTATTTTATTAATATTCTGTGTATTTATTTTGATACGATTTTACATTATTCTCTTTGTGTTTTGTATATATTTTTTTATACATATTTACATTATTTAATGTGTATTTTGTATAAATATTTAATACAAATTTACGTTATTTTAAGTGTATTTGTTTATATATTTTCATTCAAATTTACATTATTTTATGTGTATTTTGTATATGTATTTCAATACAAATTTACCTAATTTTACGTGTATTTTGTATATTTCTTTTCATACAAATTTAAATTAATTTTGTGTATTTTTGTAAATAATTTTATAAAAATTTAGGTTATTTTATGTACGCATTTACATTATTTAATGTGTGTTTTGTATATATATTTTTATGCAAATTTACTTTATTTTATGTGCATTTTTGTACATGTATTTTTATAGAAATTTGCGTTATTTTATTTGTATTTGTATATGTTTTCTCATACAAATTTACATTATTTTATTGCTATTTTGTTTATTTATTTTGATACGAATTACATGATTATATGTGTATTTTGTACATATTTTTTATACGTATTTACATTACTTAATGTGTATTTTGTTTATATATTTTTAAACAAATTTACGTTATTATATGTATTTGTATAAATATTTTGATACAAATTTACATTATTTTATGTATTTTGTATATACATTTCAACTCAAATTTTGCTTATTTTATCTGTATTTTGAATATTTATTTTCATACGAATTTAATTACTTCTGTGTATTTTTGTATATAGTTTGATACAAATTTACGTTATTTTGTGTATTTTGTATATTTATATTTATACAAATACACATTCTTTTATTGGTATTTTGTTTATTTATTTTGATACGAATTTACATTATTTTATGTGTATTTTTTATGCATTTTCTTATACGTATTTACTTCATTTTATGTGTATTTTGTATATATATTTTTATAGAAATCAACGTTATTTTATGTGTATTTGTATATATATTTTGAAACAAATTTACATTGTTTTATGTGTATTTTGCATATCTATTTCAATACAAATTTACCTTATTGTATGTGCATTTTGTATATTTATTGTAATACAAATTTAAATATTTTATGTGTATTTTGGTATATATATTTTATAAAAAATGCGTTATTTTATGGGTATTTTGCATCTTTATTTTCATACAAATTTACATTGTTTTATTAATATTCTGTGTATTTATTTTGATACGATTTTACATTATTCTATTTGAGTTTTATATATATTTTTTTATACATATTTACATTATTTAATGTGTATTTTGTATATTTTAAAACAAATTTACGTTATTTTATGCGCATCTGTTAAAATATTTTGATACAAATTTACATTATTTTATGTATTTTGCATATATATTTCAATATAGTGTATTTTATGTATATTTTGTATCTCTATTTTCATACAAATTTAAATTACTTTTGTGTATTTTTGTATATAGTTTTATACAAATTTACGTTATTTTATGTTTATTTTGTATATTTATTTTCATACAAATTCACATTCTTTTATTGGTATTTTGTGTATTTATTTTGCTACGAATTTACATTATTTTATGTGTATTTTGTATATTCATTTTTATACGTATTTACATCATTTTATGTGTATTTTTTATTTGTATTTTTATAGAAATTTACGTTTTATTTTATGTGTATTCGTATATATATTTTGAAACAAGTTTACATTGTTTGATGTGTGTTTTGCATATCTATTTCAATACAAATTTATCATATTGTATGTGCATTTTGTATATTTATTTTAATACAAGTTTAATTATATGATGTGTATTTTTCTATATATGTTTTTATAAAAATATGTTTTTTTTAATGGGTATTTTGCATCTTTATTTTCATACAAATTTACATTATTTGATTGATATTCTGTGTATTTATTTTGATACGATTTTACATTGTTCTATGTGTATTTTGTATATATTTTATTTTACATATTTACATTATTTAGTGTGCATTTTCTATATATATTTTATACAAACATATGTTACTTTATGTCTATTTGTTTATATATTTTCATACAAATTTACATTATTTGATGTGTATTTTGTATATGTATTTCAATACAAATTTACCTAATTTTATGTGGATTTTGTATATCTATTTTCATACAAATTGAAATTATTTTTGTGTTTTTTTGTATCTATTTTAATACAAATTTTAGGTTTTTTATATATTATTTTGTATATTGATTTTCCTACATATATACATTCTTTTATTGAAATCTAGTTTATTGAATTTGATACGAATTTACCTTATTTTAGGTATATTTTGTATATATATTTTTATACGTATTTATATCATTTTATGTGTATTTTTTATATATATTTTCATAGAAATTTACGCTATTTTATGTGTTTTCGTATATATAGTCTAATACAAATTTACCTTATTGTATGTGCATTTTGTATATTTATTTTAATACAAATTTAATTATTTTATGTGTATTTTTGAATATATATTTTTATACAAATATGCGTTATTTCATGGGTATTTTGCATCTTTATTTTCATTGAAATTTACATTATTTTATTGATATTCTGTTCATTTATTTTGATACGATTTTACATTATTCTATGTGTATTTTGTATATATTTTTTTTATACATTTTTCCTTAATTTAATGTGTATTTTGTATATATATTTTATAGAAATTTACGTTACGTTACGTTACGTGTATTTGTTGATATATGTTGACACAAATTTACAATATCTTATGGGTATTTTGTATATATATTTCAAAAGAAATTTACCTAGTTTTATGTGTATTTTGTATATCTATTTTCATACAAATTCAAATTATTTCTGGGTATTTTTTATATATTTTATTACAAATTTTACTTATGTTATGTGTATTTTGTAAATTTATTTTCATTCAAATATATATTATTTTATTGGTATTTTGTTGATTTATTTTGATAAGAATTTACATTATTTTATATGTACTTTGTATATATATTTTTATACATTCTTTAATGTTTATTTTGAATATATATTTTTATACTAATTCATGTTATTTTATGTGTATTTGTATATATATTTTCATACAAATTTATATTATTTTATGTGTATTTTGTACATATATTTCATTACAAATTTACCTTATTTTATGTTTATTTTTAATATTTATTTCATTCAATTTTAAATTATTTTATGTGTATATTTGTATTTGTATTTAGGTTATTTTATGTGCATTTTCTATATATATTTTCATCCAAAATTCCATTATTTTTTTGGTATTTTGTTAGTTTAATTCGATACGAATTTAGATTATTTCATTGGTATATTATAAAATATATATATAAAATACACAAAAAATAATGTATCGTATCAAAATTAATACAGAGAATATCAATAAAATAATGTAAATTTGTATGAAAATAAAGATGCAAAATACCCATAAAATAAAGCATATTTTTATAAAAATAAATATACAAAAATACACATAGAATAATTAAATTTGTATTAAGATTAATATACAAAATGCATATACAATAAGGCAAATTTGTATTGAAAAAATATGCAAAATACACATAAAACAGTGTAAATTTGTTTCAAAATCTATATACGAATACTCATAAATCAACGTAGATTTCTATATATACAAAATATATATATATATATATATATATATATATATATATATATATATAAATATATATATATTTATATTTATATAAAAAAAAATATATATATATATATATATATATATATATATATATATATATATATATATATATATATATATATATATATAAAATACACATTAAATAATGTAAATTCGCGTCAAAATAAATAAACAAAATATCAATAAGATAATGTAAATTTGTATGAAAATAAAGATGCAAAATAACCATATAATAACACATATTTGTATAAAAATATATATACAAAAATACATATAAAATAATTAAATTTGTATTAAAATAAATATACAAAATGCACATACACTAAAGTAGATTTGTATTGAAATAGATATGCAAAAAACACATAAATAATGTAAATTCGTATCAAAATAAATAAACAAAATTCCGATAAAAGAACGTATATTTGTAGGAAAATAAATATAAAAAATACACATAGAGTAACGAAAATTTATATAAAAATATATATACAAAAATACACAAAAATAATTTCAATTTGTATGAAAATAGATATACAAAATACACATATATAGTTAAATTTGTATTTAAATACATGTACAAAATTCACATAAAATAATGTAAATTTGTATTTAAATACATGTACAATAATTACATAAAATAATGTAAATTTGTATGAAATGAAAACAAATAAACATAAAATATATATAGATAAATATATATATATATATATATATATATATATATATATATATATATATATATATATATATATATATATATATATATATATATATATATATATATATATATATATATATATATATATATATATATATATAATGTAAAATCGAGTCAAAATAAATACACAGAATATCAATAAAATAATGAAAATAAAGATGCAAAATACCCATAAAAAAATACTCATAGAATAATTAAATTTGTATTAAAATTAATATACAAAATGCACATACAATAAGGTAAATTTGTATTGAAAGAGATATTCAAAAATACATATAAAACAATGTAAATTTGTTTCAAAATATATATACGAATACACATAAAATAACGTAGATTTCTATAGAATTATATATACAAAATACACATGAAATTACGTAAATACGTATAAAAATATATATACAAAATACATTTTTAATAATGTAAATTCGTGTCAAAATAAATAAACAAAATATCACCTAAATTTGTTTAAAACTATATACAAAAATACACAAAAATAATTAAAATTTGTATGAAAATAAATATACAAAATACACATAAAATTTGGTAAATTTTTATTGAAATACATTTACAAAATACACATAAAATAATGTAAATTTGAATGAAAATATATAAACAAATACACTTAAAATAACGTAAATTTGTATAAAATATATATACACATTAAATAATGTAAATACGTATAAAAAAATATATACAAAACACAAATAGAATAATATAAAATCGCATCAAAATAAATATATATATATATATATATATATATATATATATATATATATATATATATATATATATATATATATATATATATATATATATATATATATATATATATATATATATATATATATATATATATATATATATATATATATATATATATATATTATACAAATGTACGTTACTTTATGTGTATTTGTTTTCATTTCATACAAATTTACATTATTTTATGTGAACTTTGTACATGTATTTAAATACAAATTTAACTAATTATATGTGTATTTTGTATATCTATTTTCATACAAATTGAAATTATTTTTGTGTATTTTTGTATATATTTTTATATAAATTTTCGTTACTCTATGTGTATTTTGTATATTTATTTTCTTACAAATATACGTTCTTTTATCGGAATTTTGTTAATTTATTTTGATACGAATTTACATTATTTATGTGTATTTTGCATATTTATTTCAATACAAATTTACTTTATTGTATGTGCATTTTGTATATTTATTTTAATACAAATTTAATTATTTTATATGTATTTTTGCATATATATTTTTATGCATATATGCGTTATTATATGGGTATTATGCATCTTTATTTTCATACAAATTTACATTATTTTATTGATATTCTGTTTATTTATTTTGATACGATTTAACATTATTTTATGAGTATTTTGTATATATATTTTTATACATATTTAAAATGTTTAAAGTATATTTTGTATATATATTTTATACAAATTTACGTTATTTTATGTGTATTTGTTTATATATTTTCATACAAATTTACATTAATTTATGTGTGTTTGTATATGTATTTCAATACAAATTTGCCTAAGTTTATTTGTATTTTGCATATCTATTTTCAAACAAATTTAAACTATTTTTGTGTATTTTTGTATATATTTTTATACAAATTTTAGTAATTTTATTTGTATTTTGTATATATATTTTCCTACAAATATACATTCTTTTATTGGAATTTTGTTGATTTATTTTGATACGAATTTACATTATTTTATGAGTATTTTGTAAATATATTTTTCTACGTATTTACATTTTTTATGTTTATTTTTCATATATATTTTCTTAAAAATTTACGTTATTTTATTGTGTGTATTCGTATATATTTTGATACAAATTTTAAACAAATTCATGTTATTTTATGTGTATTTAGATATATATTTTCATACAAATTTACATTATTTTATGTGTATTTTGTACATATATTTCATTACAAATTTACCTTATTTTATGTTTATTTTGTATATTTATTTCATTCAATTTTAAATTATTTGATGTGTACATTTGTATTTGTGTTTAGGTTATTTTATGTGTATTTTCAATATATATTTTCATCCATAATTACATTATTTTATTGGTATTTTGTTAATTTAATTCGATGCTAATTAAGATTATTTCAAAGGTATTTTGTATACATATTTTTATACGCATTTACATTATTTAATGTGTGCTTTGTATATATATTTTTATGCAAATTTACTTTATTTTACGTGCATTTTTTTACATATATTTTTATAGAAATTTGCGTTATTTTATATGTATTTTGTATATATTTTCTCATACAAATTTACATTAATTTATTGGTATTTTGTTTATTTATTTTGATACGAATTACATTATTATATGTGTATTTTGTACATATTTTTTATACGCATTTAAAGTATTTCAAGAGTAATTTGTTTATATATTTTTATACAAATTTACGTTATTATGTGTGTATTTGTATAAATATTTTGATACAAATTTACATTATTTTATGTATTTTGTATATATATTTCAATTCAAATTTAGATTATTTTATGTGTATTTTGTATATCTATATTCATACAAATTTAATTACTTTAGTGTATTTTTGTATATAGTTTTATACAAATTTACGTTATTTTATGTGTATATTGAATATTTATATTTATACAAATACACATTCTTTTATTGGTATTTTGTTTATTTATTTTGATTCGAATTTACATTATTATATGTGTATTTTGTATACATTTTTTTATACGTATTTACTTAATTTTATGTGTATTTTGTATATATTTTTATAGAAATCTACGTTATTTTATGTGTTTTCGTATATATATTTTGAAACAAATTTACATTGTTTTATATGTATTTTTGAATATCTCTTTCAATAAAAATTTACCTTACTGTATGTGCATTTTGTATATTTATTTCAATACAAATTTAAATATTTTATGTGTGTTTTGGTATATATATTTTTATAAAAAATGCGCTATTTTATGGGAATTTTGCATCTTTATTTTTCTATAAATTTACATTATTTTATTGATATTCTGTGTATTTATTTTGATACGATTTTACATTATTCTATTTGTATTTTGTATATATTTTTTTTATACACACTTACAGTATTTAATGTGTATCTTGCATATATATTTTATACAAATTTACGTTATTTTAAGTGTATTTGTTTATATATTTCCATTCAAATTTACATTATTTTATGTGTATTTTGTATATGTATTTCAATACAAATTTACCTAATTTTATGTGTATTTTGTATATTTCTTTTCATACAAATTTTAATTATTTTTGTGTATTTTTTTACATAGTTTTATACAAATTTAGGTTATTTTATGTACGCATTTACATTATTTAATGTGTGTTTTGTATACATATTTTTATGCAAATTTACTTTATTTTATGTGCATTTTTGTACATATATTTTTTTAGAAATTTGCGTTATTTTATGTGTATTTGTATATGTTTTCTCATACAAATTTACATTATTTTATTGCAATTTTGTTTATTTATTTTGATACGAATTACATGATTATATGTGTTTTTGTACATATTTTTTATACGTATTTACATTACTTAATATGTATTTTGTTTATATATTTTTAAACAAATCTACGTTATCATATGTATTTGTATAAATATTTTGATACAAATTTACATTATTTTATGTATTTTGTATATACATTTCAATTCAAATTTAGCTTATTTTATCTGTATTTTGTATATCTATTTTCATACAAATTTAATTACTTCTGTGTATTTTTGTATATAGTTTTATAAAAATTTACGTCATTTTATGTGTATTTTGTATATTTATATTTATACAAATACACATTCTTTTATTGGTATTTTGTTTATTTATTTTGATACGATTTTACATTATTTTATGTGTATTTTGTAAACATTTTTTTATACGTATTTACTTCATTTTATGTGTATTTTGTATATATATTTTTATAGAAATCTACGTTATTTTATGTGTTTTCGTATATATATTTTGAAACAAATTTACATTGTTTTATATGTATTTTTGCATATCTCTTTCAATACAAATTTACCTTATTGTATGTGCATTTTGTATATTTATTTTAATACAAATTTAAATATTTTATGTGTATTTTGTTATATATATTTTTATAAAAAATGCGTTATTTTATGGGAATTTTGCATCTTAATTTTCATACAAATTTACATTATTTTATTAATATTCTGTGTATTTATTTTTAAACGATTTTACATTATTCTATTTGTTTTTTGTATATATTTTTTTAAACATATTTACATTATTTAATGTGTATTTTGTGTATATATTTTATACAAATTTACATCATTTTAAGTGTATTGGTTTATATATTTTCATTCAAATTTACATTATTTTAAGTGTATTTTGTATATGTATTTAAATACAAATTTACCTAATTTTATGTGTATTTTGTATATTTATTTTCATAAAAATTTAAAATATTTTTGAGTATTTATGTATATAGATTTATACAAATTTAGGTTATTTTATGTGTATTTTGTATATCTATTTTCATACAAATACACATTCTTTTATTGATATTTTGTTTATTTATTTTGAAGCGAATTTACATTATTTAATGTGTATTTTGTATATATATTTTTATACGTATTTACATCATTTCAGGTGTATTTTGTATATATATTTCTATAGAAATCTACGTTATTTTATGTGTATTCGTATATATATTTGAAACAAATTTACAGTTTTATGTGTATTTTGCATATTTTTTCAATACAAATTTACCTTATTGTATGTGCATTTTGTATATTAATTTTAATACAAATTTAATTATTCAATGTGTATTTTTGTATATGTATTTTTATTAAAATATGCTTTATTTATCGGTATTTTGCATCTTTATTTTCATATACAAATTTACATTATTTTATTGATATTCTGTTTATTTATTTTGATACGATTTTACAATATTCTATGTGTACTTTGTATATATTTTTCATACATATTTACATTATTTAATGTATATTATGTATATATATTTTACGGAAATTTACTTTATTTTATGTGTATTAGTTTATATATTTTCATACAAATTTACATTATTTTATGTGTATTTTGTATATGTATTTCAATACAAATCTGCCTAATTTTATGTGTATTTTGCATATCTATTTTCAAACAAATTTAAATTATTTTTGTGTATTTTTGTATATATTTTTATACAAATTTTAGTTATTTTATTTGTATTTTTTATATATATTTTCCTACAAATATACATTCTTTTAGTGGAATTTTGTTTATTTATTTTGATACGAATTTACATTATTTTATGTGTATTTTGTATATATATTTTTCTACGTATTTACATTATTTTATGTGTATTTTGTATATATATTTTCATAAAAATTTACGTTATTTTATTGTGTGTATTCGTATATATTTTGATAGAAATTTACATTATTATTTTATGTGTATTTTCTGTATACAATTTCATCCAAAATTACATTATTTTATTGGTGTTTTGTTAATTTAATTCGTTACGAATTTAAATTATTTCATAGGTATTTTGTATACATATTTTTATACGCATTTACATTATTTAATGTGTGTTTTGTATATATATTTTTATGCCAATTTACTTTATTTTATGTGTATTTTTGTACATATATTTTTATAGAAATTTGTGTTATTTTATCTGCATTTTGTAGATGTTTTCTCATACAAATTTACATTAATTTATTGGTATTTTGTTTATTTATTTTGATACGAATTACATGATTATATATGTATTTTGTGTATATATTTTTATACGTATTTACATTATTTAATGTGTATTTTGTTTGTGTTTTTATACAAATTTACGTTATTTTATTTGTATTTGTATAAATATTTTGATACAAATTTACATTATTTGATATATTTTGTATAAATATATTTCAATTCAAATTTAGCTTATTTTATGTGTATTTTGTATATCTATTTTCATACAAATTTAACTACTTTTGTGTATTTTTGTATATAGTTTGATATAAATTTACGTTATTTTATGTGTATTTTAAATATTTATATTTATTCAAATACACATTCTTTTATTGGTATTTTGTTTATTTATTTTGATACGAATTTACATTATTTTATGTGTATTTTGTATACATTTTTTTATACGTATTTACTTCATTTTGTGTGTATTTTCTATATATATTTTTATAGAAATCTACGTTATTTTATGTGTATTCGTATATATATTTTGAAACAAATTTACATTGTTTTATATGTATTTTGCATATCTATTTCAATATAAATTTACCTCATTGTATGTGCTTTTTGTATATTTATTTTAATACAAATTTAATATAATAATAATAATATAATAATAATAATAATAATAATAATAATAATAATAATAATAATAATAATAATAATAATAATAATAATAATAATAATAATAATAATAATAATAATAATAATAATAATAATAATAATAAATTTAATTTTAATAAAAATGCGTTATTTTATGGGTATTTTGCATCTTAATTTTTATACAAATTTACATTATTTTATTAACATTCTGTGTATTTATTTTCATACGATTTTACATTATTCTATTTGTGTTTTGTATATATTTTTTTTATACATATTTACACTACTTAATGAGTATTTTGTATATATATTTTATACAAATTTACGTTAATTTAAGTGTATTTGTTTATATATTTTCATTCAAATTTACATTATTTTATGTGTATTTTGTATATGTATTTCAATACAAATTTACCTAATTTTATGTGTATTTTGTATATTTATTTTCATACAAATTTAATTTATTTTTGTGTATTTTTGTATATAGTTTTATACAAATTTACGTTTTTTTATGTGTATTTTGTATATGTATTTTCATACAAATACGCATTCTTTTATTGATATTTTCTTTATTTATTTTGACACGAATTTACATTATTTAATGTGTATTTTGTATATATATTTTTATACGTATTTACATCATTTCATGTGTATTTTGTATATATATTTCTATAGAAATCTACCTTATTTTATGTGTATTCGTATATATATTTTGAAACAAATCTACATTATTTTATGTGTATTTTGTATATATATTTCATTACAAATTTGCCTTATTTTATGTTTATTTTTATATCTATTTTCATTCAAATTCAAATTATTTTATGTGTATATATTTATTTGTATTTACGTTATTTTATGTGTATTTTCTATACATATTTTCATTCAAAATTACATTATTTTATCGGTATTTTGTTCATTTATTTCGATACGAATTTAGATTATTTCATGTGTATTTTCTATATATATTTTTATACGCATTTACATTATTTAATATGTATTTTGTATATATATTTTTTATGCAATTTTACTTCATTTTGTGTACATTTGTGTTGTTGTTTTTATACAAATTTACATTATTTTAAGTGTATTTTGAACTTTTTTTTATTATAAATTTGCCTTATTTTATGTGCATTTTGTTAATTTATTTTCATACAAATTTAAAGTATTTGATGTGCGTTTTTGTACATATATTTTTTATAGATATTTGCGTTATTTTATGTGTATTTTGCATATATTTTTTCATACAAATTTACATTTTTTTTATTATTATTTTGTTTATGTATTTTGATACGAATTTACATTATTATATGTGTATTTTGTATATATTTTGAATACGTATTTTCATAATTTAATGTGTATTTTGTTTATATATTTTAAAACAAATTTACGTTATTTTATGCGTATTTGTTTAATTATTTTGATACAAATATACATTATTTTATGTATTTTTTATATATATTTCAATACAAATTTAGTTTATTTTATATATATTTTGTATATCTATTTTCATACAAATTTAAATTACTTTTGTGTATTTTTGTATAGAGTTTTATACAAATTTACGTTATTTTATGTGTATTTTGTATATTTATTTTCATACAAACTCACATTCTTCTATTGGTATTTTGTTTATTTATTTTGGTACGAATTTATATTATTTTATGTGTATTTTCTATATACATATATATATATATATATATATATATATATATATATATATATATATATATATATATATATATATATATATATATATATATATATATATATATATATATATATATATATATATATATATATATATATATATATATATATATATATATATATATATATATATATATATATATATATATATATATATATATATATATATATATATATATATATATATATATATTTTTTTTTATAGAAATCTACGTTATTTTATGTGTATTCGTATATATATTTTGAAACAAATTTACATTGTTTTATATGTATTTTGCATATATATTTCAATATAAATTTACCTCATTGTATGTGCATTTTGTATATTTATATTAATACAAATTTAATATAATAATAATAATAATAATAATAATAATAATAATAATAAATTTAATTTTAATAAAAATACGTTATTTTATGGGTATTTTAGATCTTAATTTTCATACAAATTTACATTATTTTATTAACATTCTGTGTATTTATTTTCATACGATTTTACATTATTCTATTTGTGCTTTGTATATATTTTTTTTATACCTATTTACATTACTTAATGAGTATTTTGTATATATTTTATACAAATTTACGTTAATTTAAGTGTATTTGTTTATATATTTTCATTCAAATCTACATTATTTTATGTGTATTATGTATATGTATTTCAATACAAATTTACCAAATTTTATGTGTATTTTGTATATTTATTTTCATACAAATTTAAATTATTTTTGTGTATTTTTGTATATAGTTTTATACAAATTTACGTTTTTTTATGTGTATTTTGTATATGTATTTTCATACAAATACACATTCTTTTATTGATATTTTCTTTATTTATTTTGACACGAATTTACATTATTTAATGTGTATTTTGTATATATATTTTTATACGTATTTACATCATTTCATGTGTATTTTGTATATATATTTCTATAGAAATCTACCTTATTTTATGTGTATTCGTATATATATTTTGAAACAAATCTACATTATTTTATGTGTATTTTGTATATATATTTCATTACAAATTTGCCTTATTTTATATTTATTTTTATATCTATTTTCATTCAAATTAAAATTATTTTATGTGTATATATTTATTTGTATTTACGTTATTTTATGTGTATTTTCTATATATATTTTCATTCAAAATTACATTATTTTATCGGTATTTTGTTCATTTATTTCGATACGAATTTAGATTATTTCATGTGTATTTTCTATATATATTTTTATACGCATTTACATTATTTAATATGTGTTTTGTATATATATTTTTTATACAATTTTACTTCATTTTGTGTACATTTGTGTTGTTGTTTTTATACAAATTTACATTATTTTAAGTGTATTTTGAACTTTTTTTATTATAAATTTGCTTTATTTTATGTGTATTTTGTTTATTTATTTTCATACAAATTTAAAGTATTTGATGTGCGTTTTTGTACATATATTTTTTATAGAAATTTGCGTTATTTTATGTGTATTTTGTATATATTTTTTCATACAAATTTACATTTTTTTATTATTATTTTGTTTATGTATTTTGATACGAATTTACATTATTATATGTGTATTTTGTATATATTTTGAATAAGTATTTTCATAATTTAATGTGTATTTTGTTTATATATTTTAAAACAAATTTACGTTATTTTATGCGTATTTGTTTAATTATTTTGATACAAATATACATTATTTTATGTATTTTTTATATATATTTCAATACAAAATTAGTTTATTTTATATATATTTTGTATATCTATTTTCAAACAAATTTAAATTACTTTTGTGTATTTTTGTATAGAGTTTTATTCAAATTTACGTTATTTTATGTGTATTTTGTATATTTATTTTCATACAAACTCACATTCTTTTATTGGTATTTTGTTTATTTATTTTGGTACGAATTTACATTATTTTATGTGTATTTTGTATATATATTTATACGTATTTACATCATTTTATGTGTATTTTTTATATATATTTTTATAGAAATTTACGTTTTTTTATGTTTATTCGTATATATATTTTGCAACAAATTTACATTGTTTGATGTGTGTTTTGCATATCTATTTCAATACATATTTACCATATTGTATGTGTATTTTGTATATTTATTTTAATACAAATTTAATTATTTGATGTGTATTTTTGTATATATATTTTTATAAAAATGTGCTTTTTTATGATTATTTTGCATCTTTATTTTCTTACAATTTTACATTATTTTATTGATATTCTGTGTATTTATTTTGATACGATTTAACATTGTTCTATGTGTATTTTGTATATATTTTATTTTACATATTTATATTATTTAATGTGCATTTTCTATATATATTTTATACTTATATACGTTATTTTATGTCTATTTGTTTATATATTTTCATACAAATTTACATTATTTTATGTGTATTTTTTATATGTATTTCAATACAAATTTATCTGATTTTATGTGTATTTTGTATTTGTATTTTCACACAAATTGAAATTATTTTTGTGTATTTTTGTATATATTTTTATACAAATGTTAGTTATTTTATATATTATTTTGTATTTTTATTTTCCTACATATATACATTCTTTTATTGAAATTTAGATTATTGAATTTGATACAAATTTACATTATTCTAGGTGTATTTTGTATATATATTTTTATTCGTATTTACATCATTTTATGTGTATTTTTTAGATATATTTTCATAGAAATTTACGCTATTTTATGTGTTTTCGTATACATATTTTAATACAAATTTACATTATTTGATGTGTATTTTGCATATCTATTTCAATATAAATTTATCTTATTGTATGTGCATTTTGTATATGTATTTTAATACAAAATTTATTATTTTATGTGTATTTTTGTATATATATTTTTATACAAATATGCGTTATTTTATGGGTATTTTGCATCTTTATTTTCATAGAAATTTATATTATTTTATTGATATTCTGTTCATTTATTTTGATACGATTTTACATTATTCTATGCGTATTTTGTATATATATTTTTATACACTTTTTCATTATTTAATGTGTATTTTGTATATATATTTTATACAAATTTACGTTATTTTTTGTGTATTTGTTGATATATTTTGACACAAATTTACAATATTTTATGGGTATTTTGTATATATATTTCAAAAGAAATTTACCCCAGTTTTATGTGTATTTTGTATATCTATTTTCATATAAATTCAAATTATTTCTGGGTATTTTTTGTATATATTTTAATACAAATTTTACTTATGTTATGTGTATTTTATAAAAAAAAATTCATTCAAATATATATTATTTTATTGGTATTTTGTTGATTTATTTTGATACGAATTTACATTATTTTTTATGTACTTTGGATATATATTTTTATACGCATTTACATTATTTAATGTTTATTTTGAAAATATATTTTTATACAAATTCATGTTATTTTATGTGTATTTGTATATATATTTTCATACAAATTTACATTATTTTCTGTGTATTTTGTACATATATTTCATTACAAATCTAACTTATTTTATGTTTATTTTGTATATTAATTTCATTTAATTTTAAATTATTTTATGTGTATATTTGTATTTGAATTTAGGTTATTTTATGTGTATTTTATATATATATTTTCATCAAAGATTACATTATTTTATTGGTATTTTGTTAATTTTATTCGATACGAATTTAGATTAATTGATAGGTATTTTGTATACATATTATATACGCATTTACATTATTTAATGTGTGTTTTGTATATATATTTCTATGCAAATTTACTTTATTTTATGTGCATTTTTGTACATATATTTTTAAAGAAATTTGGGTTATTTTTTGTGTATTTTGCATATGTTTTCTCATACAAAATTACATTATTTCATTGGTATTTTGTTTATTTATTTTGATACGAATTATATTATTATATGTGTATTTGGTACATATTTTTCATACGTATTTACATTATTTAATGAGTATTTTGTTTATATATTTTTATAAAAATTTACGTTATTTTATGTGTATTTGTATAAATATTTTGATACAAATTTACATTATTTTATGTATTTTGTATATATATTTCAATTCAAATTTAGCTTATTTTATGTGTTTTTTGTATATCTATTTTCATACAAATTTAGTTACTTTTGTGTATTTTTGTATATAGTTTTATACAAATTTACGTTTTCTATATTTATATTTATATAAATACACATTCTTTTATTGGTATTTCGTTTATTTATTTTGATACGAATTTATATTATTTTATGTGTATTTTGTATACTTAAAATAACGTAAATTTGTATGAAATATATATACAAAATACACATTGAATAATGTAAATATATATAAAAAAAATATATACAAAACACAAATAGAATAATGTAAAATCGTATCAAAATGAATACACAGAATATTAATAAAATAATGTAAATTTGTATGAAAATTAAGATGCAAAATACACATAAAATAACGCATTTTTTATTAAAATATATTACCAAAATACACATAAAATATTTGAATTTGTATTAAAATAAATATAGAAAATGAACATACAATAAGGTAAATTTATATTGAAATAGATATGCAAAATACATATAAAACAATATAAATTTGTTTCAAAATATATATACGAATACACATAAAATAACGTAGATTTCTATAAAAATATATATACAAAATACACATAAAATGAAGGAAATACATAAAAAAATGTATACAAAATACACATAAAATAATGTAAATTCGTATCAAAATAAATCAACATAATACCAATAAAAGAATGTGTATTTGTATAAATATAAATATACAAAATTCACATAAAATAACGTAAATTTATATAAAACTATATACAAAAATACACAAAAGTAATAAAATTTGTATGAAAATAGATATACAAAATACACACAAAATAAGCTTAATTTGAATTGAAATATATATACAAAATACATAAAATAATGTAAATTTGTATCAAAATATTTATACAAATACACATATAATAACGTAAATTTGTATAAAAATATATAAACAAAATACACATTAAATAATGTAAATACGTATAAAAAATATGTACAAAATACACATATAATCATGTAATTCGTATCAAAATAAATAAACAAAATACCAATAAATTAATGTAAATTTGTATGAGAAAACATCTATAAAATACACAAAAAATAACGCAAATTTCTATAAAAATATATGTACAAAAATGAACATAAAATAAAGTAAATTTGCATAAAAATATATATACAAAACACACATTAAATAATGTAAATGCGTATAAAAATATGTATACAAAATACCTATGAAATAATCTAAATTCGTATCGAATTAAATTAACAAAATACCAATAAAATAATGTAATTTTGGATGAAATTGTATATAGAAAATACACGTAAAATAACCAAAATGCAAATACAAATACACACATAAAATAATTTAAAATTGAATGAAATAAATATACAAAATAAACATAAAATAAGTTAGATTTGTAATGAAATATATACAAAAATACACATAAAATAATAAAAATTTGAATGAAAATATTAATTTTTATACAAATTTAATTATTGAATGTGTATTTTTCTATATGTATTTTTATAAAAATATGATTTATTTTATGGGTATTTTGCATCTTTATTTTCATACAAATTTACATTATTTTATTGATATTCTGTGTATTTATTTTGATACGATTTTGCATTATTCTATGTGTATTTTGTATATATATTTTATACAAATGTACGTTATTTTTTGTGTATTTGTTTTCATTTCATACAAATTTACATTATTTTATGTGTATTTTGTACATGTATTTAAAGTCAAATTTAACTAATCATATGTGTATTTTGTATATATATTTTCATACAAATTGAAATTATTTGTGTTTTTTTTTGTATATATTTTTATACAAATTTTCGTTATTTTATGTGTATTTTGTATATTTATTTTCCTACAAATATACGTTCTTTTATCGGAATTTTGTTTATTTATTTTGATACGAATTTACATTATTCTAGGTGTATTTGGTATGTATATTTTTATACTATTTACATCATTTTATATGTATTTTGTATGTATATTTTCATAGAAATTTACTCTATTTTATGTGTATTCGCATATATATTTTGATACAAATTTACATTATTGACGTGTATTTTGCATATCTATTTCAATACAAATTTACTTTATTGTATGTGCATTTTGTATATTTATTTCAATACAAATTTAATTATTTCATGTGTATTTTTGTATATATATTTTTATGCTAATATGCGTTATTATATGGGTATTTTGCATCTTTATTTTCATACAAATTTACATTATTTTATTGATATTCTGTTTATTTATTTTGATACGATTTAACATTATTCTATGTGTATTTTGTATATATATTTTTATACATATTTACATCATTTAATGTATATTTTGAATTTATATTTTATCCAAATTTACGTTATTTTATGTGTATTTGTTTATATATTTTCATAAAAATTTACATTATTTTATGTGTGTTTTATATATGTATTTCAATACAAATTTGCCTAATTTTATGTGTATTTTGCATATCTATTTTCAAACAAATTTAAATTATTTTTGTATATTTTTGTATATATTTTTATACAAATTTTAGTTATTTTATTTGTATTTTGTGTATATATTTTCCTACAAATATACATTTTTTTACTGGAATTTTGTTGATTTATTTTGATACGAATTTACATTACTTTATGTGTATTTTGTATATATATTTTTTTACGTATTTACATTATTTTATGTGTATTTTGTATATATATTTTCATAAAAAATTACGTTATTTTAATGTGTGTATTCGTATATATTTTGATACAAATTTTATACAAATTTATGTTATTTTATGTGTATTTGAATATATATTTTCATATAAATCTACATTATTTTATGTGTATTTTTACATATATTTCATTACAAATTTACCTTATTTTATGTTTATTTTATATATTCATTTCATGTAATTTTAAATTATTTTATGTGTATATTTGTATTTGTATTTAGGTTATTTTATGTGTATTTTCTATATATATTTTCATCCAAAATTACATTATTTTATTGGTATTTTGATAATTTAATTCGATACGAATTTAGATTATTTCAAAGGCATTTTGTATACATGTTTTTATATGCATTTACATTATTTAATGTGTTTTGTATATATATTTTTATGCAAATTTACTTTATTTTATGTGCATTTTTGTACATATATTTTTAAAGAAATTAGCGTTATTTTAAGTGTATTTTGTATATGTTTTCTCATACAAATTTACATTATATTATTGGTATTTTGTTTATTTATTTTGATACGAATTACATGATTATATATGTATTTTGTATATATATGTTTTTACGTATTTACATTATTTAATGTGTATTTTGTTTATGTATTTTTTATACAAATTAACGTTATTTTATGTGTATTTGTATAGATATTTTGATACAAATTTACATTATTTGATGTATTTTGTATAAATATATTTCAATTCAAATTTAGCTAATTTTATGTGTATTTTGTATATCTATTTTCATACAAATTTAACTACTTCTGTGTATTTTTGTATATAGTTTGATATAAATTTACGTTATTTATGTGTATTATATATATTTATATTTATTCAAATACACATTCTTTTATTGGTATTTTGTATATTTTGATACGAATTTACATTATTTTATGTGTATTTTGTATACATTTTTTTTTACGTATTTTCTTCATTTTATGTGTATTTTCTATATATATTTTTATACAAATCTACGTTATTTAATGTGTATTCGTATATATATTTTGAAACAAATTTACATTGTTTTATTTGTATTTTGCATATCTATTTCAATACAAATTTACCTTATTATATGTGCATTTTGTATATTTATTTTAATACAAATTCAAATATTTTATGTATGTCTTGGTATATATATTTTTATAAAAAAATGCGTTATTTTATGGGTATTTTGCATCTTTATTTTCATACAAAGTTACATTATTTTATTAATATTCTGTGTATTTATTTTGATACGATTTTACATTATTCTATTTGTGTTTTGAATATATTTTTTTATACATATTTACATTATTTAATGTGTATTTTGTATATATATTTTATACAAATTTACGTTATTTTAAGTGTATTTGTTTATATATTTTCATTCAAATTTACATTATTTTATGTGTATTTTGTAAATGTATTTCAATACAAATTTACCTAATTTTATGTGTATTTTGTATACTTATTTTCATACAAATTTAAATTATTTTTGTGTATTTTTGTATATAGTTTTATACAAATTTAGGTTATTTCATGTGTATTTTGTATGTCTATTTTCATACAAACACACATTCTTTTATTGATATTTTGTTTATTTATTTTGACGCGAATTTACATCATTTCATGTGTATTTTGTAAATATATTTCTATAGAAATCTACGTTATTTTATGTGTATTCGTATATATATTTTGAAATAAATTTACACTGTTTTATGTGTATTTTGCATACTTTTTTCAATACAAATTTACCTTATTGTATGTGCATTTTGTATATTAGTTTTAATACAAATTTAATTATTCTATGTGTATTTTTTTATGTATTTTTATTAAAATATGATTCATTTCATGGGTATTTTGCATCTTTATTTTCATACAAATTTACATTATTTTATTGATATTCTGTGTATTTATTTTTTATATATATATATATATATATATATATATATATATATATATATATATATATATATATATATATATTTATATATATATATATATATATATATATATATATATATATATATATATATATATATATATATATATATATATATATATATATTTTATATACAAATGTACGTTACTTTATGTGTATTTGTTTTCATTTCATACAAATTTACATTATTTTATGTGAATTTTGTACATGTATTTAAATACAAATAACTAATTATATGTGTATTTTGTATATCTATTTTCATACAAATTGAAATTATTTTTGTGTATTTTTGTATATATTTTTATATAAATTTTCGTTACTCTATGTGTATTTTGTATATTTATTTTCCTACAAATATACGTTCTTTTATCGGAATTTTGTTTACTTATTTTGATACGAATTTACATTATTTATGTGCATTTTGCATATCTATTTCAATTCAAATTTACTTTATTGTATGTGCATTTTGTATATTTATTTTAATACAAATTTAATTATTTTATATGTATTTTTGTATATATATTTTTATACAAATATGCGTTATTATATGGGTATTTTGCATCTTTATTTTCATACAAATTTACATTATCTTATTGATATTCTGTTTATTTATTTTGATACGATTTGACATTTTATGAGTATTTTGTATATATATTTATACATATTTAAAATGTTTAATGTATATTTTGTATATATATTTTATCCAAACTTACGTTATTTTATGTGTGTTTGTATATGTATTTCAATTTAAATTTATCGAAGTTATTTGTATTTTGCATATCTTTTTTCTAACAAATTTAAACTATTTTTGTGTATTTTTGTATATATTTTTATACAAATTTTAGTTATTTTATTTGTATTTTGTATATATATTTTCCTACAAATATACATTCTTTTATTGGAGTTTTGTTGATTTATTTTGATACGAATTTACATTATTTTATGAGTATTTTGTATATATATTTTTCTACGTATTTATATTTTTTATGTTTATTTTGTATATATATTTTCTAAAAAATTTACGTTATTTTATTGTGTGTATTCGTATATATTTTGATACAAATTTTAAACAAATTCATGTTATTTTATGTGTATTTGGATATATATTTTCATACAAATTTACATTATTTTATGTGTATTTTGTACATATATTTCATTACAAATTTACCTTATTTTATGTTTATTTTGTATATTTATTTCATTCAATTTTAAATTATTTTATGTGTATATTTGTATTTGTGTTTAGGTTATTTTATGTGTATTTTCAATATATATTTTCATCCATAATTACATTATTTTATTGGTATTTTGTTAATTTAATTCGATTCTAATTTAGATTATTTCATAGGTATTTTGTATACATATTTTTATACGCATTTACATTATTTATGGTTGATTTGTATATATATTTTTATGCAAATTTACTTTATTTTACGTGCATTTTTGTACATATATTTTTATAGAAATTTGCATTATTTTATATGTATTTTGTATATATTTTCTCATACAAATTTACATTAACTTATTGGTATTTTGTTCATTTATTTTGATACGAATTACATTATTATATGTGTATTTTGTACATATTTTTTATACGTATTTAAAGAATTTCATGAGAATTTTGTTTATATATTTTTATACAAATTTACGTTATTATGTGTGTATTTGTATAAATATTTTGATACAAATTTACATTATTTTATGTATTTTGTATATATATTTCAATTCAAATTTAGCTTATTTTATGTGTATTTTGTATATCTATTTTCATATAAATTTAATTACTTTTGTGTGTTTTTGTATATAGTTTTATACAAATTTACGTTATTTTATGTGTATTTTGTATATTTATATTTATACAAATACACATTCGTTTATTGTTATTTTGTTTATTTATTTTGATTCGAATTTACATTATTTTATGTGTATTTTGTATCCATTTTTTTATACGTATTTACTTAATTTTATCTGTATTTTGTATATATATTTTTATAGAAATCTACGTTATTTTATGTGTTTTCGTATATATATTTTGAAACAAATTTACATTGTTTTATATGTATTTTTGAATATCTCTTTCAATACAAATTTACCTTACTTTATGTGCATTTTGTATATTTATTTCAATACAAATTTAAATATTTTATGTGTATTTTGGTATATATATTTTTATAAAATATGCGCTATTTTATGGGAATTTTGCATCTTTATTTTTATACAAATTTACATTATTTTATTGATATTCTGTGTATTTATTTTCATACGATTTTACATTATTCTATTTGTTTTTTGTATATATTTTTTTATACACATTTACATTATTTAATGTGTATCTTGCATATATATTTTATACAAATTTACGTTATTTTAAGTGTATTTGTTTATATATTTTCATTCAAATTTACATTATTTTATGTGTATTTTGTATATGTATTTCAATACAAATTTACCTAATTTTATGTGTGTTTTCTATATTTCTTTTCATACAAATGTAAATTATTTTTGTGTTTTTTTTATATAGTTTGATACAAATTTAGGTTATTTTATGTACGCAATTTAATGTGTGTTTTGTATACATATTTTTATGCAAATTTACTTTATTTTATGTGCATTTTTGTACATATATTTTTATTGAAATTTGCGTTATTTTATGTGTATTTGTATATGTTTTCTCATACAAACTTACATTATTTTATTGCTATTTTGTTTATTTATTTTGATACGAATTAAATGATTATATATGTATTTCGTACATATTTTTTATACGTATTTACATTACTTAATATGTATTTTGTTTATATATTTTTAAACAAATCTACGTTATTATATGTATTTGTATAAATATTTTAATACAAATTTACATTATTTTATGTATTTTGTATATACATTTCAATTCAAATTTAGCTTATCTTATCTGTATTTTGTATATCTATTTTCATACAAATTTAATTACTTCTGTGTATTTTTGTATATAGTTTTATACAAATTTACGTTATTTTATGTGTATTTTGTATATTTATATTTATACAAATACACATTCTTTTATTGGTATTTTGTTGATTTATTTTAATACGATTTTACATTATTTTATGTGTATTTTGTATACATTTTTTTATACGTATTTACTTCATTTTATGTGTATTTTGTATATATTTTTATAGAAATCTACGTTATTTTATGTGTATTCGTATATATATTTTGAAACAAATTTACATTGTTTTATAAGTATTTTGTATATCTATTTCAATACAAATTTACATTATTGTATGTGCATTTTTTATATTTATTTTAATACAAATTTTAATATTTTATGTGTATTTTCGTATATACATTTTTATAAAAAATGCGTTATTTTATTGGTATTTTGCATCTTTATTTTCATACAAATTTACATTACTTTATTGATATTCTGCTCATTCATTTTGATACGATTTGACATTATTCTATATGTATTTTGTATATATTTTTCATACAAATTTACGTTATTTTATGTGTATTTGTTTATATATTTTGACACAAATTTACAATATTTTATGGGTATTTTGTATATATATTTCAAAAGAAATTTACCTAGTTTTATGTGTATTTTGTATATCTATTTTCATACAAACTCAAATTATTTTTATGTATTTTTGAATATATTTTAATACAAATTTTAGTTATGTTATGTGTATTTTGTAAATTTATTTTCATTCAAATATATATTATTTTATTGGTATTTTGTTGATTTATATTGATACGAGTTTACATCATTTTATATGTACTTTGTATATATATTTTTATACGCATTAACATTATTTAATATTTATTTTGAATATATATTTTTATACAAATTCATTATATTTTATGTGTATTTGTATATATATTTTCATATAAATTTACATTATTTTATGTGTATTTTGTACATATATTTCATTACAAATTTACCTTATTTTATGTTTATTTTGTATGTGTATTTTGTATATTTATATTTATACAAATACACATTCTTTTATTGGTACTTTGTTTATTTATTTTGATTAGAATTTACATTATTTTATGTGTATTTTGTATATATATTTTTATAGAAATCTACGTTATTTTATGTGTATTCGTATATATATTTTGAAACAAATTTACATTGTTTTATATGTATTTTTGCATATCTCTTTCAATATAAATTTACTTTATTGTATGTGCATTTTGTATATTTATTTCAATACAAATTTAAATATTTTGTGTATTTTGTTATATATATTTTTATAAGAAATGCGCTATTTTAGGGGAATTTTGCATCTTTATTTTTATACAAATTTACATTATTTTATTAATATTCGGTGTATTTATTTTGATACGATTTTACATTATTCTATTTGTTTTTTGTATATATTTTTTTATACATATTTACATTATTTAATGTGTATATTGCATATATATTTTATAATAAGGTAAATTTATATTGAAATAGATATGCAAAATACTTATAAAACAATGTAAATTTGTTTCAAAATATAAATACGAATACACATAAAATAACGTAGATTTCTAGAAAAATATATATACAAAATACACTTAAAATGAAGTAAATACGTATAAAAAAATGGACACAAAATACACATAAAATAATGTAAATTCGTATCAAAATAAATAAACAAAATACCAATAAAAGAATGTGTATTTGTATAAATATAAATATACAAAATACACATAAATAACGTAAATTTATATAAAACTATATACAAAAATACACAAAAGTAGTTAAATTTGTATGAAAATAGATATACAAAATACACATAAAATAAGCTAAATTTGAATTGAAATATTTACATCAAATTTACATCAAATAATGTAAATTTGTATCAAAATATTTATACAAATACACATATAATAACGTAAATTTTTATAAAAACACATAAACAAAATACACATTAAATAATGTAAATACGTATAAAAAAATATGTACAAAATACACATATAATCATGTAATTCGTATCAAATTAAATAAACAAAATACCAATAATATAATGTAAATTTGAATGAGAAAACATATACACAGTTCATATAAAATAACGCTATTTTTTTTAGAAATATATGTACAAAAATGCACATAAAATAAAGTAAATTTGCATAAAAATATATATACAAAACTCACATTAAATAATGTAAATACGTATAAAAACATGTATACAAAATACCTTTGAAATAATCTAAATTCGTATCGAGTTAAATTAACAAAATACCAATAAAATAATGTAATTTTGGATGAAAATATATATAAAAAATACACATAAAATAACCTAAATACTAATACAAATATACACATAAAATAATTTAAAATTGCATGAAATGAATATATAAAATAAGCATAAAATAAAGTAAACTTGTAATGAAATATTTGTAAAAATACACATAAAATAATGTAAATTTATATGAAAATATATATTCAAATACACATAAAATAACATGAATTTGTATAAAATTTGTATCAAATTATAAACGAATATACACAAAAAGATAACGTAAATTTTTATGAAAATATATATACAAAATATATATATAATAATATAGATACGTGGAAAAATATATATACAAAATACACATAAGGTAATGTAAATTCGTATCAAAATAAATCAACAAAATTCCAATAAAAGAATGTATATTTGTAGGAAAATATATATACAAATTACAAATAAAATAACTAAAATTTGTATAAAAATATATACAAAAATACACAAAAAATAATTTAAATTTGTTTGAAAATAGATATGCAAAACACACATAAAATTAGGCAAATTTGTATTGAAATACATATACAAAACACACATAAAACAATGTAAATTTGTATGAAAAAATATAAACATATACACATAAAATAACGTAAATTTGATAAAATATATATACAAAATATACATTAAATGATGTAAATATGTATAAACATATATATACAAAATACATATAGAATAATGTTAAATCGTATCAAAATAAATAAACAGAATATCAATAAAATAATGTAAATTTGTATGAAAATAAAGATGCAAAATACTCTTATAATAACGCATATTTGTATAAAAAAATATATACAAAAATACATATAAAATAGTTAAATTTGTATTAAAAAAAATATACAAAATGCACATACAATAAAGTAAATTTGTATTGAAATAGATATGGAAAATTCACATCAATAATGTAAATTTGTATCAAAATATATATACGAATACTCATAAAATAGAGTAAATTTCTATGAAAATATTCATACAAAATACATATAAAATGATGTAAATAAGTATAAAAATATATATATAAATATACCAAATATACCTCAAATAATGTAAATTCGTGTCAAAATAAATAAACAAAATTCTGATAAAAGATCGTATATTTATAGGAAAATAAATATACAAAATATACATAAAATAACGAAAATTTATATAAAAATATATACAAAAATACACAAAAATAATTTCAATTTGTATGAAGATTGATATACAAAATATACATATAATTAGTTAAATTTGTATTTAAATACATGTACAAAATACACATAAAATAATGTAAATTTGTATGAAATGAAAACAAACACATAAAGTAACGTACATTTGTATAAAATATATATACAAAATACACATATATATAATATATCATATCATATATATATATATATATATATATATATATATATATATATATATATATATATATATATATATATATATATATATAAATAATATATATATACAAATATACATATAGAATAATTAAATTTGTATTAAAATTAATATATAAATACATATAAAATAAGGTAAATTTGTATTGAAAAATATAAAAAATACATAAAATAGTGTAAATTTGTATCAAAATATATATACAAAATACACATAAAATATATATATATATATATATATATATATATATATATATATATATATATATATATATATATATATATATATATATATATATATATATATATATATATATATATATATATATATATATATATATATATATATATATATATATATATATATATATATATATATATATATATATATATATATATATATAAATAATGTAAATTCGCGTCAAAATAAATAAAAAAATATCAATAAAAGAATGTGTATTTGTATGAAAATAGATATACAATATACAAATAAAATCACCTAAATTTGTATAAAACTAGATACAAAAATACAAAAAAATATTTTAAATTTGTATGAAAATAAATATACAAAATACACATAAAGTTAGGTAAATTTGTATTGAAATACATTTACAAAATACACATAAAATAATGTAAATTTGAATGAAAATATATAAACAAATACACTTAAAATAACGTAAATTTGTTTAAAATATATTTACAAAATACACATTAAATAATGTAAAGATGTATAAAAAAAATATATACAAAACACAAATAGAATAATGTAAAATCGTATCAAAATAAATACACTGAATATTAATACAATAATGTAAATTTGTATGAAAATTAAGATGCATAATACCCTTAAAATAACGCATATTTCATAAAAATATATATACCAAGACACACATAAAATATTTGAATTTGTATTAAAATAAATATACAAAATACACATAAAATAAAATAAATTTGAATTGAAATATATATACAAAATACATATAAAATAATGTAAATTTGTATTGAAATATACTTACAAAATACATAAAATAATGTAAATTTGCATCAAAATATATCAACAAAATACATATTAAGTAGTGTAAATATCAATAAAAAAATATATACAAAATACACATATAATTAAGTAAATTCGTATCAAAACGAATAAACAACATACCAATGAAATAATGTAAATTTGTATGAAAATAAATATACAAAATACACATAAAATAACGTAAATTTATATAAAACTATATGCAAAAATACTCAGAAGTATATACTGCTCCTAAAGTAAAACAAAAGATATACAAACATATACAAAATACTCATAAAATAACGCAAATTTCTATAAAAATATATGTACAAAAATGCACATAAAATGAAGTAAATTTGCATAAAAAATATTTACACAAAACACACATTAGATAATGTAAATGAGTATAAAAATATGTATACAAAATACCTATGAAAAAATCTAAATTCGTATCGAATTAAATTAAGAAAATACCTATAAAATAATATAATTTTGGATGAAAATATATATAGAAAATACATATAAAATTACCTAAATACAAATGCAAATATACACATAAAATAATTTAAGATTGAATGAAATAAATATACAAAATAATCATAAAATAAGGTAAATTTGTAATGAAAACTATGTAAAAATACACATAAAATAATATAAATAAGTATGAAAATATATATACAAATACACATTAAATAACATGAATTTATATAAAATTTGTATCAAAATAAATACGAATACACACAATAAAATAAAGTAAATTTTTATTAAAATATATGTACAAAATACACATAAAATAATGTAAATACGTAGAAAAATATATATACAAAATACACATAAAATAATGTAAACTCGTATCAAAATACATAAACGAAATTCCAATAAAGGAATGTATATTTGTAGGATAATAAATATACAAAATACAAATAAAATAACTAAAATTTGTATAAAAATATATACAAAACTTTACAAAAATAATTTAAATTTGTTTGAAAATAGATTTGCAAAATACACATAAAACTAGGCAAATTTGTATTGAAATACATATAGAAAATACACATAAAATAATGTAAATTTGTATGAAAATATATAAACAAATACACATAAAATAACGTAAATTTTGATAAAATATATATACAAAATATACATTAAATAATGTAAATATGTATAAAAATATATATACAAAATACACATAGAATAATATTAAATCGTATCAAAATAAATAAACAGAATATCAATAAAATAATGTAAATTTGTATGAAAATAAAGATGCAAAATACCCATATAATAACGCATATTTGCATAAAAATATATATACAAAAATACACATGAAATAATTAAATTTGTATTGAAATAAATATACAGAATGCACATACAATAAAGTAAATTTGTATTGAAATAGATATGCAAAATACACATCAATAATATAAATTTGTATCAAAATATATATACGAATACACATAAAATAGAGTAAATTTCTATGGAAATATACATACAAAATACATATAAATTTATGTAAATAGTGTAAAAATATATATACCAAATACACCTAAAATAATGTAAATTCGTATCAAAATAAATAAACAAAATTCCGATAAAAGAAAGTATATTTGTAGGAAAATAAATATACAAAATACACATAAAATAACGAGAATATGTATAATAATATATCCAAAAAAAAAAAATTTTTTCAATTTCTATAAAAATAGATATACAAAATACACATATAATTAGTTAAATTTGTCTTCAAATACATGTACAAAATACACATAAAATAATGTAAATTTGTATGAAATGAAAACAAATACACATAAAATAACGTACATTTGTATAAAATATATATACAAAATACACATAGAATAATGTAAAATCGTATCAAAATAAATACACAGAATATCAATAAAATAATGTAAATTTGTATGAAAATAAAGAATCAAAATACCCATAAAATAAAGCATATTTTTTATAAAAATACATATACAAAAATACATATTCAATAATTAAATTTGTATTAAAAATAATATACAAAATGCTCATACAATAAGGTAAATTTGTTTTGAAAAAATATGCAAAATACACATAAAACAATGTAAATTTGTTTCAAAATATATATACGAATACACATAAAATAACGTATATTTCTATAGAAATATATATACAAAATACACTTGAGATGATGTCAATACGTATAAAAATATATATACAAAATACACATTAAATAATGTAAATTCGTGTCAAAATAAATAAATATAATATCAATAAAAGAATATGTATTTGTATGAAAATAGATAAACAAAATACACATAAAATAACCTAAATTTGTATAAAACTATATGCCAAAATACACAAAAAAATAGTTTAAATTTGTTATTATATGTGTGTTTTGCATATGTTATCTCATACAAATTTACAATATTTTATTGGTATTTTGTTTATTTATTTTGATACGAATTACATTATTATATGTGTATTTTGTACAAATTTTTTATACGTATTTACATTATTTAATGAGTATTTTGTTTATATATTTTTTATACAAATTCACTTTATTATATGTGTATTTTTACAAATATTTTGATACAAATTTACATTATTTTATGCACTTTGTATATATATTTCAATTCAAATTTAGCTTATTTTATGTGTATTTTGTATATCTATTTTTATACAAATTTAATTACTTTTGTGTATTTTTGTGTATAGTTTTATACAAATTTACGTTATTTAATGTGTATTTTGTATATTTATATTTATACAAAAATATATATATACAAAATACACCTAAAATAAGGTAAATTCGTATCAAATTCAATAAACAAAATTCAGATAAAAGAACGTATATTTGTAGGAAAATAAATATACAAAATACACATAAAATAACGAAAATTTGTATGAAAATATATACAAAAATAAACAAAAATAGTTTCAATTTGTATAAAAATAGATCTACAAAATACTCATATAATTAGTTAAATTTGTATTTAAATACATGTACAAAATACATATAAAATAATATAAATTTGTATGAAATGAAAACAAATACACATAAAATAACGTACGTTTTTTAAAAATATATACAAAATACACATAGAATAATGTAAATTTGTATGAAAATAAAGATGCAAAATACCCATAAAATACAGCATATTTTTTTTTAAAATACATATACAAAAGTACACATAGAATAATTGAATTTGTATTAAAATTAATATACAAAATGCACATACAATAAGGTAAATTTGTATTGAAAAAATATGCAAAATACACATAAAACAATGTAAGTTTGTTACAAAATATATATACGAATACAGATAAAATAACGTAGATTTCTATAGAAATATATATACAAAATACACATGAAAAGACGTAAATAAGTATAAAAATATATATACAAAATACACATTAAATAATGTAAATTCGTGTCAAAACAAATAAACAAAATATCAATAAAAGAATGTGTATTTGTATGAAAATAGATATACAAAATACACATAAAATAACCTAAATTTGTATAAAACTATATACAAAAATACACAAAAAATTATTTAAATTTGTATGAAAATAAATATACAAAATACACATAAAATTAGGTAAATTTGTAATGAAATACATATACAAAATACACATAAAATAATGTAAACTTGAATGAAAATATATAAACATATACACTTCAAATAACGTAAATTTGTATCAAATATATATACAAAATACACATTAAATAATGTAAATATGTATAAAAAAATATATATAAAATACACATAAAATAATGTAAATTCGAATAAAAATAAATAAACAAAATACCAATAAAAGAATGTGTATTTGTATAGATATAAATATACAAAATACACATACAAAATAAACATAAAATAAGGTAAATTTGTAATGAAAAATATATACAAAATACACATAAATTAATGTAAATTTATATGAAAATATATATACAAATACACATAAAATACCATGAATTTGTATAAAAATATATATTCAAAATAAATATTAAATAATGTAAATGCGTATAAAAATATATATACAAAGTACATATAAAATAATGTAAATTCGTATCAATATAAATCAACAAAACACCAATAAAATAATATATATTTGAATGAAAATAAATTTACAAAATACACATAACATAACTAAAATTTGTATTAAAATATATACAAAAATACATAGAAATAATTTGAGTTTGTATGAAAATAGATATACAAAATACACATAAAACTAGGTAAATTTCTTTTGAAATATATATACAAAATACCCATAAAATATTGTAAATTTGCGTCAAAATATATAAACAAATACACATAAAATAACGTAAATTTGTATGAAAAATATATACAAAATACACATAGAATAATGTCAAGTCGTATCAAAATGAATGAGCAGAATATCAATAAAATAATGTAAATTTGTATGAAAATAAAGATGCAAAATACCCATAAAATAAAGCATATTTTTATAAAAATACTTATACAAAAATACACATCGAATTAATTAATTTTGTATTAAAACTAATATACAAAATGCATATACAATAAGGTAAATTTGTATTGAAAAAATATGCAAAATACACATAAAAGTGTAAATTTGTTTCAAAATCTATATACGAATACACAAAAAATAACGTAGATTTCTATAGAAATATATATGCAAAATACACATGAAATTATATAAATACGTATAAAAATATATATACAAAATACACATTAAATAATGTAAATTCGCGTCAAAATAAATAAATAAAATAGCAATAAAAGAATGTGTATTTGTATGAAAATAGATATACAAAATACACATAAAATAACTTAAATTTGTATAAAACTATATACAAAAATACACAAAAATAATTTAAATTTGTATGAAAATAAATATACAAAATACACATAAAATTAGGTAAATTTGTACTGAAACACATATACAAAATACACATAAAATAATGTAAACTTGAATGAAAATATATAGACATATACACCTAAAATAACGTAAATTTGTATCAAATATATATACAAAATACGCATTAAATAATGTAAATGTGTAAAAAAAAATATATACAAAACACAAATAGAATAATGTAAAATCGTATCAAAATAAATACACAGAATATTAATAAAATAATGTAAATTTGTATGAAAATAAAGATGCAAAATACCCATAAAATAACGCATTTTTTATAAAAATATATATACCAAAATACACATCAAATATTAAAATTTGTATTAAAATAAATATAAAAAATGCACATACAATAAGGTAAATTTGTATTGAAATATATATGCAAAATACATATAAAACAATGTAAATTTGTTTCAAAATATCTATTCGAATACACATAAAATAACGTAGATTTCTATAAAAATATATACAAAATACACATAAAATAATGTAAATTTGTATGAAAATAAAGATGCAAAATTCCCATAAAATAGCGCATTTCTTATAAAAATATATATACCAAAATACACATAAAATATTTAAATTTGTATTGAAATAAATATACAAAATACACATACAATAAGGTAAATTTGTATTGAAAGAGCTATGCAAAAATAGATATAAAACAATGTAAATTTGTTTCAAAATATATATACGAATACACATAAAATAACGTAGATTTCTATAAAAATATATATACAAAATACACATAAAATTAAGTAAATACGTATAAAAAAATGTATACTAAATACACATAAAATAATGTAAATTCGAATCAAAATAAATTAACAAAGTACCAATAAAAGAATGTGTATTTGTATAAATATAAATATACAAAATACACATACAAAATAAACATAAAATAAGGTAAATTTGCAATGAAATATATGTACAAAATACACATAAAATAATGAAAATTTATATAAAAATATATATACAAATACACATAAAATACCATGAATTTGTTTAAAAATATATATTCAAAATAAATATTAAATAATGTAAATGCGTAAAAAAAATATATATACAAAGTACATATAAAATAATGTAAATTCGTATCAATATAAATCAACAAAATACCAATAAAATGATATATATTTGAATGAAAATAAATCTACAAAATACACATAACATAACTAAAATTTGTATTAAAATATATACAAAAATACAGAGAAATAATTTGAGTTTGTATGAAAATAGATATACAAAATACACATAAAACTAGGTAAATTTCTTTTGAAATATATATACAAAATACCCATAAAATATTGTAAATTTGTGTCAAAATATATAAACAAATACACATAAAATAACGTAAATATGTATGAAAAATATATACAAAATATACATAAAATAATGTCAAATCGTATCAAAATGAATGAGCAGAATATCAATAAAATAATGTAAATTTGTATGAAAATAAAGATGCAAAATACCCATAAAATAAAGCATATTTTTATAAAAATACATATACAAAAATATACATAGAATAATTAAATTTGCATTAAAATTAATATACAAAATGCATATACAGTAAGGTAAATTTGTATTGAAAAATTATGCAACATACACATAAAAGTGTAAATTTGTTTCAAAATCTATATACGAATACACATAAAATAACTATATAACTATATAACTATATAACTATATAACTATATATATATATATATATATATATATATATATATATATATATATATATATATATATATATATATATATATATATATATATATATATATATATATATATATATATATATATATATATATATATATATATATATATATATATATATATATATATATATATATATACAAAATACACATGAAATGATGTAAATACGTATAAAAATATATATGCAAAATACACATTAAATAATGTAAATTCGCGTCAAAATAAATAAACAAAATATCAATAAAAGAATGTGTATTTGTATGAAAATAGATATACAAAATACACATAAAATAACCTAAATTTGTATAAAACTATATACAAAAATACACAAAAATAATTTAAATTTGTATGAAAATAAATATACAAAATACACATAAAATTAGGTAAATTTGTATTGAAATACATATACAAAATACACATAAAATAATGTAAATTTGAATGAAAATATATAAACATATTCACTTAAAATAACGTAAATTTGTATCAAAAATATATATATAAAATACACATTCAATAATGTAAATATGTATAAAAAAATATATACAAAACACAAATAGAATAATGTAAAATCATATCAAAATAAATACACAGAATATTAATAAAATAATGTAAATTTGTATGAAAATAAAGATGCAAAATACCAATAAAATAACGCATTTTTTATAAAAATATACATACCAAAATACACATAAAATTTTAAAATTTGTATTAAAATAAATATAAAAAATGCACATACAATAAGCTAAATTTGTATTGAAATAGATATGCAAAATACATATAAAACAATGTAAATTTGTTTCAAAATATATATACGAATATACATAAAATAACGTAGATTTCTATAAAAATATATACAAAATACACATAAAATGAAGTAAATACGTATAAAAAAATGTATACAAAATACACATAAAATAATGTAAAATCGTATCAAAATAAATAAACAAAATACCAATAAAAGAATGTGTATTTGTATCAATATAAATATACAAAATACACATAAAATAACGTAAATTTGTATAAAACTATATACAAAAATACACAGAAGTAATTAAATTTGTATGTAAATAGATATAAAAAATACAGATAAAATAAGCTAAATTTGAATTGAAATGTATAT
Source organism: Eriocheir sinensis (assembly GCF_024679095.1). NCBI lineage: Eukaryota > Metazoa > Arthropoda > Malacostraca > Decapoda > Varunidae > Eriocheir > Eriocheir sinensis. The sequence goes on from NW_026110563.1 coordinate 134,537, forward strand.
ACAAAATACATAAAATAATGTAAATTTGTATCAAAATATTTATACAAATATATATAATAACGTAGATTTGTTTAAAAATATATAAACAAAATACATATTAAGTAACTTAAATACGTATAAAAAATATGTACAAAATACATATATAATCATGTAATTCGTATCAAAATAAATAAACAAAATAGCAATAAAATAATGTAAATTTGTATGAGAAAACATATAAAAATACACATAAAACAACGCAAATTTCTATAAAAATATATGTACAAAAATGCAAGTAAAATAAAGTAAATTTGCATAAAAATATGTATACAAAACACACATTAAATAATGTAAATGCGTACATAAAATAACCTAAATTTGTATAAAACTGTATACAAAAACACACAAAAATAATTTAAATTTGTATGAAAAGAAATATACAAAATACACATAAAACTAGGTAAATTTGTATTGAAATACATATACAAAATACACATAAAATAATGTAAATTTGAATGAAAATATATAAACAAATACACTTAAAATAACGTAAATTTGTATAAAATATATATGCAAGATACACATTAAATAATGTAAATGTGTATAAAAAAATATATACAAAAAACAAATAGAATAATGTAAAATCGTATCAAAATAAATACACAGAATATCAATAAAATAATGTAAATTTGTATAAAAATAAAGATGTAAAATTCCCATAAAATAGCGCATTTTTTTATAAAAATATATATACCAAAATACACATAAAATATTTAAATTTGTATTGAAATAAATATACAAAATGCACATACAGTAAGGTAAATTTGTATTGAAAGAGATATTCAAAAATACATATAAAACAATGTAAATTTGTTTCAAAATATATATTCGAAAACACATAAAATAACGTAGATTTCTATAAAAAAAATATATACAAAATACACATACAATTAAGTAAATACGTATAAAAAAATTTATACAAAATACACATAAAATAATGTAAATTCGAATCAAAATAAATAAACAAAATACCAATAAAAGAATGTGTATTTGTATAAATATAAATACACGAAATACTCATAAAATAACGTAAATTTGTATAGAATTATATTCAAAAATACACAAAAGTAATTAAATTTGTATGAAAATAGATATACAAAATACATATAAAATAAGCTAAATTTGAATTGAAATATATATACAAAATACACATAAAATAATGTAAATTCGAATCAAAATAAATTAACAAAATACCAATAAAAGAATGTGTATTTGTATAAATATAAATATACAAAATACACATACTAAATAAACATAAAATAAGGTAAATTTGTAATGAAATATATGTACAAAATACACATAAAATAATGAAAATTTATATGAAAATATATATACAAATACACATAAAATACCATGAACTTGTATAAAAATATATATATAAAATAAATATTAAATAACGTAAATGCGTATAAAAATATATATACAAAGTACATATAAAATAATGTAAATTCGTATCAATATAAATCAACAAAATACCAATAAAATAATATATATTTGAATGAAAATAAATTTACAAAATACACATAACATAACTAAAATTTGTATTAAAATATATACAAAAATACAGAGAAATAATTTGAGTTTGTATGAAAATAGATATACAAAATACACATAAAACTAGGTAAATTTCTTTTGAAATATATATACAAAATACCCATAAAATATTGTAAATTTGTGTCAAAATATATAAACAAATACACATAAAATAACGTAAATTTGTATGAAAAATATATACAAAATACACAGAATAATGTCAAATCGTATCAAAATGAATGAGCAGAATATCAATAAAATAATGTAAATTTGTATGAAAATAAAGATGCAAAATACCCATAAAATAAAGCATATTTTTATAAAAATACATATACAAAAATACACATAGAATAATTAAATTTGTATTAAAATTAATATACAAAATGCATATACAATAAGGTAAATTTGTATTGAAAAAATATGCAAAATACACATAAAAGTGTAAATTTGTTTCAAAATCTATATACGAATACACATAAAATAACATAGATTTCTATAGAAATATATATACAAAATACACATGAAATGATGTAAATACGTATAAAAATATATATACAAAATACACATTAAATAATGTAAATTCGCGTCAAAATAAATAAACAAAATATCAATAAAAGAATGTGTATTTGTATGAAAATAGATATACAAAATACACATAAAATAACCTAAATTTGTATAAAACTATATACAAAAATACACAAAAATAATTTAAATTTGTATGAAAATAAATATACAAAATACATAAAATTAGGTAAATTTGTATTGAAATACATATACAAAATACACATAAAATAATGTAAATTTGAATGAAAATATATAAACATATACACTTAAAATAACGTAAATTTGTATCAAATATATATACAAAATACACATTAAATAATGTAAATATGTATAAAAAATATATACAAAACACAAATAGAATAATGTAAAATCATATCAAAATAAATACACAGAATATTAATAAAATAATGTAAATTTGTATGAAAATAAAGATGCAAAATACCCATAAAATAACGCATTTTTTTAAAATATATATACCAAAATACACATAAAATATTAAAATTTGTATTAAAATAAATATAAAAAATGCACATACAATAAGGTAAATTTGTATTGAAATAGATATGCAAAATACATATAAAATAACATAAATTTGTATGAAATATATATGCAAGATACACATTAAATAATGTATATGTGTATAAAAAAAATATATACAAAAAACAAAATACACATAAAATAATGTAAATTTGTACAATAATAAAGATGTAAAATTCCCATAAAATAGCGCATTTCTTATAAAAATATATATACCAAAATACACATAAAATATTTAAATTTGTATTGAAATAAATATACAAAATACACATACAATAAGGTAAATTTGTATTGAAAGAGATATGCAAAAATACATATAAAACAATGTAAATTTGTTTCAAAATATATATACGAATACACATAAAATAACGTAGATTTCTATAAAAAATATATACAAAATACACATAAAATTAAGAAAATACGTATAAAAAAATGTATACAAAATACACATAACATAATGTAAAATCAAATCAAATAAATAAAAAAAATATCAATAAAAGAATAAATAATGTAAATTCGAATCAAAATAAATTAACAAAATACCAATAAAAGAATGTGTATTTGTATAAATATAAATATACAAAATACACATACTAAATAAACATAAAATAAGGTAAATTTGTAATGAAATATATGTACAAAATACACATAAAATAATGAAAATTTATATGAAAATATATATACAAATACACATAAAATACCATGAATTTGTATAAAAATATATATTCAAAATAAATATTAAATAATGTAAATGCGTATAAAAATATATATACAAAGTACATATAAAATAATGTAAATTCGTATCAATATAAATCAACAAAATACCAATAAAATAATATATATTTGAATGAAAATAAATTTACAAAAAACACATAACATAATTAAAATTTGTATTAAAATATATACAAAAATACAGAGAAATAATTTGAGTTTGTATGAAAATAGATATACAAAATACACATAAAACTAGGTAAATTTCTTTTGAAATATATATACAAAATACCCATAAAATATTGTAAATTTGTGTCAAAATATATAAACAAATACACATAAAATAACGTAAATTTGTATGAAAATATATACAAAATACGCATAGAATAATGTCAAATCGTATCAAAATGAATGAGCAGAATATCAATAAAATAATGTAAATTTGTATGAAAATAAAGATGCAAAAATACCCATAAAATACACATAGAATAATTAAATTTGTATTAAAATTATTATACAAAATTCATATACAATAAGGTAAATTTGTATTGAAAAAATATGCAACATACACATAAAAGTTTAAATTTGTTTCTAAATCTATATACGAATACACATAAAATAACTTAGATTTCTATAGAAATATATATACAAAATACATTTGAAATGATGTAAATACGTATAAAAATATATATACAAAATACACATTAAATAATGTAAATTCGCGTCAAAATAAATAAACAAAATAGCAATAAAAGAATGTGTATTTGTATGAAAATAGATATACAAAATACACATAAAATAACCTAAATTTGTATAAAACTATATACAAAAATACACAAAAATAATTTAAATTTGTATGAAAATAAATATACAAAATACACATAAAATTAGGTAAATTTGTATTGAAATACATATACAAAATACACATAAAATAATGTAAATTTCAATGAAAATATATAAACATATACACTTAAAATAACGTAAATTTGTATCAAATATATATACAAAATACACATTAAATAATGTAAATATGTATAAAAAAATATATACAAAACACAAATAGAATAATGTAAAATCATATCAAAATAAATACACGAAATATTAATAAAATAATGTAAATTTGTATGAAAATAAAGATGCAAAATACCCATAAAATAACGCATTTTTTATAAAATTATATATACCAAAATACACATAAAATATTAAAATTTGTATTAAAATAAATATAAAAAATGCACATACAATAAGGTGAATTTGTATTGAAATAGATATGAAAAATATATATAAAACAATGTAAATTTGTTTCAAAATATATATACGAATACACATAAAATAACGTAGATTTCTATAAAAATATATACAAAATACACTTAAAATAATGTAAATTTGTATGAAAATAAAGATGCAAAATTCCCATAAAATAGAGCATTTCTTATAAAAATATATATACCAAAATACACATAAAATATTTAAATTTGTATTGAAATAAATATACAAAATACACATACAATAAGGTAAATTTGTATTGAAAGAGATATGCAAAAATACATATAAAACAATGTAAATTTGTTTCTAAATATATATACGAATACACATAAAATAACGTAGATTTCTATAAAAATATATATACAAAATACACATAAAATTAAGTAAATACGTATAAAAAAATGTATACAAAATACACATAAAATAATGTAAATTCGAATCAAAATAAATGAACAAAATACCAATAAAAGAATGTGTATTTGTATAAATATAAATATACAAAATACACATACAAAATAAACATAAAATAAGGTAAATTTGTAATGAAATATATGTACAAAATACACATAATATAATGAAAATTTATATTAAAAGATATATACAAATACACATAAAATACCATGAATTTGTATAAAAACATATATTCAAAATAAATATTAAATAATGTAAATGCGTATAAAAATATATATACAAAGTACATATAAAATAATGTAAATTCGTATCAATATAAATCAACAAAATACCAATAAAATAATATATATTTGAATGAAAATAAATTTACAAAATACACATAACATAACTAAAATTTGTATTAAAATATATACAAAAATACAGAGAAATAATTTGAGTTTGTATGAAAATATATATATAAAATTTCTTTTGAAATATATATACAAAATACCCATAAAATATTGTAAATTTGTGTCAAAATATATAAACAAATATACAGAAAAGAACGTAAATTTGTATGAAAAATATATACATAATACACATAGAATAATGTCAAATCGTATCAAAATGAATGAGCAGAATAGCAATAAAATAATGTAAATTTGTATGAAAATAAAGATACAATATACCCATAAAATAAAGCATATTTTTATAAAAATGCATATACAAAAATACACATAGAATAATTAAATTTGTATTAAAATTAATATACAAAATGCATATACAATAAGGTAAATTTGTATTGAAAAAATATGCAACATACACATAAAAGTGTAAATTTGTTTCAAAATCTATATATGAATACACATAAAATAACATAGATTTCTATAGAAATATAAATACAAAATACACATGAAATGATGTAAATACGTATAAAAATTTATATACAAAATACACATTAAATAATGTAAATTCGCGTCAAAATAAATAAACAAAATATCAATAAAAGAATGTGTATTTGTATGAAAATAGATATACAAAATACACATAAAATAACGTAAATTTGTATAAAACTATATACAAAAATACACAAAAATAATTTAAATTTGTATGAAAATAAATATACAAAATACACATAAAATTAGGTAAGTTTGTATTGAAATATATATACAAAATACACATAAAATAATGTAAATTTGAATGAAAATATATAAACATATACACTTACAATAACGTAAATTTGGGTCAAATATATATACAAAATACACATTAAATAATGTAATTATGTATAAAAAAATATATACAAAACACAAATAGAATAATGTAAAATCATATCAAAATAAATACACAGAATATTAATAAAATAATGTAAATTTGTATGAAAATAAAGATGCAAAATACCCATAAAATAACGCATTTTTTATAAAAATATATATACCAAAATACATATAAAATATTAAAATTTGTATTAAAATAAATATAAAAAATGCACATACAATAAGGTAAATTTGTATTGAAATAGATATGCAAAATACATATAAAACAATGTAAATTTGTTTCAAAATATATATACGAATACACATAAAATAACGTAGATTTCTATAAAAATATATACAAAATACACCTAAAATGAAGTAAATACGAATAAAAAAATGCATACAAAATACAAATAAAATAATGTAAAATCGTATCATAATAAATAAACAAAATACCAATAAAAGAATGTGTATTTGTATAAATATAAATATAGAAAATACACATAAAATAACGAAAATTTGTATAAAACTATATACAAAAATACACAGAAGTAATTAAATTTGTATGAAAATAGATATACAAAATACAGATAAAATAAGCTAAATTTGAACTGAAATGTATATAAAAAATACATAAATATTTAAACAAATACATATGATAACGTAGATTTGTTTAAAAATATATAAACAAAATACATATTAAGTAATGTAAATACGTATAAAAAATATGTACAAAATACATATATAATTATGTAATTTGTATCAAAATAAATAAACAAAATAGCAATAAAATAATGTAAATTTGTATGAGAAAACATATACAAATACACATAAAATAACGCAAATTTCAATAAAAATATATGTACAAAAATGCACATAAAATAAAGTAAATTTGCATAAAAATATGTATCGAAAACACACATTAAATAATGTAAATGCGTTCATAAAATAACCTAAATTTGTATAAAACTATATACAAAAATACACAAAAATAATTTAAATTTGTATGAAAAGAAATATACAAAATACACATAAAATTAGGTAAATTTGTATTGAAATACATATACAAAATACACATAAAATAATGTAAATTTGAATGAAAATATATAAACAAATACACTTAAAATAACGTAAATTTGTATAAAATATATATGCAAGATACACATTAAATAATGTGAATGTGTATTAAAAAATATACACAAAAAACAAATAGAATAATGTAAAATCGTATCAAAAAAATAATGTAAATTTGTATAAAAATAAATATGGAAAATTCCTATAAAATAGCGCATTTTTTTTTATAAAAAAAATATATATATATATATATATATATATATATATATATATATATATATATATATATATATATATATATATATATATATATATATATATATATATATATATATATATATATATATATATATATATATATATATATATATATATATATATATATAAGGTAAATTTGTATTGAAAGAGATATTCAAAAATACATACAAAACAATGTAAATTTTTTTCAAAATATATATACGAAAACACATAAAATAACGTAGATTTCTATAAAAATATATATACAAAATACACATAAAATTAAGTAAATACGTATAAAAAAATCTATACAAAATACACATAAAATAATGTAAACTCGAATCAAAATAAATAAACAAAATACCAATAAAAGAATGTGTATTTGTATAAATATAAATATACAAAATACACATAAAATAACGTAAATTTGTATAAAACTATATACAAAAATACACAAAAGTAATTAAATTTGTATGAAAATAGATATACAAAATACCCATAAAATAAGCTAAATTTGAATGGAAATATATATATACAAAATACATAAAATAATGTAAATTTGTATCAAAATATTTACATAAAATGAAGTAAACACTTATAAAAAAATGTATACAAAATACACATAAAATAATGTAAATTCGTATCAAAATAAATAAACAAAATACTAATAAAAGAATGTGTATTTGTATAAATATAAATATACAAAATACACATAAAATAACGTAAATTTATATAAAACTATATACAAAAATCCACGCAAGTAATTAAATTTGTATGAAAATAGATATACAAAATACACATAATATAAGCTAAATTTGAAATGAAATATATATACAACATACATAAAATAATGTAAATTTGTCTCAAAATATTTATACAAATTTGTCTAGAAATATATAAACAAAATACACATTAAATAATGTAAATACGTATAAAAAAAATATGTACAAAATATACAAAAAATCATGTAATTCGTATCAAAATAGGTAAACAAAATACCAATAAAATAATGTAAATTTGTATGAGAAAACATATACAAAATACACAAAAAATAACGCAAATTTCAATAACAATATATGTACAAAAATGCACATTAAATAAAGTAAATTTGCATAAAAAATAAATATACAAAACACATATTAAATAATGTAAATGCGTATAAAAATATGTATACAAAATACCTATGAAATAATCTAAATTTCTATCGAATTAAATTAACAAAATACCAATAAAATAATGTGATTTTGGATGAAAATATATATAGAAAATACACATAAAATAACCTAATTACAAATACAAATATACATATAAAATAATTTAAAATTGAATGAAATAAATATACAAAATAAACATAAAATAAGGTAAATTTGTAATGAAATATATGTAAAAATGCACATAAAATAATGTAAATTTGTATGAAAATATATATACAATTGCACATAAAATAACATGAATTTGTATAAAATTTGTATCAAATTATATACGAATACACACAATAAAATGATGTAAATTTTTATGAAAATAGATATACAAAATACACATAAAATAATGTAAATACGTAGAAAAATATATATACAAAATTCACATAAAATAATGTAAATTCGTATCAAAATAAATAAACAAAATTCCAATAAAAGAATGTACATTTGTAGGAAAATATATATACAAAATACAAATAAAATAACTAAAATTTGTATAAAAATATATACAATAATACACAAAAATAATTTAAATTTATTTGAAAATAGATATGCAAAATACACATAAAATTAGGCAAATTTGTTGAAAATATATATACACATAAAATAATGTTAATTTGTATGAAAATATATAAACAAATACACTTAAAATAACGTAAATTTGGATAAAATATATATACAAAATATACATTAAATAATTTAAATATGTATAAAAAAATATATATACAAAATAAGCAGAATAATGTTAAATCGTATCAAAATAAATAAACAGAATATCAATAAAATAATGTAAATATGTATGAAAATAAAGATGCAAAATACCCATATCATAACACATATTTGTATAAAAATATATATACAAAAATACATATAAAATAATTAAATTTGTATTAAAATAAATATACAAAAGGCACATACAATAAAGAAAATTTGTATTGAAATAGATATGCAAAATACACATTTTATGTTTTATATTTTATGGAAATTTATGTTATTTTATGTGTATTTTTTTTATATATTTTCATATAAATTTACATTATTTTATGTGTATTTTGTATATGTATTTTAATACAAATCTACCTAATTTTATGTGTATTTTGCATATCTATTTTCAAACAAATTTAAATTATTTTTGTTAATTTTTGTATATATTATTATACAAATTTTTGTTATTTTATTTGTATTATATATATATATATATATATATATATATATATATATATATATATATATATATATATATATATATATATATATATATATATTTTTTTTTTTTTTTTTTTTTCCTGCAAATATAAATTCTTTTATTTGAATTTTGTTTTTTTATTTTTATACGAATTTAAATTATTTTATGTTTATTTTGTATATATATTTTTCTACGTATTTACATTATTTTATGTATTTTATATATATTTTCATAAAATTACGTTATTTTATTGTGATACAAATTTACATTATTTTATGTGTATTTTGCATATGTATTTCAATACAAATTTACCGTATAGTATGTGTATTTTGTATATTTATTTTAATACAAATTTAATTATTTTATGTGTATTTTTGTATATATTTTTTTTTAAATATGAGTTATTTTATGTCTTTTGTATATCTATTTTCATACAAATTTAATTATTTTTGTTAATTTTTCTATATAGTTTTATACAATTTTACGCTATTTTATGTGTATTTTGTATATTTATATTTATACAAATACACATTCTTTTATTGGTATTTTGTTTATTTATTTTGATACGAATTTACATTATTTTTTATGAATTTTGTATACCTTTTCTTATACGTATTTACTTCATTTTATGTGTATTTTGTATATATATTTTTATAGAAATCTACGTTATTTTATGTGTATTCGTTTATGTATATTGAAACAAATTTACATTGTTTTATATGTATTTTGCATATCTATTTCAATACAAATTTACCTTATTGTATGAGCATTTTGTATATTTATTGTAATACAAATTTAAATATTTTATGTGTATTTTGGTATATATACTTTTATAAAAAAAATGCGTTATTTTATGGGTATTTTGCATCAAAATTTTCATACAAATTTACGTTATTTTATTAACATTCTGTGTATTTATTTTGATACGCTTTTACATTATTCTATTTGTGTTTTATATATATTTTTTTATACATATTTACATTATTTAATGAGTATTTTGTATATATATTTTATACAAATTTACGTTAATTTAAGTGTATTTGTTTATATATTTTCATTCAAATTTACATTATTTTATGTGTATTTTGTATATGTATTTCAATACAAATTTACCTAATTTTATGTGTATTTTGTATATTTATTTTCATACAAATTTAAATTATTTTTGTGTATTTTTGTATATAGTTTTATACAAATTTACGATATTTTATGTGTATTTTGTATATGTATTTTCATACAAATACACATTCTTTTATTGATATTTTTTTTACATTATTTAATATGTATTTTGTATATATATTTTTATACGTATTTACATCATTTCATATGTATTTTGTATATATATTTCTATAGAAATCTACGTTATTTCATGTGTATTCGTATATATATTTTGAAACAAATCTACATTATTTTATGTGTATTTTGTATATATATTTCATTACAAATTTGCCTAATTTTATGTTTATTTTTATATCTATTTTCATTCAAATTCAAATTATTTTATATGTATATATTTATTTGTATTTACGTTATTTTATGTGTATTTTCTATATATATTTTCATTCAAAATTACATTATTTTATCGGTATTTTCTTCATTTATTTCGATACGAATTTAGATTATTTCATGTGTATTTTCTATACATATATTTATACGCATTAACATTATTTAATATGTGTTTTGTATATATATTTTTTATACAATTTTATTTCATTTTGTGTACATTTGTGTCGTTTTTTTTATACAAATTTTCATTATTTTAAGTGTATTTTGTACTTTTTAATTGTAAATTTGCCTTATTTGATGTGTATTTTGTTTATTTATTTTTATACAAATTTAAAGCATTTGACATATATGTACATATATTTTTATAGAAATTTGCGTTATTTTATGTGTATTTTGTATATATTTTTTCATACATATTTACATTTTTTTATTATTATTTTGTTTATGTATTTTGATACGAATTTACATTATTGTATGTGTATTTTGTATATATTTTGTATACGTATTTTCATAATTTAATGTGTATTTTGTTTATATATTTTAAAACAAATTTACATTATTTTATGCGTATTTGTTTAATTATTTTGATACAAATATACATTATTTTATGTATTATTTATATATATTTCAATACAAATTTAGTTTATTTTATATATATTTTGTATATCTATTTTCATACAAATTTAAATTACTTTTGTGCATTTTTGTATAGAGTTTTATACAAATTTACGTTATTTTATGTATTTTGTATATTTATTTTCATACAAATTCAGTTTGTTCTATTGGTATTTTGTTTATTTATTTTGGTACGAATTTACATTATATTTTGTGTATTTTGTATATATATTTTTATACGTATTTACATCATTTTATGTGTATTTTTTATATATATTTTTCTAGAAATTTACGTTTTTTATGTTTATTCGTATATATATTTTGCAACAAATTTACATTGTTTGATGTGTGTTTTGCATATCTATTACAATACAAATTTACCATATTGTATATGTATTTTGTATATTTATTTTAATACAAATTTAATTATTTGATGTGTTTTTTTGTATATATTTTTTTTATAAAAATATGCTTTTTTTAATGATTATTTTGCATCTTTATTTTCTTACAATTTTACATTATTTTATTAATATTCTGTGTATTTATTTTGATACGATTTAACATTGTTCTATGTGTATTTTGTATATATTTTATTTTACATATTTATATTATTTAATGTGCATTTTCTATATATTATATTTTATACTTATATACGTTACTTTAAGTCAATTTGCTTATATATTTTCATACAAATTTACATTATTTTGTGTATTTTTTATATGTATTTCAATACAAATTTATTTGATTTTATGTGTATTTTGTATTTGTATTTTCATACAAATTGAAATTATTTTTGTGTATTTTTGTATGTATTTTTATACAAATGTTAGTTATTTGATATATTATTTTGTATATATATTTTCCTACATATATACATTCTTTTATTGAAATTTAGTTTATTGAATTTGATACGAATTTACATTATTTTAGGTGTATTTTGTATATATATTTTTATTCGTATTTACATCATTTTATGTGTATTTTTTTATATATATTTTCACAGAAATTTACGCTATTTATTGTGTGTTCGTATACATATTTTAATATAAATTTACATTATTTGATGTGTATTTTGCATATCTATTTCAATACAAATTTATCTTATTGTATGTTCATTTTGTATATGTATTTTAATACAAATTTAATTATTTTATGTGTATTTTTGTATATATATTTTTATACAAATATGCGTTATATTATGGGTATTTTGCATCTTTATTTTCATAGAAATTTATATTATTTTATTGATATTCTGTTCATTTATTTTGATACGATTTTACATTATTCTATGCGCATTTTGTATATATATTTTTATACACTTTTCCATTATTTAATGTGTATTTTGTATATATATTTCATTCAAATTTACGTTATTTTTTGTGTATTTGTTGATATATTTTGACACAAATTTACAATATTTTATGGGTATTTTGTATATTTATTTCAAAAGAAATTTACCCCAGTTTTATGTGTATTTTGTATATCTATTTTCATATAAATTCAAATTATTTCTGGGTATTTTTGTATATATTTTAATACAAATTTTACTTATGTTATGTGTATTTTGTAAATTTATTTTCATTCAAATATATATTATTTTTTTGGTATTTTGTTGATTTATTTTGATACGAATTTACATTATTTTATATGTACTTTGTATATATTTTTCTACGCATATACATTATTTAATGTTTATTTTGAAAATATATTTTTATACAAATTCATGTTATTTTATGTGTATTTGTATATATATTTTCATACAAATTTACATTATTTTTATGTGTATTTTGTACATATATTTCATTACAAATTTAAATTATTTTATGTTTATTTTGTATATTAATTTCATTCAATTTTAAATTATTTTATGTGTATATTTGTATTTGTATTTAGGTTATTTTATATGTATTTTCTATATATATTTTCATCCAAAAATACATTATTTTATTGGTATTTTGTTAATTTAATTCGATACGAATTTAGATTAATTGATAGGTATTTTTTATACATATTATATACGCATTTACATTATTTAATGTGTGTTTTGTATATATATTTTTATGCAAATTTACTTTATTTGATGTTCATTTTTGTACATATATTTTTAAAGAAATCTGCGTTATTTTATGTGTATTTTGTATATGTTTTCTCATACAAAATTACATTATTTCATTGGTATTTTGTTTATTTCTTTTGATACGAATTATATTATTATATGTGTATTTTGTACATATTTTTTATACGTATTTACATTATTTAATGAGTATTTTGTTTCTATATTTTTATAAAAATTTACGTTATTATATTTGTATTTGTATAAATATTTTGATACAAATTTACATTATTTTATGTATTTTGTATATATATTTCAATTAAAATTTAGCTTATTTTATGTGTTTTTTGTATATCTATTTTCATATGTACAAAATACACATGAAATTATGTAAATACGTATAAAAATATATACACAAAATACACATTAAATAATGTAAATTCGTGTCAAAATAAATAAACAAAATATCAATAAAAGAATGTGTATTTGTATGAAAATACATATACAAAATACACATAAAATAACGTAAATTTGTATAAAACTACATACAAAAATACACAAAAATATTTTAAATTTGAATGAAAATAAATATACAAAATACACATAAAATTAGGTAAATTTGTATTGAAATACATATACAAAATACACATAAAATAATGTAAATTTGAATGAAAATATAGAAACAAATACACTTAAATTAACGTAAATTTGTATAAAATATATATACAAAATACTCATTAAATAATGTAAATATGTATAAAAAATATATACCCAAAACACAAATAGAATAATGTAAAATCGTATCAAAATAAATACACAGAATATTAATAAAATAATGTAAATTTGTATATAAAAAATACACATAGAATAATGTTAAATCGTATCAAATTAAATAAACAGAATTTCAATAAAATAATGTAAATTTCTATGAAAATAAAGATGCAAAATACCCATATAATAACGCACATTTGTATAAAAATATATATACAAAAATACATATAAAATAATTAAATTTGTATTAAAATAAATATACAAAATGCACATACAATAAAGTAAATTTGTATTGAAATAGATATGCAAAATACACATCAATAATGTAAATTTGTATCAAAATATATATACGAATACTCATAAAATATACATACAAAATACATATAAAATGATGTAAATAAGTATAAAAATATATATTCCAAATATACCTCAAATAATGTAAATTCGTATCAAAATAAATAAACAAAATTCCGAAAAAAAGCGTATATTTGTAGGAAAATAAATATACAAAATACACATAAAGTAACGAAAATTTATATAAAAATATATACAAAAATACATATATATACGATTACACATAAAATAAAGTAGATTTCTATAGAAATATATATATATATATATATATATATATATATATATATATATATATATATATATATATATATATATATATATATATATATATATATATATATATATATATATATATATATATATATATATATATATATATATATATATATATATATATATATATATATATATATATATATATATATATATATATATATATATATATATATATATATATATATATATATATATATATATATATATATATATATATATATATATATATATATATATATATATATATATATATCTAGAAAAATATATATATTATAAATATAAATATATAAAAATATATAAATAATATATAAAATTATATATAAATAAAAATAAAAATATATATATATAATATAAAATAACCTAAATTTGAATATAACTATATGCAAAAATAAACAAAAATAATTTATATTTGGGTGAAAATAAATATATAAAATACACATAAAATTAGGTAAATTTGTATTGAAATACATATACAAAATACACATAAAATAATGATTAAATTTCAATGAAAATATATAAAAAATACACTTAAAAAAACGTAAATTTGTATAAAATATCTATACAAAATACACATTAAATATTGTAAATATATATACAAAAATATATACAAAACACAAATAGAATAATGTAGAATCGTATCAAAATAAATACACAGTATATAAATAAAATAATGTAAATTTGTATGAAAATCAAGATGCAAAATACCCATAAAATAGCGCTTTTTTAAAAAAATATATATACCAAAACACACATAAAATATTTGAATTTGTATTAAAATAAATATACGAAATGCACACACAATAAGGTAAATTTGTATTGAAAAAGATAAAACAACGTAATATATATATATATATATATATATATATATATATATATATATATATATATATATATATATATATATATATATATATATATATATATATATATATATATATATATATATATATATATATATATATAAATAACGTAGATTTCTATAAAAATATATATACAAAATACACATAAAATGAAGTAAATACGTATAAAAAAATGTATACAAAATACATATAAAATAATGTAAACTCGTATCAAAATAAATAAACAAAATACTAATAAAAGAATGTGTATTTGTATAAATATAAATATACAAAATACACATAAAATAACGTAAATGTATATAAAACTATATACAAAAATACACAAAAGTAATTAAATTTGTATGAAAATAGATATACAAAATACACATAAAATAAGCTAAATTTGAATTGAAATATATATACAAAATACATAAAACAATATAAATTTGTATCAAAATATTTATACAAATACACATTAATAACGTAAATTTGTATAAAAATATATAAACAAAATACACATTAAATAATGTAAATACGTATAAAAAAATATGTACAAAAATGCACATAAAATAAAGTAAATTTGCATAAAAAATATATATACAAAACACACATTAGATAATGTAAATGAGTATAAAAATATGTATACAATATACCTATGAAAAAATCTAAATTCGTATCGAGTTAAATTAAGAAAATACCAATAAAATAATATAATTTTGGATGAAAATATATATAGAAAATACACATAAAATTACCTAAATACAAATACAAATATACACATAAAATAATTTAAAATTGAATGAAATAAATATACAAAATAATCATAAAATAAGGTAAATTTGTAATGAAAAATATGTAAAAATACACATAAAATAATATAAATTTGTATGAAAATATATATACAAATACAAATAAAATAACATGAATTTGTATAAAATTTGTATCAAAATAAATACGAATACACACAATAAAATAATGTAGATTTTTATTAAAATATATACAAAATACACATAAAATAATGTAAATACGTAGAAAAATATATATACAAAATACACATAAAATAATGTAAACTCGTATCAAAATAAATAAACAAAATTCCAATAAAAGAATGTATATTTGTAGGAAAATAAATATACAAAATACAAATAAAATAACTAAAATTTGTATAAAAATATATACAAAAATTCACTAAAATAATTTTAAAATGTTTGAAAATAGATATGCAAAATACACATAAAATTAGGCAAATTTGTATTGAAATACATATACAAAATACACATAAAATAATGTAAATTTGTATGAAAATATATAAACAAATACATATGAAATAACGTAAATTTGGAAAAAATATATATACAAAATATACATTAAATAATGTAAATATATATAAAAATATATATACAAAATACACATATTTACATCATTTAATGTATATTTTGTATATATATTTTATCCAAATTTACGTTATTTTATGTGTATATGTTTATATATTTTCATACAAATTTACATTGTTTTTTGTGTGTTTTGTATATTTATTATGATACAAATTTGCCTAATTTTATGTGTATTTTGCATATCTATTTTCAAACAAATTTAAATTATTTTTGTGTATTTTTATATATATTTTTATACAAATTTTAGTTATTTTATTTGTATTTTGTATATATATTTTCCTACAAATATTCATTCTTTGATTGGAATTTTTTTGATTTATTTTGATATTTATTAAATTTATTTTATGTGTATTTTGTATATATATTTACATTATTTTATGTATTTGTATATATATATTTATTACAAAATTACATTATATTATTGTGTTTATTTATTTTATACATATACATTTAAATTATTATATGTACATATTTTTTATACGTATTTATATTATTTAATGTATTTTTGTTTATATATTTTTATTCAAATTTACGTTATTATATGTGTATTTGTATAAATATTTTGATACAAATTTACATTATTTGATGTAACTATTTTTGTATATTATTTTATATATATTTTATAAATTTACATTATTTTATGTGTATTTTGTATATTTATATTTATAGAAATACATTATTTTATTGGTATTTTGTTTAATTATTTTGATACAATTTACATTATTATATGTATTTTGTATACATTTTTTTATACGTATTTACTTCATTTTATGTGTATTTTGTATATATATTTTTATAGAAATCGACGCTATTTTATGTGTATTCGAATATATATTTTGAAACAAATTTACACTGTTTTATATGTATTTTGCATATCTATTTCAATATAAATTTACCTTATTGTATGTGAATTTTGTATATTTATGTTAATACAAATTAAAAGTTTTTATATGTATTTTGGTATATATATTTTTATAAAAAAATACGTTATTTTATGGGTATTTTGCTTCTTTATTTTCATACAAATTTACATTATTTTATTAATATTCTGTGTATTTATTTTGATACGATTTTACATTATTCTATTTGGGTTTTGTATATATTTTTTTATACATATTTTCATTACTTAATGTATATTTTGTATATATTTTTTATACAAATCTACGTTATTTTAAGTGTATTTGTTTATGTATTTTCATTCAAATTTACATTATTTTATGTGTATTTTGTAAATGTATTTCAATACAAATTTACCTAATTTTATGTGTATTTTGTATATTTATTTTCAAACAAATTTAAAATATTTTTGTGTATATTTGTTTATAGTTTTATGCAAATTTAGGTTATTTTATGTGTATATTGTATATGTATTTTCATACAAATACACATTCTTTTATTGATTTTTGATTATTTATTTAGACGCGAATTTACATTATTTAATGTGTATTTTGATACGATTCTACGTTACTCTATGTGTATTTTGTATATATATTTTATACAAATGCACGTTATTTTCTGTGTATTTGTTTTCATTTCATACAAATTTACATTATTTTATGTGTATTTTGTACATGTATTTAAAGACAAATTTAACTAATTATATGTGTATTTTGTATATCTATTTTCATACAAATTGAAGTTATTTTTGTGTTTTTTTTTTTTTTGTATATATTTTTTACGAATTTTCGTTATTTTATGTGTATTTTGTATATTTATTTTCCTACAAATATACGTTCTTTAATCGGAGTTTTGTTTGTTTATTTTGAAACGAATTTACATTATTTTAGGTGTATTTGGTATGTATATTTTTATACTATTTACATCATTTTATATGTATTTTGTATGTATATTTTCATAGAAATTTACTCTATTTTATTTGTATTCGTATATATATTTTGATACAAATTTACATTATTGATGTGTATTTTGCATATCTATTTCAATACAAATTTACTTTATTGTATGTGCATTTTGTATATTTATTTCAATACAAATTTAATTATTTCATGTGTATTTTTGTATATATATTTTTATGCATATATGCGTTATTATATGGGTATTTTGCATCTTTATTTTCATACAAATTTACATTATTTTATTGATATTCTGTTTATTTATTTTGATACGATTTAACATTATTCTGTGTATTTTATATATATATATATATATATATATATATATATATATATATATATATAGATAGATATATATATATATATATATATATATATATATATATATATATATATATATATTTTTTTTTTTACATATTTACATTATTTAATGTATATTTTGTATATATATTTTTTCCAGATTTACTTTATTTTATGTGTATTTTGTATATGTATTTCAATGCAAATTTGCCTAACTTTATGTGTATGTTGCATATCTATTTTCAAACAAATTTAAATTATTTTTTTGTATTTTTGTATTTGTTTTTATACTAATTTGAGTTATTTTATTTCTATTTTGTATATATATTTTCCTACAAATATACATTCTTTTATTGGAATTTTGTTTATTTATTTTGATACGAGTTTACATTATTTTATGTGTATTTTGTATATATATTTTTCTACGTATTTACATTATTTTATGTGTATTTTGTATATATATTTTAATAAAAATTTACATTATTTTATAGAGTGTATTCGTATTAATTTTGATAGAAATTTTATACAAATTCATGTTATTTTATGTGTATTTGTATATATATTTTCATACAAATTTATATTATTTTATGTGTATTTTTCATTACAAATTTACTTTATTTTATGATTATTTTGTATATTTACTTCATTCAATCTTAAATTATTTTATGTGCATATTTGTATTTGTATTTAGGTAATTTTATGTGTATTTTCTATATATATTTTCATCCAAAATTAAATTATTTTATTGGTATGTTCTTAATTTAACTCAATACGAATTTAGATTTTTTCATTGGTATTTTGTATACATATTTGTTTACTCATTTACATTATCTAATGTGTGTTTTGTATATATATTTTTATACAAATATGCGTTATTATATGGGCATTTTGCATCTTTATTTTCATACATATTTACATTATTTTATTGATATTCTGTTTATTTATTTTGATACGATTTAACATTATTCTGTGTGTATTTTGTATATATTTTTTTATACATATTTACATTATTTAATGTTTATTTTGTATATATATTTTATCCAAATTTTCGTTATTTTATGTGTATTTGTTTATATATTTTCATAAAAATTTATATTATTTTATGTGTATTTTGTATATGTATTTCAATACAAATTTGCCTAATTTTATGTGTATTTTGGATATCTATTTTCAAACAAATTTAAATTATTATTGAGTATTTTTGTATATATTTTTATACAAATTTAATTATTTTATTTGTATTTTGTATATATATTTTCCTACAAATATACATTCTTTTATTGGAATTTTGTTTATTTATTTTGATACGAATTTATATTATTTGAGGTATATTTGGAATATATATTTTTATACTTATTTACATCATTTTATATGTATTTTGTATGTATATTTTCATAGAAATTTACTCTATTTTATGAGTATTCGTATATATATTTTGATACAAATTTACATTATTGATGTGCATTTTGCATATCTATTTCAATACAAATTTACTTTATTGTATGTGCATTTTGTATATTTATTTTAATACAAATTTAATTATTTTATATATATTTTTGTATATATATTTTTATACAAATGTGCGTTATTATATGGGTATTTTGCATCTTTATTTTCATACAAATTTACATCATTTTATTGATATTCTGTTTATATTAAGATGCAAAATACCCATTAAATAACGCTTTTTTTATAAAAATATATATACCAAAATACACATAAAATATTTAAATTTTGTATTACAATAAATATACAAAATGCACATACAATAAGGTAAATTTGTATTGTTATAGATATGCAAAATACATATAAAATAATGTAAATTTGTTTCAAAATATATATAAGAATACACATAAAATAAAGTAGATTTCTATAAAAATATATACAAAATACACATAAATATAAAATGTATACAAAATACACAATAAATAAAATACCAATAAAATAATATATTTGTATAAATATGAATATACAAAATACATCATAAAATAACGTAAATTTGTATAAAACTATACAAAAATACACAGAAGTAATTAAATTCGTATGAAAACAGATATAATACAGATGAAATAAGCTAAATTTGAATTGAAATGTATGTATACAAAATACATAAAATAATGTCAATTTGTATCAACATATTTATAAAATAAATATAATTAATTAAATTTGTTTAAAAATATATAAACAAAATACACATTAATTAATGTAAATACGTATAAAAAATATGTACAAAATACACATATAATCATGTAATTCGTATCAGACTAAATAAACAAAATAGCAATACAATAATGTAAATTTGTATGAGAAAACATATATTCAAATACATATAAAATAACGCAAATTTCTATAAAAATATATGTACAAAAATGCACGTAAAATAAAGTAAATTTGCATAAAATATATATACAAAACACACATTAAATAATGTAAATGCGTACATTAAATAACCTAAATTTGTATAAAACTATATATAAAAATACAAAAAAATAATTTAAATTTGTATGAAAAGAAATATACAAAATACACATAAAATTAGGTAAATTTGTATTGAAATACATATACAAAATACACATGAAATAATGTAAATTTGAATGAAAATATATAAACAAATACACATAAAATAAATATTAAATATTAAATATTAAATAAATAAATAAATAAATAAATATTAAATAATATAAATGCGTATAAAAATATATATACCAAATACACCTAAAATAATGTAAATTCGTATCAAAATAAATAAACAAAATTCCGATAAAAGAACATATATGTGTAGGAATATAAATATAGAAATTACACATAAAATAACGAAAATTTGTATAAAAATATATACAAAAAAAAACACAACAATAACTTCAATTTGTATGAAAATAGATATACAAAATACACATATAATTAGTTAAATTTGTATTTAAATACATGTACAAAATACACAAAAAATAATGTAAATTTGTATGAAATGAAATCAAATACACATAAAATAACGTACATTTGTATAAAATATATATACAAAATACACATAAAATAAAGTAAATCATCAAAATATATACAAAATATCAATAAAATAATGTATATTTGTATAAATATAAATATACAAAATAACCATAAAATAAATCATATTTTATAAAACTATATACAAAAATACATAGAATAATTAAATTTGTATGAAAATAGATATATAAAATACATACAAAAAGCTTAATTTGTAATGAAATATATGCAAAATACATAAAATAATGTAAATTTGTATAAAAATATTTAAACAAATACACATAAAATAATGTAAATTTGTATAGAAATATATAAACAAGATACACCTTAAATAATGTGAATACTTACACAAAATATATACAAAATACATATATAATAATGTAAATACGTATCGAAATAAATAAACAAAATACCAATAAAATAATGTAAATTTGCATGAAAAAATATATACAAAATACATATAAAATAACGCATATTTTTTATAAAAAAATGTAGATAAATGCACATCAAATAATTTAAATTTGTATGAAAATAAATATACAAAATACACATAAAATAAGGCAAATTTGTAATGAAATACATATACAAAATACACATAATATAAAGTAAATTTGAATAAAAATACATAAACAAATACACATTAAAATAACGTAAATTTGTATGAAAATGTATATATAAAATACACATAAAATAATTTAAATATGTAGAGAAAATATATACAAAATACACATAAAATAATGTAAAATCGTATCAAAATAAATACACAGAATATTAATAAAAGAATGTATATTTGTAGGAAAATATAATACAAAATACAAAAAAATAAATAAAATTTTTATTTAAAAATATATAAAAATATAAACATTAATAATTTAAATTTGTTTGAAAATAGATATACAAAATACACATAAAATTACTCAAATTTGTATTGAAATACATATACAAAATACACATAAAATAATGTAAATTTGTTACAAAATATATATACAAATACACATAAAATAATGTAAATTTGGATAAAATATATATACAAAATAAACATTAAATAATATAAATATGTATAAAAAATATATACAAAATAAACATAGAATAGTGTTAATTCGTATCAAAATAAATAAACAGAATATCAATAAAATAATGTAAATTTGTATGAAAATAAAGATGCAAAATACCCATATAATAACGCATATTTATATAAAACTATATACAAAATACACATTAAATAATTTAATTTGTATTAAAATAAATATTCAAAATACATACAAAAAAGTAAATTTGTATTGAAATATATATACAAAATACATAAAATAATGTAAATTTGTATCAGAATATATATACGAATACACATAAAATAGAGTAAATTTCCATGAAAATATATATACAAAATAAACAATAAATAATGTAAATAATTATAAAAATATATATACATAATAGATATTAAATAATGTAATTCGTATCAAAATAAATAAACAAAATTCCGATAAAAGAACATATATTTGTATGAAAAAAAATATAGAAAATACACATAAAATAACGAAAATTTGTATAAAATATATACAAAAATGCACAAAAAATAATTTCAGTTTGTATGAAAATAAATATACAAAACACACATTAGATAATGTAAATTTATATTTAAATATGTATACAAAATACCTATGAAATAATGTAAATTTGTATGAAATGAAAACAAATACACATAAAATAACGTACATTTTGGTTTAAAATATATAAAAAATACACATAGAATAAAGTAAATATCAAAATATATACAGAGTATATCAATAAAATAATATATATTTGAATGAAAATAAACATTCAAAATAAAAATAAAATAAATCAAATTTTTAATGAAATATATACAAAATACACATAGAATAATTAAATTTGTATTAAATATATATATAAATACACATAAACTAACATGAATTTGTATAAAATTTGTTTCAAAATATTTATACGAATACACATAAAATAACGTAGATTTCTATAGAAATATATATACAAAATACACATGAAATGATGTAAATACGTATAAAAATATATATACAAAATACACATTAAATAATGTAAATTCGCTTCAAAATAAATAAACAAAATATCAATAAAAGAATGTGTATTTGTATGAAAATAGCTATACAAAATACACATTATATAAAAAAATTATATAAAAATATATATATAAATACACAAAAATAATTTAAATTTGTATGAATATAAATATACAAAATACACATAAAATTAGCTAAATTTGTATTGAAATACATATACAAAATACACATAATATAAAGTAAATTTGAATAAAAATACATAAACAAATACACTTAAAATAACGTAAATTTGTATAAAATATATATACAAAATACAAATTAAATAATGTAAATATGTATAGAAAAATATATACAAAACACAAATAGAATAATGTAAAATCGTATCAAAATAAATACACAGAATATTAATAAAATAATGTATATTTGTATGAAAATAAATATGCAAAATACCTATATAATAACGCATATATGCATAAAAATATATATATACAAAAATACACATGAAATAATTAGATTTGTATTGAAATAAATATACAAAATGCACATACAATAAAGTAGATTTATATTGAAATAGATATGCAAAATACACATCAATAATGTAAATTTGTATAAAAATATACATACGAATACACATAAAATAAAGTAAATTTCTATGAAAATATACATACAAAATACATATAAAATGATGTAAATAGTATAAAAATATACATACCAAATACACCTAAAATAATGTAAATTCGTTTCAAAATAAACAAACAAAATTCCGATATAAGAAAGTATATTTGTTGGAAAATAAATATACAAAATACACATAAAATAACGAAAACTCGTATAAAAATATATACAAAAAAAAAAAAATAACTTCAATTTCTATGAAAATAGATATACAAAATAAACATATAATTAGTTAAATTTGTCTTTAAATACATGTAAAAAATACACATAAAATAATGTAAATTTGTATGAAATGAAAACAAATACACAGAAAATAACGTGCATTTGTATAAAATATATATACAAAATACACATAGAATAATGTAGAATCATATCAAAATAAACACACAGAATATTAATAAAATAATGTAAATTTGTATGAAAATAAAGATGCAAAATTCCCATAAAATAAAGCATATTTTATAAAAATACATATACAAAAAAACACATAGAATAATTAAATTTGAATTGAAATTAATATACAAAATGCACATACAATAAGAAAAATTTGTAATGAAAAAATATGCAAAAAAACAGTGTAAATTTGTTTAAAAATATATATACGAATACACATAAAATAACGCAGATTTCTATAGAAATATATATACAAAATAAACATGAAATGAGGTAAATACGTATAAAAATATATATACAAAATACACATTAAATAATGTAAATTCGGGTCAAAATAAATAATCAAAATATCAATAAAAGAATGTGTATTTGTATGAAAATAGATATACAATATACACATAAAATAACCTAAATTTGTATAAAACTATATACAAAAATACACAAAAACATTTTAAATTTGTTTGAAAATAAATATACAAAATACACATAAAATTAGGTAAATTTGTATAGAAATACATTTACAAAATACACATAAAATAATGTAAATTTGAATGAAAATACATAAACAAAAACACTTAAAATAACCTAAATTTGTATGAAAAATATATACAAAATACACATTAAGTAATGAAAATATGTATAATAAAAAAATATATACAAAACCCAAATAGAATAATGTAAAATCGTATCAAAATAAATACACAGAATATTAATAAAATAATGTAAATTTGTATGAAAATAAATAAGTAAAATACCCATAAAATGATAAAATGATACGAATTTACATTATTTTATGTGTATTTTGTATACATTTTTTATACGTATTTACTTCATTTTATGTGTATTTTGTATATATATTTTTATAGAAATCTACGCTCTTTTATGTGAATTCGTATTTATATTTTGAAACAAATTTACATTGTCTTATATGTATTTTGCATATCTATTTCAATATAAATTTACCTTATTGTATGTGAATTTTGTATATTTATGTTAATGCAAATTTAAAATTTTTATATGTATTTTGGAATATATATTTTTATAAAAAAAAAAGCGCTATTTTATGGGTATTTTGCATCTTAATTTTCATACAAATTTATATTATTTTATTTATATTCTGTGTATTTATTTTGATACCATTTTACATTATTCTATTTGTGTTTTGTATATATTTTGGTATACATATTTACAATATTTAAAGTGAATTTTGTATATATATTTTATACAAATTTACGTTATTTTAGGTGTATTTGTTTATATGTTTTCATTCAAATTTAATAATTATTTTATGTGTATTTTGTATATGTATTTCAATACAAATTTACCTAATTTTAGGTGTATCTTATATATTTATTTTCATACAAATTAAAATTATTTTTGTTTATTTTTGTATATAGTTCTATTCAAATTTATATATATATTATATATATATATATATATATATATATATATATATATATATATATATATATATATATATATATATATATATATATATATATATATATATATATATATATATATATATATATATATATATATATATATATATATATATATATATATATATATATATATATATATATATATATATATATATATATATATATATATATATATATATATATATATATATATATATATATATATATATATATATATATATATATATATAGGTTATTTTATGTGTAATCGTATATATATTTTGAAACAAATTTACATTGTATTTTTGTATATATTTTTATATAAATTTTCGTTACTTTATGTGTATTTTGTATATTTATTTTCCTACAAATATACGCTTTTTTTCGGAATTTTGTTTATTTATTTTGATACGAATTTACATTATTTGAGGTATATTTGAAATTTATATTTTTATACATATTTACATCATTTTATATGTATTTTGTATGTATATTTTCATAGAATTTTACTCTATTTTATGAGTGTTCGTATATATATTTTGATACAAATTTACATTATTGAAGTGTATTTTGCATATCTATTTCAATACAAATTTACTTTATTGTATGTGCATTTTGTATATTTATTTTAATACAAATTTAATTGTTTTATATGTATTTTTGTATATATATTTTTATACAAATGTGCGTTATTATATGGGTATTTTGCATCTTTATTTTCATAGAAATTTACATTATTTTATTGAAATTCTATTTATTTAATTTGATACGATTTAACATTATTCTATGTGTATTTTTTATATACAAATTTACATTATTTTATTAATAATCTGTGTGTTTATTTTGATACGATTTTACATTATTCTATTTGTGTTTTGGGTGTATATTTTTTATACATATTTACATTATTTAATTAGTATTTTGTATATATATTTTATACAAATTTACGTTAATTTAAGTGTATTTGTTTATATATTTTCATTCAAATTTACATTATTTTATGTGTATTTTGTATATGTATTTCAATACAAATTTATCTAATTTTATGTGTATTTTGTATATTTATTTTCATACAAATTTAAATTTTTGTGTATTTTGTATGTAGTTTTATACAAATTTAAGTTATTTTATGTGTATTTTGTATATGTATTTTCATACAAATACACATTCTTTTATTGATATTTTGTTTATTTATTTTGACACGAATTTACATTATTTGATGTGTATTTTGTGTATATGTTTTTATACGTATTTACATAATTTCATGTGTATTTCGTACATATGAAAATAGATATGCAAAATACACATATAATAAGCAAAATTTGAATTGAAATATATTTAGAAAATACATAAAATAATGTAAATTTGCATCAAAATATTTAAACCATACACATATAAAAACGTAAGTTTTAATAAAAATATATATATAAACAAAATACTCATTAAATAATTTAAATACGTATAAAAATATATTCAAAATACGCATATAATAATGTAAGTCGTATCAAAATAAATAAACAAAATACCAATAAATTAATGTAAATTAGTATGAGAAAACATATACAAAATACACATAAAATAACGCAGATTTCTTTAAAAATACATGTACAAAAATGCACATCAAATAAAGTAAATTTGCATAAAAATATATATACAAAACACACATTAAATAATGTAAATGCGTATATAATATGTATACAAAATACCTATCAATTAATCTAAATTCGTATCGAATTAAATTAACAAAATACCAATAAAATAATGTATTTCTGGATGAAAATATATATAGAAAATACATATAAAATAACCTAAATACATATACAAATATACACATAAAATAATTTAAAATTGAATGAAATTAATATTCAAAATAAACATAAAATAATTTAAATTTGTAATGAAATATATGTACAAAATACACATAAAAATAATGTAAATTTGTATGAAAATATATATACAAATACACATTAAATAACATGAATTTGTATAAAAATGTATTTGCAAAATAAGCATTAAATAATGTATATGCGTAAAAAAATATATATACAAAGTACATATAAAATAATGTAAAGTCGTATAAAAATAAATCAACAAAATACCTATAAAATATTATATATTTGAATGAAAATAAATTTACAAAATACACATAACATAAGTAAAATTTGTAATTTGAAATAATTTGAATTTATATGAAAATAGATATACAAAATACACATAAAATATTGTAAATTTGTGTCAAAATATATCAACAAATACACAAAAAATAACGTAAATTTGAATAATATATATATACAAAATACACATTAAATAATGGAAAAGTGTAAAAAAATATATATACAAAATGCGCATAGAATAATGTAGAATCGTATCAAAATAAATGAACAGAATATCAATAAAATAATATAAATTTCTATGAAAATAAAGATGCAAAATACCCATAACATAACGCATATTTGTATAAAAATATATATACAAAAATACACATCAAACAATTAAATTTGTATTAAAATACATATACAAAATGAACATACAATAAGATAAATTTGTATTGAAATAGATATGCAAAATACACATCAAATAATGTAAATTTGTATTAAAATATGTATACGAACGCACAATAAATTGCGTAAATTTCCATGAAAATATATATAAAAAAATACACCTAAAATAATGTAAATTCGTATCAAATTCAATAAACTAAATTTCAATAAAAGAATGTATATATGTAGGAAAATAAATATACAAAATAATATATAAAATAACTAACATTTGTATAAAAATACATACAAAAATACAAAAAAAAAATTCAATATGTATGAAAATACAGATACAAAATACATATAAAATCAGATAAATTTGTATTCAAATACATATAAAAAAACACATAAAATAATGTAAATTTGTATGAAAATATATAAAAAAATAGACTTAAAGTAACGTATATAAGTATAAAATATATATAGAAAATGCACATTAAATAATATAAATATGTAAAATAAATTATATACAAAATACACATAGAACAATGTTAAATCGTATCAAAATAAATACACAGAATATCAATAAAATAATGTAAAATTGTAAGAAAATAAAGATGCAAATAATCATAAAAAAAGCATATTTGAAAAAAAAAATATGTATACAAAAAAACACATCAAATAATTAAATTTGTAATAAAATAAATATACAAAATACACATACAATATGGTAAATTTGTATTGTAATAGATATGCAAAACACACATCAAACAATATAAATTTGTTGCTAAATATATATACGAATAAACATAAAAAACGTAAATTTCTAGAAAAATATATATAAAAAAAACACATAAAATGATGTAAAAACGTATAAAAATATATATACAAAATACATATAAAATAATATAAATTCGTAACAAAATAAATAAACAAAATACCAATTGAAGAATGTGAATATGTATGAAAATAAATATACAAAATACACATAAAATAACGTAAATTTGTATAAAACTCTATACAAAAATACACAAAAGTAATTTAAATTTGTATGAAAATAGATATACAAAATATATATAAAATAAACTAAATTTGTATTTAAATATATATAAAAAATACATAAAATAATGTATATTTGTATCAAAATAATTAAACAAATACGCATAAAATAATGTAAATTTGTTTTAAAATATATAAACAAAATACATATTAAATTATGAAAATACGTATACAAAATATATACAAAATACACATATAATAATGTAAATTCGTATCAAAATACATAAACAAAATGATAATAAAAAAATGTAAATTTGTATGAAAAAATATATACAAAATACACATAAAATAACGCAAATTTCTATAAAAATATATGTACAAAAACACACATCAAATACTTTAAATTTGTATAAAAATAAATAAACAAAATACACATCAAATAAGGCAAATTTACAATAAAAAAAAGTACAAAATACACTTAAAATAATGAAAATTTGTATAAACACAACAACACAAATGTACACAAAATGAAGCAAAATTGTATAAAAAATATATATACAAAACACACATTAAATAATGTAAATGCGTTTAAAAATATGTATAGAAAATTCACATGAGATAATCTAAATTCGTATCAAAATAAATGAAGAAAATACCGATAAAATAATGTAATTTTGAATGAAAATATATATAGAAAATACACATAAAATAACGTAAATACAAATAAATATATACACATAAAATAATTTGAATTTGAATGAAAATAGACATAAAAATAAACATAAAATTAGGCAAATTTGTAATGAAATATACATACAAAATACACATAAAATAATGTACATTTGTTTCAAAATATATATACGAATACACATAAAATAACGTAGATTTCTATAGAAATATATATACAAAATACACATGAAATGATGTAAATGCGTATAAAAATATATATACAAAATACATATTAAATAATGTAAAAAAAATATCAATAAAAGAATGTGTATTTGTATGAAAATACAAATACAAAATACACATAAAATTAGGTAAATTTGTATTCAAATACATATACAAAACACACATAAAATAACGTAAATTTGTATAAAACTATATACAAAAATACACAAAAATAATTTAAATTTGTATGAAAATAAATATACAAAATACACATAAAATTAGGTAAATTTGTATTCAAATACATATACAAAACACACATAAAATAATGTAAATTTGAATTAAAATATATAAACAAATACACTTAAATTAACGTAAATTTGTATAAAATATATATACAAAATATTCATTAAATAATGTAAATATGTATAAAAAAATATATACAAAACACAAATAGAATAATGTAAAATCGTATCAAAATAAATACACAGAATGTTAATAAAATAATGTAAATTTGTATGAAAATAAAGATGCAAAATACCCATAAAATAACGCATTTTTTATAAAAATATATATACCAAAATACACATAAAATATTTAAATTTGTATTACAATAAATAATTTGTATTGAAATAGATATGCAAAATACATATAAAACAATGTAAATTTGTTTCAATATATATATACGAATACACATAAAATAACGTAGATTTCTATAAAAATATATATACAAAATACAAATAAAATGAAGTAAATACGTATAAGAAAATGTATACAAAATTCATATAAAATAATGTAAATTCGTATCAAAATAAATAAACAAAATACCAATAAAAGAATGTTTATTTGTATAAATATAAATATACAAAATACACATAAAATAGCGTAAAATTGTATAAAACTATATAAAAAATTAACAAAAATAATTAAATTTGGATGAAAACAGATATAAAAAAGACACATAAAATAACTCATATTTAAAAAATATATATACAAAAATACACATAAAATAATTAAATTTGTATTAAAATAAATATACAAAATTCACATACTATACGGTAAATTTGTATTGAAATACATATGCAAAATACACATAAAATAATGTAAATTTGTATCAAAATAGATACAAATACACACAATAAAATAACGTAAATTTTTATGAAAATATATATACAAAATACACATAAAATAATGTAAATACGTAGAAAAATAAATACAAAATAAACATAAAATAGTGTAAACTCGTATCAAAATAAATAAACAAAATTCCAATAAAAGAATGTATATTTGTAGTATAAAAAAAAAATAATATATATATATATATATATATATATATATATATATATATATATATATATATATATATATATATATATATATATATATATATATATATATATATATATATATATATATATATATATATATATATATATATATATATATATATATATATATATATATATATATATATATATATATATATATATATATATATATATATATATATATATATATATATATATATATATATATATATATATTTCATACAAATTTTATATATTTAAATACAAATTTAACTAATTATGTGTATTTTGTATATATTTTTATTCAAATTTTCGTAATTTTATGTGTATTTTATATATTTATTTTCCTACAAATATACGTTCTTTTATCGGAATTTTGTTTATTTATTTTGACACGAATTTTCATTTTTTTAGGTGTATTTGATATATATATTTTTATACTTATTTACATAATTTTATATGTATATTGAATATATATTTTCATAGAAATTTACTCTATATATATATACAAAAAAACACAAAAATAATTTAAATTTGTATGAAAATAAATATACAAAATACTCATAAAATTAGGTAAATTTGTATTGAAATACATATACTAAATACACTTAAAATAATGTAAATTAGAATGAAATTATATAAACAAATACACTTAAAATAACGTTAATTTGTATTAAATATATAAAAAAAATACACATTAAATAATGAAAATATGTATAAAAAAATATATACAAAACACAAATAGTATAATATAAAATCGTATCAAAATATATACACAGAATATTAATAAAATAATGTACATTTGTATGAAAACTAAGATGCAAAATACCTAAAAAATAACGCATTTTTTATAAAATTATATATACCAAAATACACATAAGATATTTGAATTTGTATTAAAATAAATATACAAAATGCACATACAATAAGGTAAATTTGTATTGAAATAGATATGCAAAAAACATATAAAACAATGTAAATTTGTTTCAAAATATATATACGAATACACATAAAATAACGTAGATTTCTATAAATATATATATACAAAATACAAATAAAAGTAAGTAAATACGAATCAAAAATGTATACAAAATACACATAAAATAATGTAAATTCGTATAAATATAAATAAACAAAATACCAATAAGGGAATGTGTATTTGTATAAATATAAATATACAAAATGCACATAAAGTAACGTAAATTTGTATAAAACTATATACAAAAATACACAGAAGTAATTAAATTTGTATGAAAATAGATATACAAAATACACACAAAATAAGCTAAATTTGAATTGAAATATATATACAAAATACATAAAATAAAGTAAATTCGTTTCAAAATATTTTTAACAAATACACATATAATAACGTAAATTTGTAAAAAAAATATTTAAACAAAATACACATTAAGTAATGTAAATACGCATAAAAAAATATTTACAAAATACACAAATAATCAAGTCATTCCTATCAAAATAAATAAACAAAAAACTAATTAAATAATGTAAATTTGTATGAGAAAACATATACAAAATACACATAAAATAACGTTTTAAGTTTCTATAAAAATATATGCACAAAAATGCACATAAAATTAGTTTGCATAAAAAAATATATACAAAACACACATTAGATAATGTGTTTTTTATATATATTTTTTTTTATACATATTTACATTTTTTAATGTTCATTTTGTATATATATTTTATCCAAATTTACATTATTTTATGTGTATTTGTTTATATATTTTCATACATATTTACATTATTTTATGTTTTTTGTATATATATTTTTCTACGTATTTAAATTATTTTTTGTGTATTTTGTATATACATTTTCATAAAAAAATTACGTTATTTTATTGTGTGAATAAGTATATATTTTGATACAAATTTTATACAAATTCATGCTATTTAATGTATATTTGTATATATATTTTCATACAAATTTATATTATTTTATGTGTATTTTTTCATATATTTCATTACAAATTTACCTTATTTTATGTTTATTTTGTATATTTATTTCATTCAATTTTAAATTATTTTGTGTATATTTGTATTTGTATTTAGGTTATTTTATGTGTATTTTGTATATATATTTTCATTCAAAATTACATTATTTTATTGGTATTTCTTAATTTAACTCGATACGAGTTTAGATTATTTCATAGGTATTTTGTATACATATTTTTATACTCATTTACATTATCTAATGTGTATTTTGTATATATATTTTCTTGCAAATTTATTTAATGTTCATTTTTGTACATATATTTTTATAGAAATTTGCGTTAT
This sequence comes from Eriocheir sinensis, assembly GCF_024679095.1. Taxonomy (NCBI): domain Eukaryota; kingdom Metazoa; phylum Arthropoda; class Malacostraca; order Decapoda; family Varunidae; genus Eriocheir; species Eriocheir sinensis. The sequence goes on from NW_026110563.1 coordinate 170,002, forward strand.
TTTATGTATATAGTTATATATCAATTCACGTTATTTTATGTGCATTTTGTATATTTATATTTATACAAATACACATTCTTTTATTGGTATATTGTTTATTTACATTTATACGATTTTACATTATTTTATGTGTATTTTGTATACGTTTTTTATACGTATTTACTTAATATTATGTGTATTTTGTGTATGTATTTTTATAGAAATCTACGTTATTTTATGTGTATTCGTATATATATTTTGAAACAAATTTACATTATTTTATATGTATTTTGCATATCTATTTCAATACAAATTTATCTTATTGTATGTGCATTTTTTATATCTATTTTAATACAAATTCAAATATTTTATGTGTATTTTGATATCAATAATTTTATAAAAAATGCGTTATTTTATAGGTATTTTGCATCTTAATTTTCATACAAATTTACATTATTTTATTAATATTCTGTGTATATATTTTGATACGATTTTACATTATACTATTTGTGTTTTGTATATATTTTTTATACATATTTACATTATTAAATGTGTATTTTGAATATATATTTCATACAAATTTACGTTATTATATGTGTATTTGTTTATATATTTTCTTTCAAATTTACATTATTTTATATGTATTTTGTATATGTATTTCAATACAAATTAACCTAATTTTATGTGTATTTTGTATATTTCTTTTCATACAAATTTAAATTATTTTTGTGTATTTTTGTATATAGTTTTATACAAATTTAGGTTATTTTATGTACGCATTTACATTATTTAAAGTGTTTTGTATATATATTTTTATCCAAAGTTACTTTATTTTACGTTCATTTTTGGACATTTATTTTTATGAAAATTAGCGTTATTTTATATATATTTGTATATGTTTTCTCATACAAAATTACATTATTTTATTGATATTTTGTTTATTTAGGTTGATACGAATTACATGATTATATGTGTATTTTGTACATCTTTTTTATACGTATTTACATTATTTAATGTGTATTTTGTTTATATATTTTTAAACAAATTTACGTTATTATATGTATTTTTATAAATATTTTGATACAAATTTACATTATTTTATGTATTTTGTATATACATTTCAATTCAAATTTAGCTTATTTTATCTGTATTTTGAATATCTATTTTCATACGAATTTAATAACTTCTGTGTATTTTTGTATATAGTTTTATACAAATTTACGTTATTTTATGTGTATTTTGTATATTTATATTTATACAAATACACATTCTTTTATTGGTATTTTGTTTATTTATTTTGAAACGAATTTACATTATTTTATGTGTATTTTGTATACATTTTCTTATACGTATTTATTTCATTTTACGTGTATTTTGTATATATATTTTTATACAAATCTACGTTATTTTATGTGTATTCGTATATATATTTTCAAACAAATTTACATTGTTTTATATGTATTTTGCAAATCTATTTCAATATAGATTTACCTTATTGTATGTGTATTTTGTATATTTATTTTAATACAAATTAATTTTTTCATGTGTATTTTGGTATATATATTTTTATAAAAAAATGCGTTATTTAATGGGTATTTTGCATCTTTATTTTCAAACAAATTTACATTGTTTTATGAATATCCTGTGTATTTATTTTGATACGATTTTACATTATTCTATTTGTGTTTTGTATATATATTTTTTATACATATTTACATTATTTAATGTGTATTTTGCATATTTTAAAACAAATTTACGTTATTTTATGCGCATCTGTTAAAATATTTTGATACAAATTTACATTATTTTATGTATTTTGTATATATATTTCAATACAAATTTAGTTTATTTTGTGTATATTTTGTATATCTATTTTCATTCGTATCAAAATAAATAAACAAAATAGCAATAAAATAATGTAAATTTAAATATTATTTTATGTGTATTTTGTATATGTATTTCAATACAAATCTACCTAATTTTATGTATATTTTGTACATGTATTTAAATACAAATTTATTTAATTATATGAGTATTTTGTATATCTATTTTCATACAAATTGAAATTAATTTTGTGTATTTTTGTATATATTTTTATACAAATATATTTTGTATATTTTTTTTCCTACATATATACGTTCTTTAATCGTAGTTTTGTTTATTTATTTTTATACGAATTTACATTATTTTAGGTGTATTTGATATGTATATTTTTATACTTATTTATATCATTTTATTTGTGTTTTGAATATATATTTTCATAGAAATTTATTTTATGGGTATTCGTATATATATTTTGATACAAATTTACATTATTTATGTTTATTTTTCATATCTATTTCAATACAAATTTACCATATTGTATGTGTATTTTGTATATTTATTTTAATACAAATTTAATTATTTTATGTGTATTTTTGTTAAAATATGCGTTATTATTTGGGTATTTTGCATCTTTATTTTCATACGAATTTACATTATTTTCTTGATATTCTGTTTATTTATTTTGACACGATTTTACATTATTCTATGTGTATTTTGTATATATATATTTATACACATTTACATTATTTAATGTATATTTTGTATATATATTTTATATAAATTTACGCTATTTTATGTGTATTTGTTTATATATTTTCATACAAATATACAATATTTTATGTGTAATTTGTATATGTATTTCAATACAGATTTGCCTAATTTTATGTGTATTTTGCATATCTATTTTCAAATAAATTTAAATTATTTTTATGTATTTCTTATATACTTTTATACAAATTTCAGTTATTTTATTTGTATATTGTATTTATATTTTCCTACAAATAAACATTCTTTTAGTGGAATTTTGTTAATTTATTTTCATAAGAATTTACATAATTTTATGTGTATCTTGTATATATATTTTTCTACGTATTTACATTATTTTATGTTTATTTTTTATATATATTTTCTTAAAAATTTACGTTATTTTATTGTGTGTATTCGTATATGTTTTGATACAAATTTACATTATTTTTTGTTTATTTTGCATATCTATTTCAATATAGATTTACCTTATTGTATGTGTATTTTGTATATTTATTTTAATACAAATTTAATTACTTTATGTGTACTTTGTATACATTTTCTTATACGTATTTACTTCAAATACATGTACAAAATACACATAAAATAATGTAAATTTGTATGAAATGAAAACAAATTCACATAAAATAACGTTCATTTGTATGAAATATATATACAAAATATACATAGAATAATGCAAAATCGTATCAAAATAAATACACAGAATATTAATAAAATAATGTAAATTTTTATGAAAATAAAGATGCAAAATACCCATAAAATAAAGCATTTTTTTATGCAAATACATAAACAAAAATACACATAGAATAATTAAATTTGTATTAAAATTAATATACAAAATGCACGTACAATAAGGTAAATTTATATTGAAATAATATGCAAAATGCACATAAAACAATGTATATTTGTTTCAAAATATATATACGAATACACATAAAATAACATATATTTCTATAGAAATATATATACAAAATACACATGAAATGACGTAAATACGTATAAAAATATATATACACAATACACATTAAATAATGTGAATTCGCCTCAAAATAAATAAACAAAATATCAATAAAAAATGTGTATTTTTATGAAAATAGATATACAAAATACACATAAAATATTTTAAATTTATATAAAACTCTTTTTATAAAAATATATATACCAAAATAATTAAAAAAATAAATTTGTATTACAATAAATATACAAAATGCACATACAATTAGGTAGATTTATGTTAAAATATATATGTAAATTTGTTTCAAAATATATATACTAATACACATAAAATAACGTAGATTACTATAAAAATATATATACAAAATACACACAAATTTACGTTATTATATGTGTATTTGTATAAGTATTTTGATACAAATTTACATTATTTTATGTATTTTGTATATATATTTCAATTCAAATTTAGCTTATTTTATGTGTATTTTGTATATCTATTTATTTTAATACAAAATAAAATATTTTATGTTTTTTCGTATATATATTTTTATAAAAAATGCGTTATTTTATGGGTATTTTGTATCTTAATTTTCATACAAATTTACATTATTTTATTAATATTTTCTGTATTTATTTTGATACGATTTTACATTATTTTATTTGTGTTTTGTATATATTTTTTTATACATATTTACATTATTTGATGTGTTTTTTGTATATATATTTGATACATATTTACGTTATTTTAAGTTATTTTATGTGTATTTGTTTATATTTTGACACAAATTTACAATATTTTATGGGTATTTTGTATATATATTTCAAAAGAAATTTACCTAGTTTTATGTGTATTTTGAATATCTATTTTCATACAAACTCAAATTATTTATATGTATTTTTGTATATATTTCAATACAAATTTTAGGTATGTTATATGTATTTTGTAAATCTATTTTCATTCAAATATATATTATTTTATTAGTATTTTGTTGATTTATATTGATACGAATTTACATTATTTTATATGTACTTTTTATATATATTTTTATACGCATTTACATTATTTAATATTTATTTTGAATATATAATTTTATACAAATTCATGGTATTTTATGTGTATTTGTATATATATTTTCATATAAATTTACATTATTTTATGTGTATTTTGTACATATATTTCATTACAAATTTATATTATTTTATGTATATTTTGTATGTGTATTTTGTACATTTATATTTATACCAATACACATTCTTTTATTGGTATTTTGTTTATTTATTTTGTTTCGAATTTACATTATTTTATGTGTATTTTGTTTACATTTTTTTATACGTATTTACTTAATTTTATGTGTATTTTGTATATATATTTTTATAGAAATCTACGTTATTTTATGTATATATATATATTTTGAAACAATTTTACATTGTTTTATATGTATTTTTGCATATCTCTTTCAATAGAAGTTTACCTTATTGTATGTGCATTTTGTATATTTATTTCAATACAAATTTAAATATTTTATGTTACTATTGAAAGAGATATGCAAAATACATATAAAACAATGTAAATTTCTTTCAAAATATATATACGAATACACATAAAATTACGTAGATTTCTATAAAAATATATACAAAATACACATAACATGAAGTAAATACGTATAAGAAAATGTATACATAAAATAATGTAAACTCGTATTAAAATAAATAAACTAAATGCCAATAAAAGAATGTGCACTTGTATAAATATAAATATACAAAATCCACATAAAATAACGTAAAATTGTATAAAACTATATACAAAAATAAAAAATAAATAAATTTGTATGAAAATAGATATACAAAAGACACTTAAAATAAGCTAAATTTGAATTGAAATAAATAGAGAACATACATAAAATAATGTAAATTTGTATCAAAATATATATTCAAATACACATATAATAACCTAAATTTGTATAAAAATATATAAACAAAATACACATTAAATAATGTAAATACGTATAAAAGATATGTACGTAATGTAAAAATTTATAAAATTAAAGATGCAATATACCCATCAAATAACTCATATTAAAAAAAATATATATTCAAAAATACACATAAAATAATTAAATTTGTATTAAAATAAATATACAAAATACACATACAATAAGGTAGATTTTTATTGAAATAGATATGCAAAAAACATAAAATAAAGTAAATTTGTATCAAAATATATACGAATACACACAATAAAATAACGTAGATTTTATGTAAATATATATACAAAATACACATTAAATAATGTAAATACATAGAAAAATATATATACAAAATACACATAAAATAATGTAAATTCGTATCAAAATAAATAAACAAAATTTCCTCTAAAAGAATGTATATTTGTAGGAAAATATATATACAAAATACAAATAAAATAACAAAATTTGTATAAAAATATATACAAAAATACACAATTTTTTTTTAAATTTGTTTGAAAATAGATATGCAAAGTACACATGAAATTAGGCAAATTTTTACTGAAATACATATACAAAATACACATAAAATAATGTAAATTTGTATGAAACTATATAAACAAATACACATAAGATAATGTAAATTTCCATAAAATATATGTACAAAATATACAATAAATAATGTAAATATGTCTAAAAATATGTATACAAAATACACAGAATAACGTAAAATCGTATCAAAATAAATAATTTTGTATGAAAATAAAGATGCAAAATACCCATATAATAACGCATATTTGTTTAAAAATATATATACAAAAAAACACATAAAATAATTAAATTTGTATCAAAATAAATATACAAAAGGCACATACAATAAAGAAAATTTATATTGAAACAGATATGCGAAATACACATAAATAATGTAAATTTGTATCAAAATATATATATACGAATACACATAAAATAGAGTAAATTTCTATAAAAATATATATTAAAAATACATATAAAATTATGTAATTATGTATAAAAATATATATATACCAAATACACCTAAAATAATGAAAACTCGTATCAAAATCAATAAACAAAATTCCGATAAAAGAACGTACAAATTTACATTATTTTATGTGTATTTTGTACATGTATTTATATATTTTGAAACAAATTTACGTTGTTTATATGTATTTTGCATATCTATTTTTGTGTATTCTGTATTTATTTTTGTTATACATAGAATAATGTAAAATCGTATCAAAATAAGTACACAGAATATCAATAAAATAATTTAAATTTGTATGAAAATAAAGATGCAAAATACCAATAAAATAAACCATATTTTTTTTAAAAATACATATAGAAAAATACACTTAGAATAATTAAATTCTTATTAAAATTGATATACAAAACGCACATACAATAAGGTAAATTTGTATTGAAAAAAAACGCAAAATACACATAAAACAGTGTAAATTTGTTTCAAAATATATATACGAATACATATAAAATAACGTTGATTTCTATTGGCATATATATACAAAATACACATGAAATGATGTAAATACGTATAAAAATATATATACAAAATACACATTAAATACTGTAAATTCGCGTCAAAATAAATAAACAAAATATCAATAAAAGAATGTGCATTTGTATGAAAATAGATATACATAATACACATAAAATAACCTAAATTTGTATCAAACTATATACAAAAATACACAAAAATATTTTAAATTTGTATGAAAATAAATATACAAAATACACATAAAATTAGGTAAATTTGTATTGAAATACAAATACAAAATACACATAAAATAATTAAATTTGAATGAAAAGACATAAACAAATTCACTTAAAATAACGTATATTTGTATAAAAAAATATATACAAAACACAAATAGAATAATGTAAAATCGTATCAAAATAAATACACAGAATATTAATAAAATAATGTAAATTTGTATGAAAATAAAGAGGCAAAATACCCATAAAATAACGCATTTTTTTATTTATAAAAATATATATACCAAAATACACATAAAAATATTAAATTTGTATTAAAAAAAATATATAAAAAACACATACAATAAGGTAAATTTGTATTGAAATAGATATGCAAAATACATATAAAACAATGTAAATTTGTTTCAAAATATATATACGAATACACATAAAATAATGTAGATTTCTATATAAATATATATACAAAATACACATAAAATGAAGTAAATACGTATAAAAAATGTATACAAAATACACATAAAATAATGTAAATTCGTATCAAAATAAATATACAAAATACCAATAAAAGAATGTGTATTTGTATAAATATAAATATACAAAATACACACAAATACACATAAAATACCATGAATTTGTATAAAAATATATATTCAAAATAAATATTAAATAATGTAACAGCGTATAAAAATATATATACAAACTACATATAAAATAATGTAAATTTTTTTATACAAATATACGTTATTTTAAGTGAATTTGTTTATGTCTTTTCATTCAAATTTAATTATTTTATGTGTATTTTGTATTTGTATTTCAATACAAATTTACCTAATTTTATGTGTATTTTGTATATTTATTTTCATACAAATTTAAAATATTTTTGTGTATTTTTGTATATAGTTTGATACAAATTTAGGTTATTTTATGTGTATTATGTATATCTATTTTCATACAAATGCACATTCTTTTATTGATATTTTGTTTATTTATTTTGACGCGAATTTACAGTATTTAATGTGTATTTTGTATATATATTTTTATACGTATTTACATCATTTCATGTGTATTTTGTATATATATGCCAATAGAAATCAACGTTATTTTATATGTATTCGTATATATATTTTGAAACAAATTTACACTGTTTTATGTGTATTTTGCGTTTTTTTTTTCAATACAAATTTACCTTATTGTATGTGCGTTTTGTATATCAATTTTAATAAGAATTTAATTATTCTAAGTGTATTTTTCTATATGTATTTTTAAAAAAAATATGGTTTATTTCATGGGTATTTTGCATCTTTATTTTCATACAAATTTAAATTATTTTATTGATATTCTGTGTACTTATTTTGATACGATTTTACATTATTCTATGTATAACAAAAATAAATACAGAATACACAAAAATAGATATGCAAAATACATATAAACAACGTAAATTTGTTTCAAAATATATAAATACATGTACAAAATACACATAAAATAATGTAAATTTGTACGTTCTTTTATCGGAATTTTGTTTATTGATTTTGATACGAGTTTTCATTATTTTAGGTGTATTTGGTATATATATATTTTTATACATATTTACATAATTTTATATGTATTTTTAATATATATTTTTATAGAAATTTACTCTATTTTATGTGTATTCGTATATATATATTTTGATACAAATTTACATTATTTATGTGTATTTCTCATATCTGTTTCAATATAAATTTTCTTTATTGTATGTGCCTTTTGTATATTTATTTTGATACAAATTTAATTATTTTATGTGTTTTTTTGTATATATATTTTTAAACAAATATGCGTTATTATATGGGTATTTTGCATCTTTATTTTCATACAAAATTACATTATTTTATTGATAGTCTGTTTATTTATTTTGATACGATTTTACGTTATTCTGTGTATTTTGTATACATATTTTTAGACCTATTTACATTATTTATTGTATATTTTGTACATATATTTTATGGAAATTTACATTATCTTATGCGTATTTGTTTATATAGTTTCATACAAATTTACATTATTTTATGTGTATTATGTATATGTATTTCAATAAAAATTTGCCTAATTTCATGTGTACTTTGCATATCTATTTTCAAACAAATTTAAAAAAAAATTGTGTATTTTTGTATATATTTTTATACAAATTTTGTTATTTTATTTGTATTTTGTATATATATTTTCCTACAAATATACATTCTTTTAGAGGAAATTTTGTTTATTTATTTTGATACGAATGTACATTATTTTATGTGTATTTTGTATATATATTTTTCTATGTATTTACATTATTTAATGTGTATTTTGTATATATATTTACATAAAATCTACGTTATTTTATTGTGTGTATTCGTATATATTTTGATACAAATTTACTTTATTTTATGTTTTTTGCATATCTATTTCAATAAAAATCTACCTTATTGTATGTGTATTTTGTATATTTATTTTAATACAAATTTAATTATTTTATGTGTATTTTTGAATATATATTTTTTTTAATATGAGTTATTAGATGGGTATATTGCATCTTTAATTTTATAAATTTTTACATTACGTACATATCTTTTATACGTATTTACATTATTTAATGTGTATTTTGTTTATATATTTTTATACAAATTTAGGTTATTATATGTGTATTTGAATATATATTTTGATACAAATTTACATTATTTTATGTATGTTCTCTATTTATTTCAATTCAAATTTAGCTTATTTTAAGTGTCTTTTGTATATCTATTTTCATACAAATTTATTTATTTTTTATTTTTGTATATAGTTTTATACAATTTTACGTTATTTTATGTGGATTTTGTATATTTATATTTATACAAGTGCACATTCTTTTATTGGCATTTAATTTATTTATTTTAATACGAGTTTACATTATTTTATGAGTATTTTGTATACATTTTCTTATACGTATTTACTTCATGTTATGTGTATTTTGTATATATTTTTATAGAAATCTACGTAATTTTATGTGTATTCGTATATATATTTTGAAAGAAATTTACATTGTTTTATATGTATTTTGCATATCTCTTTCAACACAAATTTATCTTATTGTCACTCATTTTGTATATCAATTGTAATACAAATTTAAATATTTTATGTGTATTTTGGTATATATATTTTCATAAAAAATGCGTTGTTTTATGGGTATTTGGCATCTTTATTTTCATACAAATTTTCATTATTTTATTAATATTCTGTGTATTTATTTTGATACTATTTTACATTATTTGATTTGTCTTTTGTATATATTTTTTTTATACATATTTACATTATTTAATGTGTATTTTATATATATATTTAATAGAAATTTACGTTTTTTTAAGTGTATTTGTTTATTCTGGCTTAAACTGACTTATCTTTCGGCCACCTCTTTGGATTCTTTTTAGGAGCAGCGAGTAGCGGGCTTTTTTTTTTTTTAATGTTTACTTTTTTGTGCCCTTGAGCTGTCTCCTTTGCTGTAAAAAAAAAAATATATATATATATATTTTTATTCAAATTTACATTATTTTATGTGCATTTTGTATATGTATTTCAATACAAATTTATCTAATTTTATGTGTATTTTGTATAAAAATATATAAACAAAATACACATTAAATAATGTAAATACGTATAAAAAAATGTACAAAATACAGAAATAATCATGTAATTCGTATCAAAATAAATAGACAAAATACCAATAAAATAATGTAAATTTCTATGAGAAAACATATACAAAATACACATAAATAACGCAAATATCAATAAAAATATATATAATATAATATATTTTTATACATATTTAAAATATTTAATGTATATTTTGTATATATATTTTATCCAAATTTACGTTATTTTATATGTATTTGTTTATATATTTTCATACAAATTTACATTATTTTTTGTGAGTTTTGTATATGGATTTCAATACAAATCTGTCTAACTTCTTGTGTATTTTGCATATCTATTTTCAAACAAATTAAAATTATTTTTGTGTATTTTTGTTATATTTTTATACAAATTTTAGTTATTTTATTTGTTTTTTGTATATATATTTTCCTACAAATATACATTCTTTTATTAGAATTTTGTGTATATAATTTTTTACGAATTTACACTATTTTATGTGTATTTTGTATATATATTTTTCTACGTATTTAAATTATTTTATGTGTATTTTATATATACATTTTCATAAAAATTTATGTTATTTTATTGTGTGTATTCGTATATATTTTGAAACAAATTTTATACAAATTCATGTTATTTTATGTGTATTTGTATATATATTTTCATACAAATTTATATTATTTTATGTGTATTCTTATATATATTTCATTACAAATTTACCTTATTTTATGTTTATTTTGTATATTTATTTCATTCAATTTTAAATTATTTAATGTGTATTTTTGTATTTGTATTTAGGTTATCTTAGGTTATCTTTAGGTTACCTTATTTTATGTTTATTTTGTATATATATTTCATTCAATTTTAAATTATTTTATGTGTATATTTGTATTTGTATTTAGTATATTTTATGTGTATTTTGTATATATATTTTCATCCAAAATTACATTATTTTATTGGTATTTTCTTAAATTAATTCGATACGAATTTAGATTATTTCATAGGTATTTTGTATACGTATTTTTATACTCATTTACATTATCTAAAGGGTGTTTTGTATATATATTTTTATGCAAATTTATTTTATGTTCATTTTTGTACATATATTTTTATATAAATTTGCGTTATTTTATGTATATAGAGTATATAAATTTACGTTGTTTTATGTGCATTTTGTATATTTATATTTATACAAATACACATTCTTTTATTGGTATATTGTTTATTTACATTTATACGAATTTACATTATTTTATGTGTATTTTGTATACATTTTTTTATACGTATTTACTTAATATTATGTGTATTTTGTATATGTATTTTTATAGAAATATACTTTATTTTATGTGTATTCGTATATATATTTTGAAACAAATTTACATTGTTTTATATGTATTTTGCATAAGTATTTCAATACAAATTTACCTTATTGTATGTGTTTTTTGTATATTTATTTTAATACAAATTTAATTTTTTTTATGTGTATTTTTGTATATATATTTTTGTATAAAATATATATGCATGATACACATTAAATAATGTAAATAAAATAATGTAAATTTGTATGAAAATATATAAACAAATACATATAAAATAACGTAAATTTGGATAAAATATATATACAAAATATACATTAAATATTTTAAATATGTATAAAAATATATTATATTATATATATTTTTATTGATATTTGCGTTAATTATGTGTATTTTGTATATGTTTTCTCATAGAAATTTACATTATTTTATTGGTATTTTGTCTATTTATTTTGATACGAATTACATGATTATTTCTGTATTTTGTACATTTTTTATACGTATATACATTATTTAATGTGTATTTTGTTTATATATTTTTATACAAATTTACGTTATTATATGTGCATTTTTATAAGTATTTTGATACAAATTTACATTATTTTTTGTATTTTGTATATATATTTCAATTCAAATTTAGCTTATTTTATGTGTATTGTGTATATCTATTTATTTTAATACAAAATCAAAAATTTTATGTTCTTTTCGTATATATATTTTTTTAAAAAATGCGTTATTTTATGGGTATTTTGCATCTTAATTTTCATACAAATTTACATTATTTTATTAATATTTTCTGTATTTGTTTTGATACGATTTTACATTATTTTATTTGTGTTTTGTATATATTTTTTTATACATATTTACATTATTTAATGTGTTTTTTGTATATATATTTGATACAAATTTACATTATTTTAAGTCTAGATGTTTATATATTTTCATTCAAATTTACATTATTTTATGTGTATTTTGTATATGTATTTCAATACAAATTTACCTAATTTTATATGTTTTTTGTATATTTATTTTCATACAAGTTTAAATTATTTTTGTGTATTTTTGTATATAGTTTTATACAAATTTAAGTTATTTTATGTGTATTTTGTTTATCTATTTTCATACAAATACACATTCTTTTCATGATATTTTGTTTATTTATTTTGCCACGAATGAACATTATTTAATATGTATTTTGTATATATATTTTTATACGTATTCACATTATTTCAAGTGTATTTTGTATATATATTTCTACAGAAATCTACGTTATTTTATGTGTATTCGTATATATATTTTGAAACAAATTTGCATCGTTTTATGTGTATTTTGCATATTTTTTCAATACAAATTTACCTTATTGTATATGCATTTTGTATATTAATTTTAATACAAATTTGATTAATCTCTGTGTATTTTTGTATATGTATTTTTATAAAAATATGCTTTATTTTATAGGTATTTTGCATCTTTATTTTCATACAAATTTACATTATTTTATTGATATTCTGTGTATTTATTTTGATATGATTTTACATTATTCTATGTGTATTTTGTATATATATTTTATATAAAATGTATTTGTTTTCATTTCATACAAATCTTCATTATTTTATGTGTTTTTTGTACATGTATTTAAATACAAATTTAACTAGTTATATGTGTATTTTGTATATCTATTTTGTATGTATATTTTCAAAGAAATTTACTCTATTTTATGAGTATTCGTATATATATTTCGATACAAGTTTACATTATTGATGTGTATTTTGCATATCTATTTCAATACAAATTTACTTTATTGTACGTACATTTTGTATATTTATTTTAATACAAATTTAATTATTTTATATGTATTTTTGTATATATATTTTTATGCAAATATGCGTTATTATATGGATATTTTCCATCTTTATTTTTATACAAATTTGCATTATTTTATTGATATTCTCTTTATTTATTTTGATTCGATTTAACATTATTCTATGTGTTTTTTGTATATATATTTTTTATACATATTTACATTATTTAATGTTCATTTTGTATATATTTTTTATCCAAATTTACATTATTTTATGTGTATTTGTTTATATATTTTCATACATATTTACATTATTTTATGTGTTTCGTGTATATATATTTTTCTACGTATTTAAATTATTGTATGTGAATTTTGTATATACATTTTCATAAAAAAATTACGTTATTTTATTGTGTGTATAAGTATATATTTTGATACAAATTTGATACAAATTCATGTTATTTAATGTGTATTTGTATATATATTTTCATACAAATTTATATTATTTTATGTGTATTTTTTCATATATTTCATTACAAATTTACCTTATTTTATGTTTATTTTGTATATTTATTTCATTCAATTTTAAATTATTTTATGTGTATATTTGTATTTGTATTTAGGTTATTTTATGGGTATTTTGTATATATATTTTCATCCAAAATTACATTATTTTATTGGTATTTCTTAATTTAATTCGATACGAATTTAGATTATTTCATAGGTATTTTGTATACATATTTTTATACTCATTTATATTATCTAATGTGAGTTTTGTATATATATTTTTATGCAAATTTATCTAATGTTAATTTTTGTACATATATTTTTATAGAAATTTGCGTTATTTTATGTATATAGTTTTATATAAATTTACGTTATTTTATGTGCATTTTGTATATTTATATTTATACAAATACACATTCTTTTATTGGTATATTGTTTATTTACATTTATACGAATTTACATTATTTTATGTGTATTTTGTATACATTTTTTTTATACGTATTTACTTAATTTTATGTGTATTTTGTATATGTATTTTTATAGAAATCTACGTTGTTTTATGTGTATTCGTATATATTTTTTGAAACAAATATACATTATTTTATATGTATTTTGCATATCTATTTCAATACAAATTTACCTTATTGTATGTGCATTTTGTATATTTATTTTAATACAAGTTCAAATATTTTATGTGTATTTTGGTATCAATAGTTTTAAAAAAATGCGTTATTTTATAGGTATTTTGCATCTTAATTTTCATTTTATATGTACTTTGTAAATATTTTTTTATACGCTCTTACATTATTTAATATTTATTTTGAATTTATATTTTTATACAAATTCATGGTATTTTATGTGAATTTGTATATATATTTTCATATAAATTTACATTATTGTATGTGTATTTTGTACATATATTTCATTACAAATTTACCTTATTTTATGTTTATTTTGTATGTGTATTTTGTATATTTATATTTATCCAAATACACATTATTTTATTGATATTTTTTTATTTATGTTAATTCGAATTTACATTATTTTATGTGTATTTTGAATACATTTTTTATACGTATTTACTTAATTTTATGTGTATTTTGTATATATATTTTTATAGAAATCTACGTTTTTTTATTTGTATTCGTATATATATTTTGAAACAATTTTACATTGTTTTATATGTATTTTTGCATATCTCTTTCAATAGAAGTTTACCTTATTGTATGTGCATTTTGTATATTTATTTCAATACAAATTTAAATATTTTATGTGTATTTTGGTATATATGTTTTTATAAGAATAAACAAAATATCAATAAAATAATGAAAATTTGTATGAGAAAACATATACAAATACATATAAAATAACGCTAGTTTCTATAAAAATATATGTCCAAAAATGAACATAAAATAAAGTAACTTTGGATAAAAATATATATACAAAACACACATTAAATAATGTAAATGCGTACGTAAAATAACCTAAATTTGTATATAACTATATACAAAAATACACAAAAATAATTTAAATTTGTCTGAAAAGAAATATACAAAATACACAAAAAATTAGGTTAATTTGTATTGAAATACATATACAAAATACACATAAAATAATGTAAGTTTGAAAGAAAATATATAAACAAATACACATATAATAACGTAAATTTGTATGAAATATATATACAAAATACACATTAAATAATGTAAATATGTATAAAAAAAATATATACAAAACACAAATAGAATAATGTAAAATCGTATCAAAATATATACACAGAATACTAATAAAATAAAGTAAATTTGTATGAAAATTAAGATGCAAAATACCTATAAAATAACGCATTTTTTTTTTAATTATTGATACCAAAATACACATAAAATATTTGAACTTGTATTAAAATAAATATACAAAATGCACATACAATAAGGTTAATTTGTATTGAAATAAATATGCAAAATACATATAAAATAATGTAAATTTGTTTCAAAATATATATACGAATACACATTAAATAATGTAGATTTCTATAAAAATGCATATACAAAATACACATAAAATTAAGTAAATACGTATAAAAAAAATGTATACAAAATACACATAAAATAACGTAAATTTATATAAAACTATATACATAAAATAACGCAAATTTCTATAAAAATATATGTACAAAAATGAACATTAAATAAATTTGCATAAAAATATATATACAAAATACACATTAGATCATGTAAATGAGTATAAAAATATGTATACAAAATACCTATGAAATAATCTAAATTCGTATCGAATTAAATTAAGAAATACCAATAAAATAATGTAATTTTGGATGAAAATATAATATACAAAATACATATAAAATAACCTAAATACAAATACAAATATACACATAAAATAATTTAAAATTGAATGAAATAAATATACAAAATAAACATAAAATAAGATAAATTTGTAATGAAATATATGAAAAAATACACATAAAATAATATAAATTTGTATGAAAATATATATACAAATACACATTAAATAACATGAATTTGTATAAAATTTGTATCAAAATATATACTTATACACACAATAAAATAACGTAATTTTTTTTATGAAAATGTATATACAAAATACACATAAAATAATTTAAATACGTAGAAAAATATATATAAAAAAACACATAAAATAATGTAAATATGTATGAAAATATATAAACAAATACACATAAAATAATGTAAATTAGGATAAAATATATATACAAAATGAACATTAAATAATGTAAATATGTATAAAAAAATATATACAAAAAACACAAAGAATAATGTTAAATCGTATCAAAATAAATAAAGAGAATATCAATAAAATAATGTAAATTTGTATGAAAATAAAGATGCAAAATATCCATATAATAACGCATATTTGCATAAAATATATATACAAAAATACATATAAAATAATTAAATTTGTATTAAAATATATATACAAAATGCACGTACAATAAAGCAAATTTGTATTGAAATAGATATGCAAAATACACATTAATAATGTAAATTTGTATCAAAATATATATACGAATACTCATAAAATAGAGTAAATTTCTATGAAAAAAAAATACAATATAGATATACAAAATACACATATAACTAGTTAAATTTGTATTTCAATACATGTACAAAAAACACATAAAATAATGTTGATTTGTATGAAATGAAAACAAATACATTTTATATAAAATATATATACAAAATACACATAGAATAATGTAAAATCATATCAAAATAAATACACAGAATATCAATAAAATAATGTAAATTTGTATGAAAATAAAGATGCAAAATACCCATAAAATAAAGCATATTTTTATAAAAATACATATACAAAAATACACATAGATTAATCAAATTTGTATTAAAATTAATATACAAAATGCACATACAATAAAGTAAATTTGTATTGAAAAAATATGCAAAATACACATAAAACAATGTAAATTTGTTTCAAAATATATATACGAATACACATAAAATAACGCAGATTTCTATAGAAATATATATACAAAATACACTTGAAATAATGTAAATACGTATAAAAATATATACCCAAAATACATATTAAATAATGTTAACTCGTGTCAAAATAAATAAACAAAATATCATGAAAAGAATGTGTATTTGTATGAAAATAGATATACAAAATACACATAAAATAACCTAAATTTGTTTAAAACTATATACAAAAATACACAAAAATAATTTAAACTTGTATGAAAATAAATATACAAAAACCATATAAAAATAGGTAAATTTGTATTGAAATACATATACAAAATACACTGAAAATAATGTAAATTTGAATGAAAATATATAAACATATAGACTTAAAATTACGTAAATTTGTTTCAAATATATATACAAAAAAAAACATTAAATAATGTAAATATGTATAAAAAAATATATACAAAACACAAATAAAATAATGTAAAATCGTATCAAAATAAATACAGAAAATATTAATAAAATAATATAAATTTGTATGAAAATTAAGATGCAAAATACCCATAAAATAACGCATTTTTTATAAAAATATATATACGAAAAAACATAAAATATTTGATTTTGTATTTAAAATAAATAGATATACAAAATACACATAAAATAGGCTAAACTTGAATTGAAATATATATACAAAATACATAAAATAAGGTAAATTTGTATCAAAATCCCTATACAAATACACATATAATAACGTAAATTTGTATAAAAATATATAAACAAAATACACATTAAATAATGTAAATACGTATAAAAAAAATGTAGAAAATACACAAATAATCATGTAATTCGTATGAAAATAAATAGACAAAATACCAATTAAATAATGTAAATTTCTATGAGAACACACATATATATATATATATATATATATATATATATATATATATATATATATATATATATATATATATATATATATATATATATATATATATATATATATATATATATATATATATATATATATATATATGTGTATTTTGTATAGTTTTAAACAAATTTATACTATTTAAGGTGTATTTTGAACATATATATTTATACAAATACACATTTTTATTGGTATTTTGTTTATTTATTTTGATACTAATTTACATTATTTTATGTGTATTTTGTATACATTTTTATACGTATTTACTTAGTCTTATGTATATATATATATATATATATATATATATATATATATATATATATATATATATATATATATATATATATATATATATATATATATATATATATATATATATTTTTTTTTTTTTGAAATCTACCTTATTTCATGTGTATTCGTATATATATTTTGAAACAAATTTACATTGTTTATATGTATTTTGCATATCTATTTTTGTGTATTCTGTATTTATTTTTGTTATACATAGAATAGTGTAAAAACGTATCAAAATAAGTACACAGAATATCAATAGAATAATTAAAATTTGTATGAAAATAAAGATGCAAAATACCCATAAGATAAAGCATATCTTTTTTTAAAAATACATATACAAAAATACACATAGAATAATTAAATTTGTATTAAAATTAATATACAATATGCACACATACCATAAGGTAAGTTTGTATTGAAAAAAAAAAAACGCAAAATACAAATAAAACAGTGTAAATTTGTTTCAAAATATATACGAATACACATAAAATAACGTAGATTTCTTTAGAAATATATATAAACAAAATACACATGAAATTATGTAAATACGTATAAAAAAAAATATATATATATATATATATATATATATATATATATATATATATATATATATATATATATATATATATATATATATATATATATATATATATATATATATATATAAAATACATATTAAGTAATGTAAATTCGTGTCAAAATAAATAAACAAAATATCATGAAAAGAATGTGTATTTGTATGAAAATAAATAATAGATAATAAATTTGTATGAAATATATATGCAAGATACACATTAAATAATGTAAATATGTATAAAAAAAATTAATACAAAAAACAAATAGAATAATATAAAATCGTATCAAAATAAATACACCGAATATTAATAAAATAATGTAAATTTGTATGAAAATAAAGATGCAAAATTCCCATCAAATAGCGCATTGCTTATAAAAATATATATACCAAAATACACATAAAATATTTAAATTTGTATTGAAATAAATATACAAAATGCACACACAATAAGGTAAACTTCTATTGAAAGAGATATGCAAAAATACATATAAAACAAAGTAAATTTGTTTCAAAATATATATACGAATACACATAAAATAACGTAGATTTCTATAAAAATATATATACAAAATACACATAAAATTATGTAAATACGTATAAAAATATGTAAACAAAATACACATAAAATAATATAAATTCGAAACAAAATAAATAAACAAAATACCAATAAAAGAATGTGTATATGTATAAATATAAATATTCAAAATACACATACAAAATAAACATAAAATAAGGTAAATTTGTAATGAAATATATGTACAAAATACTCATAAAATAATGTAAATTTATATGAAAATATATATACAAATACACATAAAATACCACGATTTTGTATAAAATTATATATTCAAAATAAATATTAAATAATGTAAATGCGTATAAAAATATATATAAAAAGTACATATAAAATAATGTAAATTCGTATCAATATAAATCAACAAAATACCAATAAAATAATATATATTTGAATGAAAATAGATTTACAAAAAACACGTAACATTACTAAAATTTGCATTGAAATATATACAAAAATACATATAAATAATTTGAGTTTGTATGAAAATAGATATTCAAAATACACATAAAACTAGGTAAATTTCTTTTGAAATATATATACAAAATACCCATAAAATATTGTAAATTTGTGTCAAAATATATAAACAAATACACATAAAATAACGTAAATTTGTATGAAAAATATATACAAAATACACATAGAATAATGTCAAATCGTATCAAAATGAATGAGCGTAATATCAATAAAATAACGTAAATTTGTATGAAAATAAAGATGCAAAATACCCATAAAATAAAGCATATTTTTATAAAAATACACTTACAAAAATACTCATAGAATAATTTGTATTAAAATTAATATTTAATGTATATTTTGTATATATATATTTTATCCAAATTTACGTGATTTTATATGTATTTGTTTATATATTTTCATAAAAATTTACATTATTTTATGTGAGTTTTGTATATGTATTTCAATACAAATTTGCCTTACTTTATGTGTATTTTGCATATCTATTTTCAAACAAATTTAAACTATTTTTGTGTATTTTTGTATATATTTTTATACAAATTTTAGTTATTTTATTTGTTTTTTGTATATATATTTTCCTACAAATATACATTCTTTTATTGGAATTTTGTGTATTTAATTTTTTCACGAATTTACAAAATACCCAATAATTTGTATTGAAAGAGATATGCAAAATACATATAAAACAATGTAAATTTCTTTCAAAATATATATACGAATACACATAAAATTACGTAGATTTCTATAAAAATATATACAAAATACACATAACATGAAGTAAATACGTATAAGAAAATGTATACAAAATACTCATAAAATAATGTAAACTCGTATTAAAATAAATAAACTAAATGCCAATAAAAGAATGTGCACTTGTATAAATATAAATATACAAAATCCACATAAAATAACGTAAAATTGTATAAAACTATATACAAAAATAAAAAATAATGTAAATTTGTATGAAAATAAAGATGCAAAATACCCATATAATAACGCATATTTGTTTAAAAATATATATACAAAAATACACATAAAATAATTAAATTTGTATCAAAATAAATATACAAAAGGCACATACAATAAAGAAAATTTGTATTGAAATAGATATGCGAAATACACATAAATAATGTAAATTTGTATCAAAATATATATACGAATACATATAAAATAGAGTAAATTTCTATGAAAATATATATTCAAAATAAATATAAAATTATGTAAATAAGTATAAAAATATATATATCACATACACCTAAAATAATGAAAATTCGTATCAAATAAATAAACAAAATTTCGATAAAAGAACGTATATTTGTAGGAAAATAAATATACAAAATACACATAAAACTACGAAAACTTGAATAAAAATATATACCAAAATAAACAAAATTAATTTCGATTTGTATGAAAATAGATATACATAATACACATATAATTAGTTAAATTTGCATTTAAATACATGTACAAAATACTCATGAAATAATGTAAATTTGTATGAAATGAAAACAAATTCACATAAAATAACGTTCATTTGTATGAAATATATATACAAAATATACATAGAATAATGTAAAATCGTATCAAAATAAATACACAGAATATCAATAAAATAAAGTAAATTTGTATGAAAATAAAGATGCAAAATACTCATAAAATAAAGCATTTTTTTATGAAAATACATATACAAAAATACACATAGAATAATTAAATTTGTATTATTTTATGTGTACTTTGTATATATATTTTTATACACATTTACATTATTTAACATTTATTTAATTTAACTACTTCTGTGTATTTTTGTATATAGTTTAATACAAATTTACATATTTTATGTGTATTTTGTATATTTATATTTATACAAATACACATTCTTTTATTGGTATTTTGTTTATTTATTTTGATACGATTTTACATTATTTTATGTGTATTTTGTATTCATTTTTTTAGACGTGTTTATTTTATTTTATGTGTATTTTGTATATATTTTTATAGAAATCTACGTTATTTTATGTGTATTCGTATATATATTTTGAAACAAATTTATATTGTTTTATATGTATTTTGCATATCTATTTCAATACAAACTTACAAAAAAGCACATAAAATAAAGTAAATTTCCATTAAAATATATATACAAAACACACATTAAATAATGTAAATGCGTACATAAAATAACCTAAATTTGTATAAAACTATATACAAAAAAACTCAAAAATAATTAAAATTTGTATGAAGAGAAATATACAAAATACACATAAAATTAGATAAATTTGTATTGAAATACATATACAAAATACACATAAAATAATGTAAATTTGAATGAGAATATATAAACAAATACACTTAAATAACGTAAATTTGTATAAAATATATATGCAAGATACACATTAAATAATGTAAATGTGTATAAAAAATATATATACAAAAAAGAAATAGAATAATGTGAAATCGTATCAAAATAAATACACAGAATATCAACAAAATAATGTAAATTTGTATGAAAAGAAAGATGCAAAATTCCCATAAAATAGCGCATTTTTTCTAAAAATATATATACGAAAATACATATACAATATTTAAATTTGTATTGAAATAAATATACAAAATGCATATACAGTATGGTAAATTTGTATTGAAAGAGATATTCAAAAATACATATAAAACAATGTAAATTTGTTTCAAAATATATATACGAATACACATAAAATAACGTAGATTTCTATAGAAATATATATACAAAATAAACATGAAATTATGTAAATACGCACAAAAATATATATACAAAATACATATTAAGTAATGTAAATTCGTGTCAAAATAAATAAACAAAATATCATGAAAAGAATGTGTATTTGTATGAAAATAAATAATAGATAATAAATTTGTATGAAATATATATGCAAGATACACGTTAAATAATGTAAATATGTATAAAAAAATATATATACAAAAAACAAATAGAATAATGTAAAATCGTATCAAAATAAATACACCGAATATTAATAAAATAATGTAAATTTGAATGAAAATAAAGATGCAAAATTCCCATCAAATAGCGCATTTCTTATAAAAATACATATACCAAAATACACATAAAATATTTACATTTGTATTGAAATAAATATACAAAATGCACATACAATAAAGTAAACTTCTATTGAAAGAGATATGCAAAAATACATATAAAACAATGTAAATTTGTTTCAAAATATATATACGAATACAGATAAAATAACGTAGATTTCTATAAAAAAATATATATAGAAAATACACATAAAATTAAGTAAATACGTATAAAAAAAATGTAAACAAAATACACATAAAATAATGTAAATTCGAATCAAAATAAATAGACAAAATACCAATAAAAGAATGTGTATTTGTATAAATATAAATGTACAAAATACACATACAAAATAAACATTAAATAAGGTAAATTTGTAATGAAATATATTTACAAAATACTCATAAAATAATAAAAATATATAAGAAAATATATATACAAATAAACATAAAATACCATGAATTTGTATAAAATTATATATTCAAAATAAATGTTAAATAATGGAAATGCGTATAAAAATATATATACAAAGTACATATAAAATAATACAAATTTAATTATTATATGTGTATTTTTGTATATGTATTTTCATAAAAAAATGCTTTATTTTATGAGTATTTTGTATCTTTATTTTCATATAAATCTACTTTATTTCATTGATATTCTGTGTATTTATTTTGATACGATTTTACATTATTCTATGTATATTTTGTATATATATTTCATACAAATGAACGTTATTTTATGTGAATTTGTTTTCATTTCATACAAATTTACATTATTTCATGTGTATATTGCACTTGTATTTAAATGCAAATTTAACTAATTATATGTGTATTATGTATATCTATTTTCATACAAATCGAAATTAATTTTGTGTATTTTAGTATATATTTTTATTCAAATTTTCGTAATTTTATGTGTATTTTGTATATTTATTTTCCTGCAAATATACGTTCTTTTATCGGAATTTTGTTTATTTATTTTGATACGAATTTTCATTATTTTAGATGTATATGATATATATATTTTTATACTAATTTACATAATTTTATATGTATTTTGAATATATATTTTCATAGAAATTTACTCTATTTTATGTGTATTCGTATATATATTTTGATACAAATTTACATTATTTATGTGTATTTCGCATATCTATTTCAATACAAATTTTCTTTATTGTATGTGCCTTTTGTATATTTATTTTGATACAAATTTAATTATTTTATGTGTATTTTTGTATATATATTTTTAAACAAATATGCGTTATTATATGGGTATTTTGCATCTTTATTTTCATACAAATTTACATTATTTTATTGATAGTCTTTATTTATTTTGATACGATTTTACGTATTTTGTATATATATTTTTAGACATATTTACATTATTTAATGTATATTTTGTACATATATTTTATGGAAATTTACGTTATCTTATGTGTATTTGTTTATATATTTTCATGCAAATTTACATTATTTTATGTGTATTTTGTATATGTATTTCAATAAAAAATTGCCTAATTTCATGTGTATTTTGCATATCTATTTTCAAACAAATTTAAAATATTTTTGTGTATTTTTGTATATATTTTTATACAAATTTTTGTTATTTTATTTGTATTTTGTATATATATTTTCCTACAAATATACATTCTTTTAGAGGAAATTTTGTTTCTTTTATTTGATACGAATTTACATTATTTTATGTGTATTTTGTATATATATATATATATATATATATATATATATATATATATATATATATATATATATATATATATATATATATATATATATATATATATATATATATATATATTATTTTTCTATGTATTTACATTATTTTATGTGTATTTTGTATATATATTTTCATAAAAAATTACGTAATTTTATTGTGGGTATTCGTATGTATTTTGATAAAAAATTTCATTATTTTATGAGTTTTTTGCATATCTATTTCAATAAAAATCTACCTTATTATATGTGTATTTTGTATTTTTATTTTAATACAAATTCAATTATTTTATGTGTATTTTTGTATATATTTTTTTTTAAATATGAGTTATTTTATGGGTATTTTGCATCTTTAATTTTATAAATTTTTACATTACGTACATATCTTTTATACGTATTTACATTATTTAATGTGTATTTTGTTTATATATTTTTATACAAATTTACGTTATTATATGTGTATTTGAATATATATTTTGATAAAAATTTACATTATTTTATGTATTTTGTATATTTATTTCAATTCAAATTTCGCTTATTTTATGTGTCTTTTGTATATCTATTTTCATACAAATTTAATTATTTTTGTTTATTTTTGTATATAGTTTTATACAATTTTACGTTATTTTATGTGTATTTTGTATATTTATATTTATACAAGTAAACATTCTTTTATTGGCATTTAGTTTATTTATTTTGATACGAATTTACATTATTTTAAGTGTATTTTGTATACATTTTCTTATACGTATTTACTTCATTTTATGTTTATTTTGTATATATATTTTTATAGAAATCTACGTTATTTTATGTGTATTCGTACATATATTTTGAAACGAATTTACTTTGTTTTATGTGTATTTTGCATATCTATTTCAATATAAATTTACCTTATCGTATGTGCATTTTGTATATTTATTGTAATACAAATCTAAATATTTTATGTGTATTTTGGTATATATATTTTCATAAAAAATGCGATGTTTTATGGGTATTTTGCATCTTTATTTTCATACAAATTTACATTATTTTATTAATATTCTGTGTATTTATTTTGATACTATTTTACATTATTCTATTTGTCTTTTGTATATATATTTTTTTATACATAATTACATTATTTAATGTGTATATTATATATATATTTCATAGAATTTTAAGTGTATTTCCTTATATATTTTCATTCAAATTTACTTTATTTTATGTGCATTTTGTATATGTATTTCAATACAAATTTACCTAATTTTATGTGTATTTTGTATACAATTAGGTAAATTTATATTGAAATAGATATGCAAAATACATATAAAACAATGTAAAATTTGTTTCAAAATATATATACGAATACACCTAAAATAACGTAGATTTCTATAAAAATATATATACATAATACACATAAAATGAAGTAAATACGTATAAAAAAATGTATACAAAATACACATAAAATAATGTAAATTCGTATCAAAATAAATAAACAAAATACCAATAAAAAATGTGTATTTATATAAAAATAAATATACAAAATACACATAAAATATCGTAAATTTATATAAAACTATATACAAAAATACACAAAAGTAGTTAAATTTTTATGAAAATAGATATACAAAATACACATAAAATAAACTAAATTTGTGTATTTTTTAATATACTTTTATATCAATTTACGTTATTTTATGTGTATTTTGTATATTTATATTTATACAAATACACATTCTTTTATTAGTATTTTGTTTATTTATTTCGATTCGAGTTTACATTATTTTATGTGTAATTTGTACACTTTTTTTTATACGTATTTTCCTCATTTTATGTGTATTTTGTATATATATCTTTATAAAATATGCGTTATTTTATGTGTATTCGTATATATATTTTGAAACAAATTTACTTTGTTTTATATGTATTTTGCATATCTATTTCAATACAAATTTACCTTATTGTGTGTGCATTTCGTATATTTATTTTAGTAATACAAATTTAAATATTTTATGTGTATTTTGGTATATATATTTTCATAAAAAATGCGTTGTTTTATGGTTTTTTTGCATCTTTATTTTCATACAAATTTACATTATTTTATTAATATTTTGTGTATTTATTTTGATACTATTTTACATTATTCTATTTGTCTTTTGTATATATTTTTTTATACATATTTCATTATTTAATATGTATTTTATATATATATTTCATAGAAATTTACGTTTTTTTAAGTGTATTTGTTTATATATTTTCATTCAAATTTACATTATTTTATGTGCATTTTGTATATGTATTTCAATACAAATTTACCTAATTTTATGTGTGTTTTGTATACAATTAGGTAAATTTATATTGAAATAGATATGAAAAATACATATAAAACAATATAAAATTTGTTTCAAAATATATATACGAATACACCTAAAATAACGTAGATTTCTATAAAAATATATATACAAAATACACATCAAATGAAGTAAATACGTATAAAAAAATGTATACAAAATACACATAAAATAATGTAAATTCGTATCAAAATAAATAAACAAAATACCAATAAAAAAATGTGTATTTATATAAAAATAAATATACAAAATACACATAAAATATCGTAAATTTATATAAAACTATATACAAAAATACACAAAAGTAGATAAATTTTTATGAAAATAGATATACAAAATACACATAAAATAAACTAAATTTGTGTATTTTTGTATATACTTTTATATCAGTTTACGTTATTTTATGTGTATTTTGTATATTTATATTTATACAAATACACATTCTTTTATTAGTATTTTGTTTATTTATTTCGATACGAGTTTACATTATTTTATGTGTAATTTGTACACATTTTTTTATACGTATTTACTTCATTTTATGTGTATTTTGTATATATATATATATATATATATATATATATATATATATATATATATATATATATATATATATATATATATATATATATATATATATATATATATATATATATATATATATATATATATATATATATATATATATATATCTTTATAAAATATGCGTTATTTTATGTGTATTCGTATATATATTTTGAAACAAATTTACATTGTTTTATATGTATTTTGCTTATCTATTTCAATACAAATTTACCTTATTGTGTGTGCATTTCGTATATTTATTTTAATACAAATTCAAATATTTTATGTGTGTTTTGGTATATATATTTTTATAAAAAAAGCGCTTTTTGGGGGGTATTTTGCATCTTAATTTTCATACAAATTTACATTATTTTATTAATATTCTGTTTATTTATTTTGATACGATTTTACATTATTCCATTTGTGTTTTGTATATATTTTTGTATACATATTTACATTATTTAATGTGATTTTATATATATATATATATCTATCTATCTATCTATCTATCTATATATATATATATATATATATATATATATATATATATATATATATATATATATATATATATATATATATATATATATATATATATATATATTTTATACAAATTTACGTTAATTTAAGTGTATTTGTATATATATTTTAATTCAAATTTACACTATTTGATGTGTTTTTTGTAAATGTATTTAAATACATTGTTTATATATTTTCATATAGATTTACATTATTTTATGAGTGTTTTGTATAAGTATTTCAATCCAAATTTGCCTAATTTTATGTGTATTGGGTCTATTTTCAAACAAATTTAAATTATTTTTGCGTATTTTTGAATAAATTTTTATACAAATTTTAGTTATTTTATTTGTATTTTGTATATATATTTTCCTACATATATACATTCTATTATTGCAATTTTGTTTATTTATTCTGATACGAATTTCCATTACTTTATGTGTATTTTGTATATATATGTTTCTACGTATTTACATTATTTTATGTGTATTTTGGATATATATTTTCATACAAATTTACGTTATTTTATTGTGTGCTCTCGTATATATTTTGATACAAATTTTACACAAATTCATGTTATTTTATGTGTATTTGAATACATATTTTAATACAAATTTAAATTATTTTATGTGTATTTTTACATATATTTCATTACAAATTTACCGTATTTTATGTTTGTTTCATATATTCATTTCATGTAATTTTAATTTTTTTTATGTGTATATTTGTATTTGTATTTAGGTTATTTTATTTGTATTTTCTATATACATTTTCATCCAAAACTACATTATTTTATTGGAATTTTGTTAATTTAATTCGATACGAATTTAGATTATTTCAAAGGTATTTTTTATACATTTTTTTATACGCATTTACATTATTTAATGTGTGTTTTGTATATATATTTTGATGCAAATCTACTTCATTTGATGTGCGTTTTTGTAAATATATTTTGAAAGAAATTAGCGTTATTTTATATGTATTTTGTATATGTTTTCTCATACAAATTTACATTATATTATTGGTATTTTGTTTATTTATTTTGATACGAATTACATGATTATATGTGTATTTTCTACATATTTTTTTATACGTATTTACATTATTTTATGTGTATTTTGTTTATGTGTTTTTATACAAATTTACGTTATTATATGTGTATTTGTATAAATATTTTGATACAAATTTACATTATTTGATGTATTTTGTAAATATATATATATATATATATATATATATATATATATATATATATATATGTATATATATATATATATATATATATATATATATATATATATATATATATATATATATATATATATATATATATATATATATATATATATATATATATATATATTATATTTTGCATATCAATATAAATTTACCTTATTGTATGTGCATTTTGTATATTTATTTTAATACAAATTTTAATTTTTTATATGTCTTTTGGTATATATATTAAAAAAAAAAGCGTTATTTTATGGATATTTTGCTCCTTTATTTTCATACAAATTTACATTATTTTATTAATATTCTGTGTATTTCTTTTGTTACGATTTTACATTATTCTATTTGGGTTTTGTTTATATTTTTTTATACATATTTACATTACTCAATGTGTATTTTGTATATATATTTTATACAAATTTACGTTATTTTAAGTGTATTTGTTTATATATTTTCATTCAAATTTACATTATTTTATGTGTATTTTGCAAATGTATTTCAATACAAATTTACCTAATTTTTTGTGTATTTTGTATACTTATTTTCAAACAAATTTTAACTATTTTTGTGTATTTTTGTATATAGTTTTATACAAATTTACGTTATTTTATGTGTATTTTGTATATCTATTTTCATACAAATACAAATTCTTTTATTGATATTTTGTTTATTTATTTTGACACGAATTTACATTATTTAATGTCTATTTTGTATATATATTTTTATACGTATTTACAGCATCTCAAGTGTATTTTGTATATATATTTCTATAGAAATCTGCGTTATTTTATGTGTATTCGTATATATATTTTGAAACAAATTTACATTGTTTTATGTGTATTTTGCATATTTTTTTTAATAAAAATATGCCTTATTGTATGTGCATTTTGTATATTAATTTTACTACAAATTTAATTATTGAATGTGTATTTATGTATATGTATTTTTATAAAAATATGCTTTATTTTATTGGCATTTTGCATCTTTATTTTCATAGAAATTTACATTATTTTATTGATATTTTGTGTATTTATTTTGATACGATTTTACATTATTTTCTATGTGTATTTTGTATATATATTTAATACAAATGTACGTTATTTTATGTGTATTTGTTTTCATTTCATATAAATTTTCATTATTTTATGTGTATTTTGTACATGTACAAATTTGTACAAATTTAACTAATTATATGTGTATTTTGTATATCAATTTTCATAAAAATTTAAATTATTTTTGTTTTTTTTGTATATATTTTTATACTATTTTCGTTATTTTATGTGTATTTTGTATATTTATTTTCTTACAAATATACGTTCTTTAACGGAATTTTGTTTGTTTATTTTGATACGAATTTACATTATTTTAGGTGTATTTGGTATATATTTTTATACTATTTACATCATTTTATATGTATTTTGTATGTATATTTTCATAGAAATTTACTCTATTTTATGTGTATTCGTATATATATTTTGATACAAATTTACATTATTGATGTGTATTTTGCATATGTATTTCAATACAAATTTACTTTATTGTATATGCATTTTGTATATTTATTTCAATACAAATTTAATTATTTCATGTGTATTTTTGTATATATATTTTTATGCATATATGCGTTATTATATGGGTATTTTGCATCTTTATTTTCATACAAATTTAAATTATTTTATTGATATTCTGTTTATTTATTTTGATACGATTTAACATTATTCTATGTGTATTTTGTATAACTATTTTTATACATATTTACATTATTTAATGTATATTTTGTATATATTTTTTATCCAAATTTACGTTATTTTATGTGTATTTGTTTATATATTTTCATACAAATTTACATTATTTTATGTGTATTTTGTATATGTATTTCAATACAAATTTGCCTTACTTTATGTGCATTTTGCTTATCTATTTTCAAACAAATTTAAATTATTTTTGTGTATTTTTGTATTTATTTTTATACAAATTTTTGTTATTTTATTTGTATTTTGTATATATATTTTCCTACATATATACAATCTTTTATTATAATTTTGCTTATTTATTTTGATACGAGTTTACATTATTTTATGTGTATTTTGTATATATATTTTTCTAAGTATTTACATTATTTTATGTGTATTTTGTATATATATTTTAATAAAAATTTACATTATTTTATTGTGTGTATTCCTATTTATTTTGATAAAATTTTTATACAAATTTATGTTATTTTATGTGTATTTGTATATATATTTTCATACAAATTTATATTATTTTACGGGTATTTTTACATATTTTTCATTACAAATTTACCTTATTTTATGATTATTTTGTATTTTTATTCCATTCAATTTCAAATTATTTTATGTGTATATTTGTATTTGTATTTACGTAATTTTATGTGTATTTTCTATATATATTTTCATCAAAAATTACATTACTTTATTGGTATTTTCTTTATTTAACTCGATACGAATTTAGATTATTTCATAGGTATTTTGTATACATATGTTTATACTCATTTACATTATGTAATGTGTGTTTTGTATATATTTTTTAATGCAAATTTATTTTATGTCCATTTTTGTACATATTTTTATATAAATTTATTTATTTTATGTGTATTTTGTATATGTTTTCTCATAAAAATTTACATTATTTTAATGTAAATTTTTAAGAGAAAACATTTACAAAATATACATAAAATAAATAAATTTCTATAAAAATATATGTACAAAAATGGACATAAAATAAATTTGCATTAAAAAATATATACAAAACACACATTACATAATGTAAATGAGTATAAACATATGTATACAAAATACCTATGAAAAAATCTAAATTCGTATCGAGTTAAATAATGAAAATACCAATAAAATTGGTATTTTGTTTATTTATTTTGATACGAATTACATGATTATATGTGTATTTTGTATATATTTTTTATACGTAATTACATTATTTAATGTGTATTTTGTTAATATATTCTTATATAAAATTTACATAAATTCAAATTCAAATTCAAAATTCAAATTGAAGAAAATAAATATTCAAAATAAACATAAAATAAGGTAAATTTGTAATGAAATATATGTAAAAATGCACATAAAATAATGTAGATTTGTATGAAAATACATATACAAATACACATAAAATAACATGAATTTGTATAAAATTTGTATCAAATTATATACGAATACACACAATAAAATAAAGTAAATTTTTATGAAAATATATATACAAAATACACATAAAATAATGTAAATACGTAGAAAAATATATATAAAAAATTCACATAAAATAAAGTAAAATCGTATCAGAATAAATAGATAAAATTCCAATAAAAGAATGTATATTTGTAGGAAAATATATATAGAAAATACAAATAAAATAACTAAAATTTGTATAAAAATATATACAAAAACACACAAAAAATATTTAAATTTGTTTGAAAATAGATATGCAAAATACACATAAAATTAGGCAAATTTGTATTGAAATACATATACAAAATACACATACAATAATGTAAGTTTGAAAGAAAATATATAAACAAATACACTTAAAATAACGTAAAATTGTATGAAGATTATATACAAAATACACATTAAATAATGTAAATATGTATAAAAAAAAAATATATACAAAACACAAATAGAATAATGTAAAATCGTATCAAAATAAATACACAGAATATTAATAAAATAGTGTATTTTAAAAATCTATTTTCATTCAAATATATATTATTTTATTGGTATTTTGTTGATTTATATTGATACGAATTTACATTATTTTATATGTACTTTGTATATATATTTTTATACGCATTTACATTATTTAATATTTATTTTGAATATATAATTTTATACAAATTCATGGTATTTTATGTGTATTTGTATATATATTTTCATATAAATTTACATTATTTTATGTGTATTTTGTACATATATTTCATTACAAATTTACCTTATTTTATGTTTATTTGTATGTGTATTTTGTACATTTATATTTATACAAATACACATTCTTTTATTGGTATTTTGTTTATTTATTTTGTTTCGAATTTACATTATTTTATGTGTATTTTGTTTACATTTTTTTATACGTATTTACTTAATTTTATGTGTATTTTGTATATATATTTTTATAGAAATCTACGTTATTTTATGTGTATTCGTATATATATTTTGAAACAAATTTACATTGTTTTATATGTATTTTTGCATATCACTTTCAATAGAAGTTTACCTTATTGTATGTGCATTTTGTATATTTATTTCAATACAAATTTAAATATTTTATGTGTATTTTGGTATATATATTTTTATAAGAAATGCGCTATTTGATGGGAATTTTGCATCTTTATTTTCATACAAATTTACATTATTTTATTAATATTCGGTGTATTTATTTTGATACAATTTTACATTATTCTATTTGTTTTTTGTATATATATTTTTGTGTATTTTTGTATATAGTTTTATACAAATCTAGGTTATTTTATGTACGCATTTACATTATTTAATGTGTGTTTTGTATATATATTTTTATGCAAATTTACTTTATTTTATGTGCATTTTTGTACATATATTTTTTTAGAAATTTGCGTTATTTTATGTGTATTTGTATATGTTTTCTCATACAAATTTACATTATTTTATTGCTATTTTGTTTATTTATTTTGATACGAATGAAAATAGATATACAAAATATACATAAAATAAACTAAATTTGTATTGAAATATATATACAAAATACATAAAATAATGTAAATTTGTATCAAAATATTTTAACAGATGCGCATAAAATAACGTAAATTTGTTTTAAAATATACAAAATACACATTAAATAATGTAAATATGTATAAAAAAATATATACAAAACACAAATAGAATTATGTAAAATCGTATCAAAATAAATACACAGAATATTAATAAAACAATGTAAATTTGTATGAAAATAAAAATGCAAAATACCCATTAAATAACTCATTTTTTATAAAAATATATATACCAAAATACAAATGAAAAAATTAATTTGTATTAAAATAAATATACAAAATACACATAAAATAATGTAAATTCGTATCAAAATAAATAAACAAAATACCAATAAAAGAATGTGTATTTGTATAAATATAAATATACAAAATACACATAAAATAACGTAAATTTGTATAAAACTATATACAAAAATACACAGAAGTAATTAAATTTGTATGAAAATAGATATACAAAATACAAATAAAATAAGCTAAATTTGAATTGAAATGTATATACAAAATACATAAAATAATGTAGATTTGTATCAAAATATTTAAAAAAATACATATAGTAACGTAAATTTGTTTAAAAATATGTAAAAAAAATACACATTAAGTATACATTCAAACTTACGTTTTTTTAAGTGTATTTGTTTATATATTTTCATTCAAATTTACATTATTTTATGTGTATTTTGTATATGTATTTCAATACAAATTTACCTAATTTTATGTGTATTTTGTATATTAATTTTCATACAAATTTAAATTATTTTTTGTGTATTTTTGTATAGAGTTTTATACAAATTTACAATATTTAATGTGTATTTTGTATATCTATTTTCATACAAATACACATTCTTTTATTGATATTTTGTTTATTTATTTTCACCCGAATTTACATTATATAATGTGTATTGTGTATATATATTTTTATACGTATTTACGTCATTTCATCTATTTTTTGTATATATATTTCTATAGAAATCTACGTTATTTTATGTGTATTCGTATATATATTTTGAAACAAATATACATTGTTTTATGTGTATTTTGCATATTCTTTCAATACAAATTTACCTTATTGTATGTGCATTTTGTATATATATATATATATATATATATATATATATATATATATATATATATATATATATATATATATATATATATATATATATATATATATATATATATATATATTCCTACAAATATACATTCTTTTATTGGAATTTTTTTTATTTTTTTTATACGAATTTACATTATTTTATGTGTATTTTGTATATGTATTTTTCTACGTATTTACATTATTTTATGTGTATTTTGAATATATATTTTCATAAAAATTTACGTTATTTTATTGTGTGTATTTTTATCTATTTTGATACAAATTTACATTATTTTATGTGTATTTTGTATATTTATTTTAATACAAATTTAATTATTTTATATGTATTTTTGTATATATATTTTTTAAATATGAGTTATTTTATGTGTATTTTGTATATCTATTTTCATACAAATTTAATTACTTTTGTGTATTTTTGTATATACTTTTATATCAATTAACGTTATTTTATGTGTATTTTGTATATTTATATTTATACAAATACAAATTCTTTTATTAGTATTTTCTTTATTTATTTCGATACGAGTTTACATTATTTTATGTGTATTTTTACACATTTTTTTATACGTATTTACTTCATTTTATGTGTATT
Source organism: Eriocheir sinensis (assembly GCF_024679095.1). NCBI lineage: Eukaryota > Metazoa > Arthropoda > Malacostraca > Decapoda > Varunidae > Eriocheir > Eriocheir sinensis. Next base: position 206,773 of record NW_026110563.1, read on the forward strand.
TTGTATATATATCTTTATAGAAATCTGCGTTATTTTATGTGTTTTCGTATATATATTTTGAAACAAATTTACTTTGTTTTATATGTATTTTGCAAATTTATTTCAATACAAATTTACCTTATTGTGTGTGCATTTCGTATATTTATTTTAATACAAATTCAAATATTTGATGTGTGTTTTGTTATATATATTTTATAAAAAATGCGTTATTTTATGGGTATTTTGCATCTTTATTTTCATGCAAATTTATATTATTTTATTAATATTCTGTGTATTTATTTTGATACGATTTTACATAATTCTATTTGTGTTTTGTATATATTTTTTTATACATATTTACATTATTTAATATTTAATGTGTATTTTGTATATATATTTCATACAATTTTACGTTATTTAAGTGTATTTGTTTATATATTTTCTTTCAAACTTTCATTATTTTATGTGTATTTTGTATATGTATTTCAATACAAATTTGCCTAATTTTATGTCTATTTTGCATATCTATTTTCAAACAAATTTAAATAATTTTTGTGTGTTTTTGTATATATTTTTATTCAAATTATAGTTATTTTATTTGTATTTTCTATATATATTTTTTTATAAATATACATTCTTTTATTGGAATTTTATCTATTTATTCTGATACGAGTTTACTTTATTTTATGTGTATTTTGTGTATATATTTTTCTACGTATTTACATTATTTTATGTGTATTTTGTATATATATTTTCATAAAAATTTACTTTATTTTATTGTGTGTATTCGTATATAATTTGATACAAATTTTATACAAATTCATGTTATTTTATGTGTATTTGTATATGTATTTTCATACAAATCTACATTATTTTATGTGCATTTTTACATATATTTCAATACAAATTTACCTTATTTTATGTTTATTTTGAATATTTATTTTCTTCAATTTGAAATTATTTTATGTGTATATATGTATTTGTATTTAGGTTATTTTATGTGTATTTTCTATATATATTTTCATCAAAAATTACATTATTTTATTGGTATTTTGTTAGTTTAATTCGATAAGAATTTAGATTATTTCATAGGTATTTTGTATACATATATTTATATGCATTTACATTATTTAATGTGTGTTTTGTATATTTATTTTTATGCAAATCTACTTTATTTTATGTGTATTTGTATAAATATAAATATACAAAAAGCACATAAAATAAGGTAAATTTATGTAAAACAATATATAAAGATACACAAAAGTAATTAAATTTGTATGAAAATAGATATACAAAATACACACAAAATAAGATTAATTTGAATTTAAATATATGTACAAAATACATCAAATAAAGTAAATTTGTATCAAAATATTTTTACAAATACACATATAATTACGTAAATTTTATATAAAAATATATAAACAAAATACACATTAAATAATGTAATTACGTATAAAAAAATATATACAAAATACACATATAATCATGTAATTCGTATCAAAATAAATAAACAAAATATCAATAAAATAATGTAAATTTTTATGAGAAAACATATACAAAATACACAAAAAAATAATAAATGGACATAAAATAAATTTGCATTAAAAAATATATACAAAACACATATTACATAATGTCTCATCAGCTCTCCTCCTCATACTGATAGTCTTCTACCTCTTAAATTCCGCCGCAATGTTGCCTCTCTTTCTATCTTCTATCGATATTTCCACGCTGACTGCTCTTCTGAACTTGCTAACTGCATGCCTACCCCCCTCCCGCGGCCCCGCTGCACTCGACTTTCTACTCATGCTCATCCCTATACTGTCCAAACCCCTTATGCAAGAGTTAACCAGCATCTTCACTCTTTCATCCCTCACGCTGGTAAACTCTGGAACAATCTTCCTTCATCTGTATTTCCTCCTGCCTACGACTTGAACTCTTTCAAGAGGAGGGTATCAGGACACCTCTCCTCCCGAAACTGACTTATCTTTCGGCCACCTCTTTGGATTCTTTTTAGGAGCAGCGAGTAGCGGGCTTTTTTTTTTTTATTATTAATGTTTACTTTTTTGTGCCCTTGAGCTGTCTCCTTTGCTGTAAAAAAAATAAATAAATAAATAAATAAACATATGTATACAAAATACCTATGAAAAAATCTAAACTCGTATCGAGTTAAATAAAGATAATACCAATAAAATAATGTAATTTTTGATGAAAATATATATAGAAAATACACATAAAACTACGTAAATACAAATACAAATATACACATAAAATTATCATATACAAAATAATCATAAAATTAGGTAAATTTGTAATGAAAAATATGTAAAAATACCCGTAAAATAATATAAATTTGTATGAAAATATATATACAAATACACATAAAATAACATGAATTTGTATAAAATTTTTATCAAAATAAATAGCAATACACACAATAAAATAATGTAAATTTTTATTAAAATATATATACAAAATACACATAAAATAATGTAAATACGTAGAAAAATATATATACAAAATACACATAAAATAATGTAAACTCGTATCAAAATAAATAAACAAAATTATAATAAAAGATTGTATATTTGTAATAAAATATATATACAAAATACAAATAAAATAACTAAAATTTGTATAAAATTAAATACAAAAATACACAAAAATAATTTAAATTTGTTTGAAAATAGATATGCAAAATACACATAAAGTTAGGCAAATTTGTATTGAAATACATATTCAAAATACACATAAAATAATGTAAATTTGTATGAAAATATATAAACAAATACACATAAAATAACGTAAATTTCGATAAAATATATATACAAAATATACATTAAATATTGTAAATATGTATAAAAATAGTTATACAAAATACACATAGAATAATGTTAAATCGTATTAAAATAAATAAACAGAATATCAATAAAATAATTTAAATTTGTATGAAAATAAAGATGCAAAATATCAATATAATAACACATATATGCATAAAAATATATATACAAAAATACACATGAAATAATTAAATTTGTATTGAAATAAATATACAAAATGCATATACAATAAAGTAAATTTGTATTAAAATACATATGAAAAATACACATCAATAATGTAAATTTGTATCAAAATATATATACGAATACACATAAAATAGAGTATATTTCTATGAAAATATACATACAAAATACATATAAAATGATGTAAATAGTTTAAAAATATATATTCCAAATACACCTAAAATAATGTAAATTCGTATCAAAATAAACAAACAAAATTCCGATAAAGAACGTATCTTTGTAGGAAAATAAATATACAAAATACACATAAAATAACGAAAATTTGTATAACAATATATACAAAAAATAATTTCAATTTTTATGAAAATTGATATACAAAATACACATATAATTAGTTAAATTTGTACAAATTTGTACATGTACAAAATACACATAAAATAATGAAAATTTGTATGAAATGAAATCAAATACACATAAAATAACGTACATTTGTATTAAATATATATACAAAATACACATAGAAAATAATGTAAAATCGTATCAAAATAAATACACAAAATATCAATAAAATAATGTAAATTTGTATGAAAATAAAGATGCAAAATACCAATAAAATAAAGCATATTTTTATAAAAATACATATATAAATATATATATAAATACACATTCAATAATTAAATTTGTAGTAAAATTAATATACAAAATGCACATACAATAAGGTCAATTTTTATTAAAAAAAAATGCAAAATACACATAAAACAATGTAAATTTGTTTCAAAATATATATACGAGTACACATAAAATAACGCAGATTTCTATAGAAATATATATACAAAATACACTTGAGATGCTGTAAATACGTATAAAAATATATATACAAAATAGATATTAAATAATGTAAATTCGTGTCAAAATAAATAAACAAAATATCAATAAAAGAATTTGTATTTGTATGAAAATAGATATGCAAAATACACATAAAATAACGTAAATTTGTATAAAACTATATACAAAAATACACAAAAATAGTTTAAATTTGTTTGAAAATAAGTATACAAAATACACAAAAAATTAGGAAAATTTGTATTGAAATACATTTTCAAAATACACATAAAATAATGTAAATTTGAATGAAAATATATAAACAAATACACTTAAAATAACGTAAATTTGTATAAAATATATATACAAAATACACATTAAGTAATGTAAATATGTAGAAAAAATATATACAAAACCCAAATAGAATAATGTAAAATCGTAACAAAATAAATACACAGAATATTAATAAAATAATGTAAATTTGTATGAAAATAAAGGAGCAAAATATCCATAAAATAACGCATTTTTTTTTAATATATATACCAAAAGACATATAAAAAATTAAAATTTGTATTAAAATAAATATACAAAATGCACATACAATAAGGTAAATTTATATTGATATGCAAAATACATATAAAACAATGTAAAATTTGTTTCAAAATATATATACGAATACACGTAAAATAACGTAGATTTCTATAAAAATATATATACAAAATACACATTAAATGAAGTAAATACGTATAAAAAAATGTACACAAAATACACATAAAATAATGTAAATTCGTATCAAAATAAACAAACAAAATACCACTAAAAAAATGTGTATTTGTATAAAAATAAATATACAAAATACACTTAAAATATCGTAAATTTATATAAAGCTATATACAAAAATACACAAAAGTAGTTAAATTTCTATGAAAATAGATATACAAAATACACATAAAATATATATATATATATATATATATATATATATATATATATATATATATATATATATATATATATATATATATATATATATATATATATATATATATATATATATATATATATATATATATATATATATATATATATATATATATATATATATATATATATATATATATATATATATATATATATATATATTTACAAAATACATCAAATAATGTAAATTTATCAAAATATTTATACAAATACATATAATAACGTAAATTTGTATAAAAACACATAAACAAAATACACATTAAATAATGTAAATACGTATAAAAAAATATGTAGAAAATACACATATAATCATGTAATTCGTATCAAAATAAATAAACAAAATACCAATAATATAATGCAAATTTGTATGAGAAAACATATACAAAATACATATAAAATAACGCTAATTTCTTTAAAAATATATGTACAAAAATGCACATCAAGTAAAGTAAATTTGCATCAAAATATATATACAAAACACACATTAAATAATGTAAATGCGTATAAAAAAAATGTATAAAAAATACCTTTGAAATAATCTAAATTCGTATCGAATTAAATTAACAAAATACCAATAAAATAATTTAGTTTTGGATGAAAATGTATATAGAAAATACAAATAAAATAACCTAAATACAAATACAAATATACACATAAAATAATTTAAAATTGCATGAAATGAATTTATGAAACAAACATAAAATAAGGTAAATTTGTAATGAAATATATGTAAAAATACACATAAAATATTTTAAATTTGTATGAAAATATGTATTAAAATACACATAAAATAACATGAATTTGTGTAAAATTTGTATCAAAATATATACGAGAGCACACAATAAAATAACGTAAATTTTTATTAAAATATATATCCAAAATACACATAAAATAATGTAAATACGTAGAAACATATATATATATATATATATATATATATATATATATATATATATATATATATATATATATATATATATATATATATATATATATATATATATATATATATATATATATATATATATATATATATATACAAAAACACATAAAGTAATGGAAATTCGTATCAAAATAAATATACAAAATTGCAATAATAGAATGTATATGTAGGAAAATATATATACAAAATATAAATAAAATAACTAATATTTGTATAAAATTTATAAAAATACGCAAAAATAATTTAAATTTGTTTGAAAATAGATAGGCAAAATACACATAAAATTAGGCAAATTTGGATTGAAATACATATACAAAACACGCATAAAATAATGTAAATCTATATGAAAATATATAAACAATGTATTTAAATACATTTACAAAATACACATCAAATAGTATAAATTTGAATTAAAATATATATACAAAAACACTTAAATTAACTTAAATTTGTATAAAAATATATATATATATATATATATATATATATATATATATATATATATATATATATATATATATATATATATATATATATATATATATATATATATATATATATATATATATATAATCATATTAAATAATGTAAATATGAATACAAAAATATATACAAAACACAAATAGAATAATGTAAAATCGTATCAAAATAAATAAACAGAATATTAATAAGATAATGTAAATTTGTATGAAAATTAAGATGAAAAATACCTTCAAATAGCGCATTTTTTATAAAAATATATATACCAAAACACTCATAAAATATTTGAATTTGTATTAAAATAAATATACGAAATGCACACATAATAAGGTAAATTTGTATTGAAATAGATATGCAAAATACATATAAAACAATGTAAATTTGTTTCAAAATATATATACGAATACACATAAAATAACGCATATTTTATAAAGATATATATACAAAATACACATAAAATGAAGTAAATACGTATAAAAAAATGTGTACAAATTACACATAAAATAATGTAAACTCGTATCGAAATAAATAAACAAAATACTAATAAAAGAATGTGTATTTGTATAAATATAAATATACAAAATACACATAAAATAACGTAAATTGATATAAAAGTATATACAAAAATACACAAATTTAGTTTATTTTATGTGTATTTTGTATATCTATTTTCATAGAAATTTAACTACTTTTGTGTATTTTTGTATATAGTTTTATATAAATTTACGATATTTTATGTGGATTTTGTATATTTATTTTTATACAAATACCCTTTTTTTTATTGGTATTTTGTTTATTTATTTTGATACGAATTTACATTATTTTATGTGTATTTTGTATACATTTTTTATACGTATTTACTTCATTTTATGTGTATTTTGTATATATATTTTTATAGAAATCTACGTTATTTTAGGTGTATTCGTATATATATTTTGGAACAAATTTTACTTTGTTTTATATGTATTTTGCATATCTATTTCAATATAAATTTACCTAATTGTATACAAAATACACATAAAATTAGGTAAATTTGTATTGAAATACATATACAAAATGCACATAAAATAATGTAAATTTGAATGAAAATATATAAACAAATACACTTAAAAAAACGTAAATTTCTATGAAATATATATATATATAAAATACTAATTAAATAATGTAAATATGTATAAAAAAAATATATACAAAAGACAAATAGAATAATGTAAAATAGTATCAAAATAAATACACAGAATATTAATAAAATAATGTAAATTTGTATGAAAATAAAGATGCAAAATACCCATAAAACAACGCATTTTTTATGAAAATATATATACGAAAATACACATAAAATATTTAAATTTGTATTACAATAGATATACAAAATGAACATACAATAAGGTAAATTTGTATTGAAAGAGATATGCAAAATACATATAAAACAATGTAAATTTCTTTCAAAATATATATACGAATACACATAAAATAACGTAGATTTCTATTAAAATATATATACAAAATACACATAACATGAAGTAAATACGTATAAGAAAATGTATACAAAATACACATAAAAGAATGTAAATTCGTATCAAAATAAATAAACTAAATGCCAATAAAAGAATGTGCACTTGTATAAATATAAATATACAAAATCCACATAAAATAACGTAAAAGTGTATAAAACTATATACAAAAAAAAAAATAATAATTTATATGAAAATAGATATACAAAAGACACTTAAAATAAGCTAAATTTGAATTGAAATAAATATAGAAAATACATAAAATAATGTAAATTTGTATCAAAATATATATTCAAATACACATATAATAACGTAAATGTGTATAAAAATATATAAACAAAATACACATTATATAATGTAAATACGTATAAAACATATGTACGTAATGTAAAAATTTATAAAATTAAAGATGCAATATACCCATCAAATAACTCATATTAAAAAAAATATATATACAAAAATACACATAAAATAATTAAATTTGTATTAAAATAAATATACAAAATACACATACAATAAGGTAGATTTTTATTGAAATAGATATGCAAAAAACATAAAATAACGTAAATTTTATGAAAATATTTACACAAAATACACATTAAATAATGTAAATACCTAGAAAAATATATATACAAAATACACATAAAATAATGTAAATTCGTATCAAAATAAATAAACAAAATTTCCTCTATAAGAATGTATATTTGTACTAAAATATATATACAAAATCCAAATAAAATAACAAAATTTGTATAAAAATGTATACAAAAATACACAAAAATAATTTAAATTTGTTTGAAAATAGATATGCAAAGTACACATGAAAGTAGGCAAATTTTTATTGAAATACATATACAAAATACACATAAAATAATGTAAATTTGTATGAAACTATATAAACAAATACACATAAGATAACGTAAATTTCCATAAAATATATCTACAAAATATACATTAAATAATGTAAATAAGTCTAAAAATATGTATACAAAATACTCAGATTAACGTAAAATCGTATCAAAATAAATAAACAGACTATCAATAGAATAATGTAAATTTGTTTGAAAATAAAGATGCAAAATACCCATATAATAACGCATATTTGTTTAAAAATATATATACAAAAAAACACATAAAATTATTAAATTTGTATCAAAATAAATATGCAAAAGGCACATACAATAAAGAAAATTTGTATTGAAACAGATATGCGAAATACACATAAATAATGTAAATTTGTATCAAAATATATATACGAATACACATAAAATTTCTATAAAAATATATATAAAATATATATATAAATATATATATATATATATATATATATATATATATATATATATATATATATATATATATATATATATATATATATATATATATATATATATATATATATATATATATATATATATATATATATATATATATATATATATATATATATATATATATATATATATATATATATATATATATATATATATATATATATATATATATATATATATATCAAATACACCTAAAATAATTAAAATTAGTATAAAAATAACGACACAAAATGCCGAGACAAGAACGTACAAAGTTACATTATTTTATGTATTTTGTACATGTATTTATATTTTGAAACAAATTTACATTGTTTATATGTATTTTGCATATCTATTTTGTGTATTCTGTATTTATTTTGTTATACATAGAATAATGTAAAATCGTATCAAAATAAGTACACAGAATATCAATAAAATAATTTAAATTTGTATGAAAATAAAGATGCAAAATACCCATAAAATAAAGCATATTTTTTTAAAAAATACATATACAAAAATACACTTAGAATAATTAAATTCGTATTAAAATTAACATACAAAATGCACATACAATAAAGTAGATTTGTATTGAAAAAAACTCAAAATACACATAAAACAGTGTAAATTTGTTTCAAAATATATATACAAATACACATAAAATAACGTTGATTTCTATAGGAATATATATACAAAATACACATGAAATGATGTAAATACGTATAAAAATATATATACAAAATACACATTAAATACTGTAAATTCGCGTCAAAATAAATAAACAAAATATCAATAAAAGAATGTGTATTTGTATGAAAATAGATATACAAAATACACATAAAATAACCTAAATTTGTATCAAACTATATACAAACATACACAAAAATATTTTAAATTTGTATGAAAATAAATATACAAAATACACATAAAATTAGGTAAATTTGTATTGAAATACATATACAAAATACACATAAAATAATGTAAATTTGAATGAAAAGACATAAACAAATACACTTAAAATAACGTATATTTGAATAAAAAAATATATACAAAACACAAATAGAATAATGTAAAATCGTATCAAAATAGATACACAGAATATTAATAAAATAATGTAAATTTGTATGAAAATAAAGAGGCAAAATACCCATAAAATAACGCATTTTTTTTATTTATAAAAAAATATATACCAAAATACACATAAAAAAATTAAATTTGAATTAAAATAAAAATATAAAAAACACATACAATAAGGTAAATTTGTATTGAAATAGATATGCAAAATACATATAAAACAATGTAAATTTGTTTAAAAATATATATACGAATACACATAAAATAACGTAGATTTTTATAAAAATATATATACAAAATACACATAAAATGAAGTAAATACGTATAAAAAAATGTATTCAAAATACACATAAAATAATGTAAATTCGAATTAAAATAAATAAAAAAAATACCAATAAAAGAATGTGTATTTGGATAAATATAAATATACAAAATACACATACAAAATATACATAAAATAAGGTAGATTTGTAATAAAATATATGTACAAAACACACATACAATAATGTAAATTTATATGAAAATATATATACAAATACACATAAAATACCATGAATTTGTATAAAAATATATATTCAAAATACATATTAAATAATGTAAGAGCGTATAAAAATATATATACAAAGTACACATAAAATGAAAATTAAGATGCAAAATACCTATAAAATAACGCATTTTTTATAAAATTATTGATACCAAAATACACATAAAATATTTGAACTTGTATTAAAATAAATATACAAAATGCACATACAATAAGGTAAATTTGTATTGAAATAGATATGCAAAATACATACAAAATAATGTAAATCTGTTTCAAAATATATATACGAACATACATAAAATAACGTAGATTTCTATAAAAATACATATACAAAATACACGTAAAATTAAGTAAATACGTATAAAAAAATGTATACAAAATACACATAAAATAATGTAAATTCGTATAAATGTAAATAAACAATATAACAATAAAAGAATGTGTATTTGTATAAATATAAATATACAAAATGCACATAAAATAACGTAAATTTATATAAAACTATATACATAAAATAACGCAAATTTCTATAAAAACATATGTACAAAAATTAGCATTATATAAATTTGCATTCAAATATATATTCAAAACACACATTAGATAATGTAAATGAGTATAAAAATATGTATACAAAATACCTATGAAATAATCTAAATTCGTATCGAATTAAATTGAGAAATACCAATAAAATAATGTAATTTTGGATGAAAATATATATACAAAATACACATAAAATAACCTAAATACAAATACAAATATACACATAAAATAATTTAAAATTGAATGAAATAAATATACAAAATAAATATAAAATAAGGTAAATTTGTAATGAAATATATGAAAAAATACAGATAAAATAATATAAATTTGTATGAAAATATATATGCAAATACACATTAAATAACATGAATTTGTATAAAATTTGTATCAAAATATATACTTATACACACAATAAAATAACGTAATTTTTTTATGAAAATGTATATACAAAATACACATAAAATAATTTAAATACGTAGAAAAATATATATACAAAAAACACATAAAATAATGTAAATATGTATGAAAATATATAAACAAATACACATAAAATAATGTAAATTTGGATAAAATATATATACAAAATGAACATTAAGTAATGTAAATATATATAAAAAAAATATATACAAAAAACACATAGAATAATGTTAAATCGTATCAAAATAAATAAAGAGAATAGCAATAAAATAATGTAAATTTGTATGAAAATAAAGATGCAAAATACCCATATAATAACGCATATTTGCATAAAAATATATATACAAAAAGACATATAAAATATTTAAATTTGTATTAAAATAAATATACAAAATGCACGTACAATAAATTTGTATTGAAATAGATATGCAAAATACACATTAATAATGTGAATTTGTATCAAAATATATATACGAATACTCATAAAATAGAGTAAATTTCTATGAAAATATACATACAAAATAGATATACAAAATACACAAATAACTAGTTAAATTTGTATTTAAATACATGTACAAAAAACACATAAAATAATGTAGATTTGTATAAAATGAAAACAAATACATTTTATATAAAATATATATACAAAATACACATAGAATAATGTAAAATCATATCAAAATAAATACATAGAATATCAATAAAATAATGTAAATTTGTATGAAAATAGAGATGCAAAATAACCTTAAAATAAATAATATTTTTATAAAAATAAATATAAAAAAATAAACATATATTAATAAAATTTGTATTAAAATTAATATACAAAATGCACATACAATAAGGTAAATTTGTATTAAAAAAATATGCAAAATACACATAAAACAATGTAAATTTGTTTCAAAATATATATACGAATACACATAAAATAACGCAGATTTCTATAGAAATATATATACAAAATACACTTGAAATAATGTAAATACGTATAAAAATATATATATATACAAAATACACATTAAATAATGTTAATTCGTGTCAAAATAAATAAACAAAATATCATGAAATGAATGTGTATTTGTATGAAAATAGATATACAAAATACACATAAAATAACCTAAAATTGTATAAAACTATATACAAAAATACACAAAAATAATTTAAACTTGTATGAAAATAAATATACAAAAAACATATAAAATTAGGTAAATTTGTATTGAAATACATATACAAAATACACATAAAATAATGTAAATTTGAATGAAAATATATAAACATATAGATTTAAAATAACGTAAATTTGTATCAAATATATATACAAAAAACACATTAAATAATGAAAATATGTATAAAAAAATATATACAAAACACAAATAAAATAATGTAAAATCGTATCAAAATAAATACAGAAAATATTAATAAAATAATGTAAATTTGTATGAAAATTAAGATGCAAAATACCCATAAAATAACGCATTTTTTATAAAAATATATATACGAAAAAACATAAAATATTTGATTTTGTATTGAAATAAATAGATATACAAAATACACATAAAATAAGCTAAATTTGAATTGAAATATATATACAAAATACATAAAATAATGTAAATTTGTATCAAATTACTTATACAAATACACATATAATAACGTAAATTTGTATAAAAATAAATAAACAAAATACACATTAAATAATGTAAATAAGTATAAAAAAATGTACAAAATACACAAATAATCATGTAATTCGTATCAAAATAAATAGACAAAATACCAATAAAATAATGTAAATTTCTATGAGAAAACATATACAAAATACACATAAATAACGCAAATATCAATAAAAATATATATAATATAATATATTTCTATACATATTTAAAATATTTAATGTATATTTTGTATATATATTTTATCCAAATTTACGTTATTTTATATGTATTTGTTTATATATTTTCATACAAATTTACATTATTTTATGTGAGTTTTGTATATGTATTTCAATACAAATTTGCCTAACTTTATGTGTATTTTGCATATCTATTTTCAAACAAATTTAAATTATTTTTGTGTATTTTTGTATATATTTTTATACAAATTTTAGTTATTTTATTTGTTTTTGTATATATATTTTCCTACAAATATACATTTTTTTATTGGAATTTTGTGTATTTAATTTTTTACTAATTTACATTATTTTATGTGTATTTTGTATATATATTTTTCTACGTATATAAATTATTTTATGTGTATTTTATATAAACATTTTCATAAAAATTTATGTTATTTTATTGTGTGTATTCGTATATATTTTGAAACAAATTTTATACAAATTCATGTTATTTTATGTGTATTTGTATATATATTTTCATAAAAATTTAGATTATTTTATGTGTATTCTTACATATATTTTATTACAAATTTACCTATTTTATGTTTATTTTGTATATTTATTTCATTTAATATAATCACATTTAAATTTATTGTATATGCATTTTGTATATTAATTTTAATACAAATTTAATTATTCTATGTGTATTTTTCTATGTGTATTTTTATAAAAATATGCTTTATTTTATGGGTATTTTGCATCTTTATTTTCATAGAAATTTACGTTATTTTATTGATATTCTGCTCATTCATTTTGATACGATTTGACATTATTCTATGTGTATTTTGTATATATTTTTCATACAAATTTACGTTATTTTATTTGTATTTGTTTATATATTTTGACACAAATTTACAATATTTTATGGGTATTTTATATATACATTTCAAAAGAAATTTACCTAGTTTTATGTCTATTTTGTACATCTATTTTCATACAAACTCAAATTATTTCTATGTATTTTTATATATATTTTAATACAAATTTTAGTTATGTTATGTGTATTTTGTACATTTATTTTCATTCAAATATATATTATTTTATCGGTGTTTTGTTGATTAATATTGATACGAATTTACATTATTTTATATGTACTTTGTATATATATTTTTATACGCTTTTACACTATTTAATATTTATTTTGAATATATATTTTTATACAAATCCATGGTATTTTATGTGTATTTGTATATATATTTTTATATAAATTTACATTATTTTATTTGTATTTTGTACATATATTTTTTTACAAATCTACCTTATTTTATGTTTATTTTGTATGTGTATTTTGTATATTTATATTTATCCAAATACACATTCTTTTATTGGTATTTTGTGTATTTATTTTAATTCGAATTTACATTATTTTATGTGTATTTTGTATACACTTTTTATACGTATTTACTTAATTTTATGTGTATTTTGTATATATATTTTTATAAAAATCTACGTTTTTTTATTTGTATTCGTATATATATTTTGAAACAAATTTACATTGTTTTATATGTATTTTTGCATATCTCTTTCAATACAAATTTACCTTATTGTATGTGCATTTTGTATATTTATTTCAATGCAAATTTAAATATTTTATGTGTATTTTGGTATATATATTTTTATAAGATTACGAAAATTTGAATAAAAATATATACAAGAAAACAAAAAAAAAATTCAATATGTATGAAAATAGATATACAAAATACACATATAATTAGTTAAATTTGTATTTAAATACATGTACAAAATACACATAAAAGAATGTAAATTTGTACGAAATGATAACAAATTCACATAAAATTCGCGTCAAAATAAATAAAAAAAATTTCAATAAAAGAATGTGTATTTGTATGAAAATAGATATACAAAATACACATAAAATAACCTAAATTTGTATCAAACTATATACAAAAATACACAAAACAATATTAAATTTGTATGAAAATAAATACACAAAATACACATAAAATTAGGTAAATTTGTATTGAAATACATACACAAAATACACATAAAATAATGTAAATTTGAATGAAAATACATAAACAAATACACTAAAAATAATGTAAATTTGTATAAAAAAATATGTACCAAACACAAATAGAATAATGTAAAAATCGTATCAAAATAAATACACAGAATATTAATAAAATAATGTAAATTTGTATGAAAATAAAGAAGCAAAATACCCATAAAATAACGCATTTTTTTATTTATAAAAATATATATTCCAAAATACACATCAAAAAATTTAATTTGTATTAAAATAAATATACAAAAAACACATACAATAAGGTAAATTTGTATTGAAATAGATATGCAAAATACATATAAAACAATGTAAATTTGTTTCAAAATATATATACGAATACACATAATATAACGTAGATTTATTTTCAATATATATTTTTATACAAATTCATCGTATTTTATGTGTATTTGTATATATATTTTCATATAAATTTACATTATTTTATGTGTATTTTGTACATATATTTTATTACAAATCTACCTTATTTTATGTTTATTTTGTATGTGTATTTATATTTATCCAAATACATTCTTTTATTGGTATTTTGTTTATTTATTTTAATTCAATTTACATTATTTTATGTGTATTTGTATAAATATATATATATGTATTTTGTATATATATTTTTATAGAAATCTACGTTTTTTTTATTTGTATTCGTATATATATTTTGAAACAAATTTACATTGTTTTATATGTATTTTTGCATATATCTTTCAATGCAAATTTACCTTATTGTATGTGCATTTTGTATATTTATTTCAATGCAAGTTTAAATATTTTATGTGTATTTTGGTATATATATTTTTATAAGAAATGCGCTATTTTATGAGAATTTTGCATCTTTATTTTCATACAAATTTATATTATTTTATTAATATTCGGTGTATTTATTTTGATACGATGTTACATTATTCTATTTGTTTTTTGTATATACTTTTTTATACATATTTACATTATTTAATGTGTATCTTGAATATATATTTTATTCAAATTTATTATCTATTATCTATTTTCATACAAATACACATTCTTTTCATGATATTTTTTATTTTTATTTTCACACGAATTTACATTATTTGATATGTATTTTGTATATATATTTTTATACGTATTTACATAATTTCATATGTATTTTGTATATATATTTCAATAGAAATCTACTTTATTTTATGTGTATTCGTATATATATTTTGAAACAAATTTACATTGTTTTATATGTATTTTTGAATATCTCTTTCAATACAAATTTACCTTACTGTATATGCATTTTGTATATTTATATCAATACAAATTTAAATATTTTATGTGTATTTTGGTAAATATATTTTTATAAAAAATGCGATAATTTTTGGGAGTTTTTCATCTTTATTTTCATACAAATTTACATTATTTTATTGATATTCTGTGTATTTATTTTGATACGATTTTACATTATTCCATTTGTTTTTGTGTGTATTTTTTTTATACACATTTACATTATTTAATGTGTATCTTGCATATATATTTTATTCAAATTTACGTTATTTTAAGTGTATTTGTTTATGTATTTTCATTCAAATTTTCATTATTTGATGTGTATTTTGTATATGTATTTCAATACAAATTTACGTAATTTTATGTGTATTTTGTATATTTCTTTTCAAACAAATTTAAATTATTTTTGTGTATTTTTGTATATAGTTTTATACAAATTTAGGTTATTTTATGTACGCATTTACATTGTGTGTGTTTTGTATATATATTTTTATGCAAATTTACTTTATTTTATGTGCATTTTTGTACATATATTTTTATAGAAATTTGCGTTATTTGTATGTTTTCTCATACAAATTTACATTATTTTATTGCTATTTTGTTTATTTATTTTGATACGAATTACATGATTATATGTGTATTTTGTACATATTTTTTATACGTATTTACATTACTTAATGTGTATTTTGTTTATATATTTTTAAACAAATCTACGTTATTATATGTATTTGTATAAATATTTTGATACAGATTTATATCATTTTATGTATTTTGTATGTACATTTCAATTCAAATTTAGCTTATTTTAGCTGTATTTTGTATATATATTTTCATATAAATTTAATTACTTTGTGTATTTTTGTATATTTTATTTTGGATTTTATTTATACGTATTTACTTTATTTTATGTGTATTTTGTATATATTTTATAGAAATCTACGTTATTTTATGTGTATTCGTATATATATTTTGAAACAAATTTACATTGTTTTATATGTATTTTTGAATATCTCTTTCAATACAAATTTACCTTACCATATATACCAAAATACACATAAAAAAAAAATTGTATTAAAATAAATATATAAAAAACACATACAATAAGGTAAATTTGTATTGAAATAGATATGCAAAATACATATAAAACAATGTAAATTTGTTTCAAAATATATATACGAATACACATAAAATAACGTAGATTTCTATAAAAATATATATACAAAATACACATAAAATGAAGTAAATACGTATAAAAAAATGAGTACAAAATACACATAAAAATCGTATCAAAATAAATATACAAAATACCGATAAAAGAATGTGTATTTGTATAAATATAAATATACAAAATACACATAAAATAACGTAAATTTATATAAAACTATATACAAAAATACACAGAAATATTTTAATTAGAATGAAAATAGATATACAAAATAAGGTAAATTCGTTTCAAATTCAATAAACAAAATTCAGATAAAAGAACGTATATTTGTAGAAAAAATAAATATACAAAATACACATAAAATAACGAAAATTGGTATGAAAATATATAAAAAAATAAACAAAAATAATTTCAATTTGTATGAAAATAAATAAAATTAGGTTAATTTGTATTGAAATACATATACAAAATACACATAAAATAATGTAAATTTGAATGAAAATACATAAACAAATACACTTAAAATAACGTAAATTTGAATAACATATATATGCAAGATACACATTAAATAATGTAAATGTGTATAAAAAAATATATACAAAACACAAATAGAATAATGTAAAATCGTATCAAAATATATACACAGAATATTAATAAAATAATGCAAATTTGTATGAAAATTAAGATGCAAAATACCTATAAATAACGCATTTTTTATAAAATTATTGATACCAAAATACACATAAAATATTTCAATTTGTATTAAAATAAATATACAAAATGCACATACTATAAGGTAAATTTGTATTGAAATAGATATGCAAAATACAAATAAAATAATGTAAATTTGTTTCAAAATATATATACGAATACACATAAAATAACGTAGATTTCTATAAAAATACATATACAAAAAACACATAAAATTAAGTAAATACGTATAAAAAAATGTATACAAAATACACATAAAATAATGTAAATTCGTATAAATGTAAATAAACAATATACCAATAAAAGAATGTGTATTTGTATAAATATAAATATACAAAATGCACATAAAATAACGTAAATTTATGTAAAACTATATACATAAAATAACGCAAATTTCTATAAAAATATATGCACAAAAATGAACCTAAAATAAATTTGCATAAAAATATTTATACAAAACACACATTAGATAATGTAAATGAGTATAAAAATATGTATAGAAAATACCTATGAAATAATCTAAATTCGTATCGAATTAAATTAAGAAAATACCAATAAAATAATGTAATTTTGGAAGAAAATATATATACAAAATACACATAAAATAACCTAAATACAAATACAAATATACACTTAAAATATTGTATTTTGTATATACATTTCAATTCAAATTTAGCTTATTTTATATGTATTTTGTATATCTATTTTCATACGAATTTAATTACTTCTGTGTATTTTTGTATATAGTTTTATACAAATTTACGTTATTTTATGTGTATTTTGTATATTTATATTTATACAAATACACATTCTTTTATTGGTATTTTGTTTATTTACTTTGATACGAGTTTACCTTATTTTATGTGTATTTTGTATACATTTTCTTATACGTATTTACTTCATTTTATGTGTATTTTGTATATATATTTTTATACAAATCTACTTTATTTTATGTGTATTAGTATATATATTTTGAATCAAATTTCCATTGTTTTATATGTATTTTGCATATCTATTTCAATACAGATTTACCTTATTGTATGTATATTTTCTATATCTATTTTAATACAAATTCATTTTTTCATGTGTATTTTGGTATATATATTTTTATAAAAAATACGTTATTTAATTTGTATTTTGCATCTTTATTTTCATACAAATTGTTTTATTAATATTCTGTGTATTTATTTTGATACGATTTTACAGTATTCTATTTGTTTTTGTATATATTTTTTTATACATATTTACATTATTTAATGTGTATTTTGTATATTTTAAAACAAATTTACGTTATTTTATGCGCATCTGTTAAAATATTTTGATACAAATTTACATTATTTTATGTATTTTGTATATATATTTCAATACAAATTTAGTTTATTTTATGAATATTTTGTATATCTATTTTCATTCGTATCAAAATAAATAAACAAAATAGCAATAAAATAATGTAAATTTGTATGAGAAAACATATACAAATACACATTAAATAACGCAAATTTCAAAAAAAATAAATGTACAAAAATGCACATAAAATAAAGTAAATTTGCATAAAAATACACATACAAAACACACATTAAATAATGTAAATGCGTACATAAAATAACCTAAATTTGTATAAAACTATATACAAAAATACACAAAAATATTTAAAATTTGTATGAAAAGAAATATAAAAAATACACATAAAATTAGGTAAATTTGTATTTAAATACATATACAAAATACACATAAAATAATGTAAATTTGAATGAAAATATATAAACAAATACACTTAAAATAACGTTAATTTGTATAAAATATATATGCAAGATACACATTAAATAATGTAAATGTGTAAAAAAAAATATTTACAAAAAAGAAATAGAATAATGTAAAATCCTATCAATATAAATACACAGAATATCAATAAAATAATGTAAATTTGTATGAAAAGAAAGATGGAAAATTCCCATAAAATAGCGAATTTTTTTATAAAAATATATATAACAAAATACACATAAAATATTTATATTTTTATTGAAATAAATATACAAAATTCATATACAGTAAGGTAAATATGTATTGAAAGAGATATTGAAAAACACATATCAATCAAAGTAAGTTTGTTTCAAAATATATATACGAATACACATAAAATAACGTAGATTTCTATAGAAATATATATACAAAAAACACATGAAATTATGTAAATACGTGTAAAAATATATATACAAAAAACATATCTTGGTAAATTCGTGTCAAAATAAATAAACAAAATATCATGAAAAGAATGTGTATTTGTATGAAAATAAATAATAGATAATAAATTTGTATGAAATATATATGCAGGATACACATTAAATAATGTAAATATGTATACAAAAATTATATACAAAAAACAAACAGAATAATGTGAAATCGTATCAAAATAAATACACCGAATATTAATAAAATAGTGTAAATTTGTATGAAAATAAAGATGCAAAATTCCCATCAAATAGCGCATTTCTTATAAAAATATATATATCAAAATACACATAAAATATTTAAATTTGTATTGAAATAAATATACAAAATGCACATACAATAAGGTAAACTTGTATGGAAAGAGATATGCAAAAATACATATAAAACAATGTAAATTTGTTTCAAAATACGAATACACATAAAATAACGTAGATTTCTATATAAATATATATACAAAATACACATAAAATTAAGTAAATACGTATAAAAATAGATATACAAAATACACATAGAACAATGTAAAATTGTTTAAAAAAAAAACAATATAAATAAGATAATGTAAATTTGTATGAAAATAAAAATGCAAAATACCCATAAAATAAAGCATATTTTTTATCAAAATACATATACAAAAATACACATAGCATAATAAAATTTGTATTAAAATTAATATACAGAATGCATATACAATAAGGTAAATTTGTATTGAAAAAATATGCAAAATACACATAAAACAGTGTAAATTTATTTAAAATCTATATATGAATACTCATAAATCAACGTAGATTTCTATGGAAATATATATACAAAATACACATCAAATGATGTAAACACGTATAAAAATATATATATATATATATATATATATATATATATATATATATATATATATATATATATATATATATATATATATATATATATATATATAAAATACATATTAAATAATGTAAATTCACGTCAAAATAAATAAACAAAATATCAATAAAAGAATGTGTATTTGTATGAAAATAAATATACAATATACACATAAAATCACCAAAATTTGTATAAAACTATATACAAAAATACACAAAAATAATTTTAATTTGTATGAAAATAAATATACAAAATACACATAAAATTAGGTAAATTTGTATTGAAGTACATTTACAAAATACACATAAAATAATGTAAATTTGAATGAAAATATATAAACAAATACACTTAAAATAACGTAAATTTGTATAATATATATATAGAAAAAACACATTAAATAATGTAAATATGTATAAAAAAATATATACAAAACACAAATAGAATAATATAAAATCGTATCAAAATAAATACACAGAATATTAATAAAATAATGTAAATTTGTATGAAAATTAAGATGCAAAATACCCATAAAATAACGCATTTTTTTTATAAAAATATATATACCAAGACACATAAAATATTTGAATTTGTATTAAAATAAATATACAAAATGCACATACAATAAGGTAAATTTGTATTGAAATAGATATGCAAAATACATATAAAACCATGTAATTTTTTTTCAAAATATATATACGAATACACATAAAATAACGTAGATTTCTATGAAAATAAATATACAAAATACACATCAAATGAAGTAAATACGTATATAAAAAGGTATACAAAATACACATAAAATAAAGTAAACTCGTATCAAAATAAATAAACAAAATACTAATAAAAGAATGTGTATGTATAAATATAAATATACAAAATACAAATAAAATAACGTAAATTTATATAAAACTATATGCAAAAATACACAAAAGTAATTAAATTTGTGTGAAAATAGATATACAAAATACATGTGTATTTTGTATATTTATTTTCATGCAAATTTAAATTATTTTTTTTTATTTTTTTTTTATATTTTCATTCAAATTTTCGTTATTTTATGTGTATTTTGTATATTTATTCTTTCTACAAATATACGTTCTTTTATCTGAATTTTGTTTATTGAATTTGAAACGAATTTACCTTATTTTGTATATCTATTTTCATTCTAATTAAAATACTTCTGTGTATTTTTGTATATAGTTTTATATAAATTTACGTTATTTTATGTGTATTTTGTATATTTATATTTATACAAATACACATTCTTTTATCGGTATTTTGTATATTTATTTTGATACGATTTTTATGTGTATTTTGTATTCATTTTTTTATACGTATTTACTTCATTTTATGTGTATTTTGTATATATATATTTTTTTAGAAATCTACGTTATTTTATGTGTATTCGTATATATATTTTGAAACAAATTTACATTGTTTTATATGTATTTTGCATATCTATTTCAATACAAATTTACCTTATTGTATGTGTTTTTTATATATTTATTTTAATACAAATTTAATTTTTTTATGTGTATTTTGGTATATATGGTAATTTAAATTTGTATTGAAAGAGATATTCAAAAATATATATAAAACAATGTAAATTTGTTTCAAAATATATACGAATACACATAAAATAACGTAGATTTCTATAAAAATATATACAAAATACACATAAAATGAGGTAAATACGTATAAAAAAATGAATACAAAATACACATAAATATCGTATCAAAAATAAATAAACAAAATACCAGTAAAAAAATGTGTATTTGTATAATTATAAATATACAAAATACACAAAAAATATCGTAAATTTGTAAAAAACTATATACAAAAATACACAGAAGTAATTAAATTTGTATGAAAATATATATACAAAATACAGCTAAAATAAGCTAAATTTGAATTGAAATGTACATACAAAATACATAAAATAATGTAAATCTGTATCAAAATATTTATTCAAATATATATAATAACGTATATTTGTTTAAAAATATATAAACAAAATACACATTAAGTAATGTAAATACGTATAAAAAATATGTACAAAATACACATATAATCATGTAATTCGTATCAAAATAAATAGACAAAATAGCAATAAAATAATGTAAATTTGTATGAGAAAACATATACAAATAACGCAAATTTCTATAAAAATATATGTACAAAAATGCACATAAAATAAAGTAAATTTGCATAAAAACATATACAAAACACACACTAAATAATGTAAATGCATACATAAAATAACCAAAATTTGTATAAAACTATATACAAAAATACACAAAAATAATTTAAATTTGTTTGAAAAGAAATATACAAAATACACATAAAATTAGGTAAATTTGTATTGAAATACATATACAAAATACACATCAAATAATGTAAATTTGAATGAAAATATATAAACAAATACACTTAAAATAACGTAAATTTGTATAAAATATATATGCAAGACACACATTAAATAATGTAGATGTGTATAAAAAAATATATACAAAAAACAAATAGAATAATGTAAAATCGTATCAAAATAAATACACAGAATATCAATAAAATAATGTAAATTTGTATGAAAATAAAGATGCAAAATTCCCAGAAATTATCGCATTTTTTATAAAAATATATATACCAAAATACACATAAAATATTTAAATTTGTATTGAAATAAATATACAAAATGCATATACAGTAAGGTAAATTTGTATTGAAAGAGATATTCAAAAATACATATAAAACAATGTAAATTTGTTTCAAAATATATATACGAATACACATAAAATAAACTAGATTTCTATAGAAATATATATACAAAATACATATGAAATTGTGAATACGTATAAAAATATATATACAAAATACATATCAAATAATGTAAATTCGTGTCAAAATAGATAAACAAAATATCATGAAAAGAATGTGTATTTGTATGAAAATAGATAATAGATAATAAATTTGTATAAAATGTATATGCAAGATACACATTAAATAATGTAAATATGTATAAAAAAGCATATACAAAAAACAAATAGAGTAATGTAAAATCGTATAAAAATAAATACACCGAATATTAATAAAATAATGTAAATTTGTATAAAAATAAAGATGCAAAATTTCCATAAAATAGCGCATTTCTTATAAAAATATATATACCAAAATACACATAAAATATTTAAATTTGTATTAAAATAAATATACAAAATGCACATACAATAAGGTAAATTTGTATTGAAAGAGATATGCAAAAATACATTTAAAACAAAATCGTATCAAAATAAATACACCGAATATTAATAAAATAATGTAAATTTGTATGAAAATAAAGATACAAAATTCCCATCAAATAGCGCATTTCTTATAAAAATACATATACCAAAATACACATAAAATATTTAAATTTGTATTGAAATAAATATACAAAATGCACATACAAAAAGGAAACTTCTATTGAAAGAGATATGCAAAAATACATATAAAACAATGTAAATTTGTTTCAAAATATATATACGAATACACATAAAATAAAGTAGATTTCTATAAAAATATATATACAAAATAAACATAAAATTAAGTAAATACGTATAAAAAAATGTAAGCAAAATACACATAAAATAATGTAAATTCGAAACAAAATAAATAAATAAAATACCAATAAAAGAATGTGTATTTGTATAAATATAAATGTACAAAATACACATACAAAATAAATATAAAATAAGGTAGATTTGTAATGAAATATATGTACAAAATACACATAAAATAATTTAAATTTATATGAAAATATATATACAAATACACATAAAATACCATGAATTTGTATAAAATTATATATTCAAAATAAATATTAAATAATGCAAATGCGTATAAAATATATATACAAAGTACATATAAAATAATGTAAATTCGTATCAATATAAATCAACAAAATACCAATAAAATAATATATATTTGAATGAAAATAGATTTACAAAATACACATAACATAACTAAAATTTGTATTGAAATATTTACAAAAATACATAAAAATAATTTGAGTTTGTATGAAAATAGATATTCAAAATACACATAAAACTAGGTAAATTTCTTTTGAAATATATATACAAAATACCCATAAAATATTGTAAATTTGTGTCAAAATATATAAACAAATACACATAAAATAACTTAAAATAACGTAAATATGTATCAAATTTATATATAAAAAACAAATTAAATAATGTAAATATGTATAAAAAAACATATACAAAACACAAATAAAATAATGTAAAATCGTATCAATATAAATACAGAAAATATTAATAAAATAATGTAAATTTGTATGAAAATTAAGATGCAAAATACCTATAAAATAACGCATTTTTTTATAAAAATATATATATGAAAAAACATAGAATATTTCATTTCGCATTAAAATAAATAGATATACATTCTTTTATTGGTATTTTGTTTATTTATTTTGTTTCGAATTTACATTATTTTATGTGTATTTTGTTTACATTTTTTTATACGTATTTACCTAATTTTGTGTATTTTGTATATATATTTTTGTAGAATTTACATTGTTTTATATGTATTTTTGCATATTTCTTTCAATAGAAGTTTACCTTATTGTATGTGCATTTTGTATATTTATTTCAATACAAATTTAAATATTTTATGTGTATTTTGGTATATATATTTTTATAAGAAATGCGCTATTTGATGGGAATTTTGTATCTTTATTTTCATACAAATTTACATTATTTTATTAATACTCGGTGTATTTATTTTGATACAATTTTACATTATTCTATTTGTTTTTTGTATATATATTTTTGTGTATTTTTGTATATAGTTTTATACAAATTTAGGTTATTTTGTGTACGCATTTACATTATTTAATGTGTGTTTTGTATATATATTTTAATGCAAACTTACTTTATTTTATGTGCATTTTTGTACATATATTTTTTTAGAAATTTGCGTTATTTTATGTGTATTTGTATATGTTTTCTCATACAAATTTATATTATTTTATTGCTATTTTGTTTTTTATTTTGATACAAATGAAAATAGATATACAAAATATACATAAAATAAACTAAATTTGAATTGAAATATATATACAAAATACATAAAATAATGTAAATTTGTATCAAAATATTTTAACAGATGCGCATAAAATAACGTAAATTTGTTTTAATATATACAAAATACACATTAAATAATGTAAATATGTATAAAAAATATATACAAAACACAAATAGAATAATGTAAAATCGTATCAAAATAAATACACAGAATATTAATAAAACAATGTAAATTTGTATGAAAATAAAGATGCAAAATACCCATTAAATAACGCATTTTTTTATAAAAATATATATACCAAAATAGACATGAAAAAATTAATTTGTATTAAAATAAATATACAAAATACACATACAATAAGGTAAATGTATTGAAATAGATATGCAAAATTCATATAAAACAATGTAAATTTGTTTCAAAATATAT
Organism: Eriocheir sinensis; assembly: GCF_024679095.1. Classification (NCBI taxonomy): domain Eukaryota; kingdom Metazoa; phylum Arthropoda; class Malacostraca; order Decapoda; family Varunidae; genus Eriocheir; species Eriocheir sinensis. Next base: position 234,045 of record NW_026110563.1, read on the forward strand.
ATACGAATACACATAAAATAACGTAGATTTGTATAAAAATATATATACAAAATACACATAAAATGAAGTAAATACGTATAAGAAAATGTATACAAAATACACATAAAATAATGTAAATTCGTATCAAAATAAATAAACAAAATACCAATAAAAGAATGTGTATTTGTATAAATATAAATATACAAAATACACATAAAATCACGTAAATTTGTATAAAACTATATACAAAAATACACAGAAGTAATTAAATTCGTATGAAAATAGATATACAAAATACAGATAAAATAAGCTAAATTTGAATTGAAATGTATATACAAAATACATAAAATAATGTAGATTTGTATCAAAATATTTATAAAAATACCCATAAAATAATGCTTTTTTTTATTTATAAAAACATATATACCAAAATACACATCAAAAAATTAAATTTGTATTAAAATAAATATACAAAAAACACACAATAAGGTAAATTTGTATTGAAATAGATATGCAAAATACATATAAAACAATGTAAATTTGTTTCAAAATATATATACGAATACACATAAAATAACGTAGATTTCTATAAAAATATATATACAAAATACACATAAAATGAAGTAAATACGCATAAAAAATGTATACAAAATACGTTCGTATCAAAATAAATATACAAAATACCAATAAAAGAATGTGTATTTCTATAAATATAAATATACAAAATACACATAAAATAAAGTAAAATTTTATAAAACTATGTGAAAAAATACACAGAAGTATTTTAAATTGTATGAAAATAGATATACAAAATAAGGTAAATTCGTTTCAAATTCAATAAAAAAAATTCAGATAAAAGAACATATGTTTGAAGAAAAAATAAATATACAAAATACACCTTAAATAACGAAAATTTGTATGAAAATATAAAAAAAAATAAACAAAAATAATTTCAATTTGTATGAAAATAAATATACAAAATACAAATGTATTTTGTATATCTATTTTCACACAAATTTAATTACTTTTGTGCATTTTTGCATATAGTTTTATATAAATTTACGTTATTTTATTTGTATTTTGTATATTTATATATATACAATACACATTCTTTTATTAGTATTTTGTTTATTTATTTTGATACGAGTTTACATTATTTTATGTGTATTTTGTATACCTTTTTTTATACGTATTTACTTCATTTTATGTGTATTTTTTATATTTATTTTCATAGAAATCTACGTTATTTTATGTGTATTCGTATATATATTTTGAAAAAATTTTACATGGTTTTATATGTATTTTGCATATCTATTTCAATACAAATTTACCTTATTGTATGTGCATTTTGTATATTTATTTTAATACAAATTCAAATACTTTATGTGTGTCTTGGTATAAATATTTTTATAAAAAATGCGTTATTTTATGGGTATTTTGCATCTTAATTTTCATACAATTTTACATTATTTTATTAATATTCTGTGTATTTATTTTGATACGATTTTATATTATTCTATTTGTGTTTTGTATATATTTTTTTATACATATTTATATTATTTAATGTGTATTTTTTATATATATATATATATTATATACAAATTTACGTTATTTTAAGTGTATTTGTTTATAAATTTTCATTCAAATTTACATTATTTTATGTGTATTTTGTAAATGTATTTCAGTACAAAATTACCTAATTTTATGTGTATTTTGTATATTTATTTTCATACAAATTATAATTATTTTTGTGTATTTTTGTATATAGTTTTATACAAATTTAGGTGATTTTATGTGTATATTGTATATCTATTTTCATACAAATACACATTCTTTTATTGATACTTTGTTTATTTACTTTGATTTTGTATATATATATATATATATATATATATATATATATATATATATATATATATATATATATATATATATATATATATATATATATATATATATATATATATATATATATATATATATATATATATATATATATATATATATATATATATATATATATATATATATATATATATATATATATATATATATATATATATATATATATATATATATATATATATATATATATATATTTCTATACGTGATTACATCGTTTGATGTGTATTTTGTATATATATTTCTATAGAAATCTACGTTGATTTATGAGTATTCGTATATAGATTTTGAAATAAATTTACACTTTTTTATGTGTATTTTGCATATTTTTTCAATACAAATTTACCTTATTGTATATGCATTTTGTATATTAATTTTAATACAAATTTAATTATGCTATGTGTAATTTTTGTATATGTATTTTTATAAAAATATGCTTTATTTTATGGGTATTTTGCATTTTTATTTTCATACAAATTTACATTATTTTATTTATACTCTGTTTATTTTTTTTTAAACAATTTTACATTATTCTATGTGTATTTTGTATATCTATTTTTATACGTATTTACTTAATTTGATGTGTATTTTGTATATATATTTTTATATAAATCTACGTTATTTTATGTGTATTTATATATATATTTTGAAACAAATTTACATTGTTTTATATGTATTTTTGCATATCTCTTTCAATGCAAATTTACATTATTGTATGTGCATTTTGTATATTTATTTCAATACAAATTTAAATATTTTATGTGTATTTATGTATATATATTTTTATAAGAAATGCAAAAATACACATCAAATGATGTAAGCACGTATAAAAATATATATATATAAAATACACATTAAATAATGTAAATTCGCGTCAAAATAAATAAACAAAATATCAATAAAAGAATGTGTATTTGTATGAAAATAGATATACAATATACACATAAAATCACCTAAATTTGTATAAAACTATATACAAAAATACACAAAAATAATTTTAATTTGTATGAGAATAAATATACAAAATACACATAAAATTAGGTAAATTTGTATTGAAATACATTAACAAAACCCACATAAAATAATGTAAATTTGAATGAATATATATAAACAAATACACTTAAAATAACGTAAATTTGTATAAAATATATATAAAAATACACTTTAAATAATGTAAATATGTATAAAAAAATATATACAAAACACAAATAGAACAATATAAAATCGTATCAAAATAAATACACAGAATATTAATAAAATAATGTAAATTTGTATGAAAATTAAGATGCAAAATACCCATAAAATAAAGCATATGTTTATAAAAATACAGATACAAAAATACACATCGAATAATTAAATTTGTATTAAAATTAATATACAAAATGCGTATATAATAAGGTAAATTTGTATTGAAAAAATATGCAACATACACGTTTACTCATACAAATTTATATTATTTTATTGGTATTTTGTTTATTTATTTTGAAGTTATATGTGTATTTTGTACACATTTTATTATACGTATTTACATTATTTAATGTGTATTTTGTTTATATATTTTCATACAAATTTACGTTATTATATGTGTATTTGTATAAATATTTTGATAAAAATTTACTTTATTTCATGTATTTTGTATATATATTTCAATTCAAATTTAGCTTATTTTGTGTGTATTTTGTATATATTTTCATACAAATTTAATTACTTCTGTGTATTTATGTATATAGTTTTATATAAATTTACGTTATTTTATGTGTATTTTCTATATTTATATTTATACAAATACACATCCTTTTATTGGTATTTTGTTTATTTATTTTGATACGAATTTACATTATTTTATGTGTTTTTTGTATACATTTTTTTATACGTATTTACTTCATTTTATGTGTATTTTGTATATATATTTTATAGAAATCTACGTTATTTTATGTGTATTCGTATATATATTTTGAAACTAATTTACATTGTTTTATATGTATTTTGCATATCTATTTCAATACAAATTTACCTTATTGTATGTGTTTTTTGTATATTTATTTTAATACAAATTTAATTTTTTGATGTGTATTTTGGTATATATATATATATATTTATAAAAAAATGCGTTATTTAATGGGTATTTTGCTTCTTTATTTTCTTAGAAGTTTACATTATTTTATTAATATTCTGTGTATTTATTTTGATCCGATTTTACATTATTCTATTTGTGTTCTGTACATATTTTTTTTATACAAATTTACTTTATTTTAAGTGTATTTGTTTATGTATTTTCATTCAAATTTACATTATATAAATATAAATTCGAAACAAAATAAATCAACAAAATACCAATAAAAGAATGTGTATTTGTTCAGTGTATTTTTGTATATAGTTTTATCCAAATTTACGATATTTTATGTGTATTTTGTATATTTATATTTATACAAATACACATTCTTTTACTGGTATTTTGTTTATTTATTTTGATGCGATTTTTTGTGTATTTTGTATTCATTTTTTATACATATTTACTTCATTTTATGTGTATTTTGTATATATTTTTATAGAAATCAACGTTATTTTATGTGTATTCGTATATATATTTTGAAACAAATTTACATTGTTTTATATGTATTTTGCATATCTATTTCAATACAAATTTACCTTACAGTATGTGCATTTTTTATATTTATTTTAATACAAATTTTAATATTTTATGTGTATTTTGGTATATATATTTAAAAAAAAAATGCGTTATTTTATGGCTATTTTGCATCTTTATTTTCATACAAATTTACATTATTTAATTAATATTCTGTGTATTTATTTTGATACGATTTTACATTATTCTATTTGTGTTTTGTACATATTTTTTTTATACATATTTACATTATGTAATTAGTATTTTGTATATATATTTGATACAAATTTACGTTATTTTAAGTGTATATGTTTATATATTTTCATTCAAATTTCCATTATTTTATGTGTATTTTGTATATGTATTTCAATACAAATTTACCTAATTTTATGTGTATTTTGTATATTTATTTTCATACAAATTTAAATTATTTTTGTGTATTTTTGTATATAGTTTTATACAAACTGAGGATATTTTATGAGTATTTTGTATATCTATTTTCATACAAATACACATTCTTTTATTGATATTTTGTTTATTTATTTTGAAGAGAGTTTAAATTATTTAATGTGTATTTTGTATATATATATTTTTATACGTATTTACTTCATTTCATGTGTATTTTGTATATATATTTCCTTAGAAATCTACGTTATTTTATGTGTATTCGTATATAGATTTCTAAACAAATTTACGCTTTAATGTGCATTTTATATATTTTTTCAATACAAATTTACCTTATTGTACGTGCATTTTGTATATTAATTTTAATACAAATTTAATTATTCTATGTGTATTTTTGTATATGTATTTTTAAATAAATATGCTTTATTTTATGGGTATTTTGCATCTTTATTTTCATACAAAATTACATTATTTTATTGATATTCTGTGTATTTATTTTGATACGATTTTACATTATTCTATGTTTATTTTGTATATTTTTTCATTTAATTTAGCTTATTTTATGTGTATTTTGTATATCTATTTATTTTAATACAAAATCAAATATTTTATGTTTGTTCGTATATATATTTTTTTAAAAAATGCGTTATTTTATGGGTATTTTGCATCTTAATTTTCATACAAATATACATTATTTTATTAATATTTTCTGTATTTATTTTCATACGATTTTACATTATTTTATTTGTGTTTTGTATATATTTTTTTATACATATTTACATTATTTAATGTGTTTTTTGTATATATATTTGATACAAATTTACGTTATTTTAAGTCTATATGTTTATATATATTTCATTCAAATTTACATTATTTTATGTGTATTTTGTATATATATTTAAATACAAATTTACCTAATTTTATATGTTTTTTGTATATTTATTTTCATACAAGTTTAAATTATTTTTGTGTATTTTTGTTTATAGTTTTATACAAATATAGGTTATTTTATGTGTATTTTGTATATCTATTTTCATACAAATACACATTCTTTTCATCATATTTTGTTTATTTATTTTGACACGAATTAACATTATTTAATCTGTATTTTGTATATATATTTTTATACGTATTTACATTATTTCAAGTGTATTTTGTATATATATTTCTATAGAAATCTGCGTTATTTTATGTGTATTCGTATATATATTTTGAAACAAATTTACATTGTTTTATGTGTATTTTGCATATTCTTTCAATACAAATTTACCTTATTGTATGTGCATTTTGTATATTAATTTTAATACAAATTTGATTAATCTATGTGTATTTTTGTATATGTATTTTTATAAAAATATGCTTTTTTATGGGTATTTTGCATCTTTATTTTCATAAAAATTTACATTATTTTATTGATATTTTGTGTATTTATTTTAATATGATTTTACATTATTCTATGTGTATTTTGTATATATATTTTATATAAAATGTATTTGTTTTCATTTCATACAAATCTACATTATTTTATGTATTTTTTGTACATGTATACACATAAAATATTTAAATTTGTATTGAAATAAATATACAAAATGCACATACAATAAGGTAAACTTCTATTGAAAGAGATATGCAAAAATACATATAAAACAATGTAAATTTGTTTCAAAATATATATACGAATACACATAAAATAACGTAGATTTCTATAAAAATATATATACAAAATACACATAAAATTAAGTAAATACGTATAAAAAAATGTATCTGTATTTTTATAAACATATGCTTTATTTTTTTGGGTATTTTGCATCTTTATTTTCATACAAATTTACATTATTTTATTGATATTCTGCTCATTCATTTTGATACGAATTGACATCTATGTGTATGTTGTATATATTTTTCATACAAATTTACGTTATTTTATGTTTAAAAATATGTACAAAATACACATATAATCATGTAATTCGTATCAAAATAAATAAACAAAATACCAATAAATAATATAAATTTGTATGAGTAAACGTGTATGTTGCATATTTTTTCAATACAAATTTACATTATTATATACGCATTTTGTATATTAATTTTAATACAAATTTAATTATTCGATGTGTATTTTTGTATCTGTATTTTTATAAACATATGCTTTATTTTTTGGGTATTTTGCATCTTTATTTTCATACAAATTTACATTGTTTTATTGGTATTCTGCTCATTCATTTTGATACGAATTGACATTATTCTATGTGTATTTTGTATATATTTTTCATACAAATTTACGTTATTTTATGTTTAAAAATATGTACAAAATACACATATAATCATGTAATTCGTATCAAAATAAATAAACAAAATACCAATAAAATAATTTAAATTTGTATGAGTAAACGTGTATGTTGCATATTTTTTCAATACAAATTTACCTTATTATATACTCATTTTGTATATTAATTTTAATACAAATTTAATTATTCGATGTGTATTTTTGTATCTGTATTTTTATAAACATATGCTTTATTTTTTGGGTATTTTGCATCTTTATTTTCATACAAATTTACATTATTTTATTGATATTCTGCTCATTCATTTTGATACGAAATGACATTATTCTATATGTATTTTGTATATGTTTTTCATACAAAATTACGTTATTTTATGTGTATTTGTTTATATATTTTGACACAAATTTACAATATTTTATGGGTATTTTGTATATACATTTCAAAAGAAATTTACTTAGTTTTATGTGTATTTTGTATATCTATTTTCATTCAAACTCAAATTATTTCTATGTATTTTTGTATATATTTTAATACAAATTTTAGTTATGTTATGTGTATTTTGTAAATTTATTTTCATTCAAATATATATTATTTTATTGGCGATTTGTTGATTTATATTGATACGAATTTACATTATTTTATATGTACTTTGTATATATATTATTATACGCTTTTACATTATTTAATATTTATTTTGAATATATATTTTTATACAAATTCATGGTATTTTATGTGTATTTGTATATATATTTTTATATAAATTTACATTATTTTATGTGTATTTTGTACACATATTTTTTTACAAATCTATCTTATTTTATGTTTATTTTGTATGTGTATTTTGTATATTTATATTTATCCAAATACACATTCTTTTATTGGTATTTTGTTTATTTATTTTAATTCGAATTTACATTTTTTATGTGTATTTTGTATACATTTTTTTATACGTATTTACTTAATTTTAAGTGTATTTTGTATATATATTTTTATAGAAATCTACGTTTTTTTATTTCTATTCGTATATATATTTTGAAACAAATTTACATTGTTTTATATGTATTTTTGCATATCTCTTTCAATACAAATTTACCTTATTGTATGTGCATTTTGTATATTTATTTCAATGCAAATTTAAATATTTTATGTGTATTTTGGTATATATATTTTTATAAGATTACGAAAATTTGAATAAAAATATATACAAAAAAACAAAAAAATAAATTTCAATTTGTATGAAAATAGATATAAAAATTACACATATAAATAGTTATATTTGTATTTAAATACATGTACAAAATACACATAAAATAATGTAAATTTGTATTAAATGAAAACAAATTCACATAAAATTCGCGTTAAAATAAATAAACAAAATATCAATAAAAGAATGTGTATTTGTATGAAAATAGATATACAAAATACACATAAAATAACCTAAATTTGTATCAAACTATATACAAAAATACACAAAAATATTTTAAATTTGTATGAAAATAAATATAGAAAATACACATAAAATTAGGTAAATTTGTATTGAAATACATACATAAAATACACATAAAATAATGTAAATTTGAATGAAAATACATAAACAAATACACTTAAAATAACGTAAATTTGTATAAAAAAATATGTACAAAACACAAATAGAATAATGTAAAATCGTATCAAAATAAATACACAGAATATTAATAAAACAATGTAAATTTGTATGAAAATAAAGAAGGAAAATACCCATAAAATAACGCATTTTTTTTATTTATAAAAATATATATACCCAAATACACATCAAAAATTAAATTTGTGTTAAAATAAATATACAAAAAACACATACAATAAGGTAAATTTGTATTGAAATAGATATGCAAAATACATATTAAACAATGTAAATTTGTTTCAAAATATATATACGAATACACATAAAATAACGTAGATTTCTATAAAAATATATATACAAAATACACATAAAATGAAGTAAATACGTATAAAAAATGTATACAAAACACACACAAAATAATGTAAATTCGTATCAAAATAAATAAACAAAATACCAATAAAAGAATGTGTATTTGTATAAATATAAATATACAAAATACACATAAAATAACGTAAATTTATATAAAACTATGTACAAAAATACACAGAAGTAATTAAATTTGTATGCAAATATATACAAAATACACACAAAATAAGCTATATTTGAATTGAAATATATATACAAAATACATTAAATAAAGTAAATTTGTATCAAAATATTTATACAAATACACATATAATAACGTAAATTTGTATGAAAATATATAAACAAAATACACATTAAATAATGTAAATACGTATAAAAAAATATGTACAAAATACACATATAATCATGTAATTCGTATCAAAATAAATAAAAAAATACCAATAAAATAATATAAATTTGTATGAGTAAACGTGTATGTTGCATATTTTTTCAATACAAATTTTAAGGTAAATTATATACGCATTTTGTATATTAATTTTAATACAAATTTAATTATTCGATGTGTATTTTTGTTTCTGTATTTGTATATATATTTTTATACGCTTTTACATTATTTAATATTTATTTTGAATATATATTTTTATACAAATTCATGGTATTTTATGTGTATTTGTATATATATTTTTATATAAATTTACATTATTTTATGTGTATTTTGTACATATATTTTTTTACAAATCTACCTTATTTTATGTTTATTTTGTATGTGTATTTTGTATATTTATATTTATCCAAATACACATTTTTTTATTGGTATTTTGTTTATTTTTTTTAATTCGAACTTACATTATTTTATGTGTATTTTGTATAAATTTTTTTATACGTATTTACTTAATTTTATGTGTATTTTGTATATATATTTTTATAGAAATCTACGTTTTTTTATTTGTATTCGTATATATATTTTGAAATAAATTTACATTGCTTTATATGTATTTTTGCATATCTCTTTCAATACAAATTTACGTTATTGTATGTGCATTTTGTATATTTATTTCAATGCAAATTTAAATATTTTATGTGTATTTTGTTATATATATTTTTATAAGATTACGAAAATTTGAATAAAAATATATACAAAAAAACAAAAAAATAAATTTCAATTTGTATGAAAATAGACATACAAAATACACATATAAATATTTAAATTTGTATTTAAATACATGTACAAAATACTCATAAAATAATGTAAATTTGTATGAAATGAAAACAAATTCACATAAAATTCGCGTCAAAATAAATAAACAAAATATCAATAAAAGAATGTGTATTTGTATGAAAATAGATATACAAAATACACATAAAATACCTAAATTTGTATCAAACTATATACAAAAATACACAAAAATATTTTAAATTTGTATGAAAATAAATATACAAAATACACATAAAATTAGGTAAATTTGTATTGAAATACATACACAAAATACACATAAAATAATGTAAATTTGAATGAAAATACATAAACAAATACACTTAAAATAACGTAAATTTGTATAAAAAAATATGTACAAAACACAAATAGAATAATGTAAAATCGTATCAAAATAAATACACAGAATATTAATAAAATAATGTAAATTTGTATGAAAATAAAGAAGCAAAATACCCATAAAATAACGCATTTTTTTTTATTTATAAAAATATATATACCAAAATACACATAAAAAAATTAAATTTGTATTAAAATAAATATACAAAAAACACATACAATAAGGTAAATTTGTATTGAAATAGATATGCAAAATACATATAAAACAATGTAAATTTGTTTCAAAATATATATACGAATAAACATATAATAACATAGATTTCTGTAAAAGTATATATACAAAATACACATATAATGAAGTAAATACGTATAAAAAAATGTATACAAAATACACATAAAATAATGTAAATTCGTATCAAAATAAATAAACAAAATAGCAATAAAAGAATGTGTATTTGTATAAATATAAATATACAAAATACACATAAAATAACGTAAATTTATATAAAACTATATACAAAAATACACAGAAGTAATTAAATTTGAATTGAAATATATATACAAAATACATGAAATAAAGTAAATTTGTATCAAAATATTTATACAAATACTCATATAATAAGGTAAATTTGTATGAAAATACATAAACAAAAAACACATTAAATAATGTAAATACGTATAAAAAAATATGTACAAAATACACATATAATCATGTAATTCGTATCAAAATAAATAAACAAAATACCAATAAAATAATATAAATTTGTATGAGTAAACGTGTATGTTGCATATTTTTTCAATACAAATTTACCTTATTATATACGCATTTTGTATATTAATTTTAATATATGTGTATTTGAATATATATTTTGATACAAATTTACATTATTTTATGTATTTTCTATATTTATTTCAATTCAAATTTAGCTTATTTTATGTGACTTTTGTATATCTATTTTCATACAAATTTAATTATTTTTGTTTATTTTTGTATATAGTTTTATACAATTTTACGTTATTTTATGTGTATTTTGTATATTTATATTTATACAAGTAAACATTCTTTTATTGGCATTTAGTTTATTTATCTTGATACGAATTTACATTATTTTATGTGTATTTTGTATACATTTTCTTATACGTATTTACTTCATTTTATGTGTATTTTGTATATATATTTTTATAGAAATCTACGTTATTTTATGTGTATTCGTATATATATATATTTTGAAACAAATTTACATTGATTTATGTGTATTTTGCATATCTATTTCAATACAAATTTACCTTATTGTATGTGCATTTTGTATATTTATTGTAATACAAATTTAGATATTTTATGTGTATTTTGGTATATATATTTTCATAAAAAATGCGTTGTTTTATGGGTATTTTGCATCTTTATTTTCATACAAATTTACATTATTTATTAATATTCTGTGTATTTATTTTCATACTATTTTACATTATTCTATTTGTGTTTTGTATATATTTTTTTATACATATTTACATTATTTAATGTGTAATTTCTATATATATTTCATACAAATTTACGTTATTTTAAGTGTATTTGTTTATATATTTTCATTCAAATTTACATTATTTTATGTGTATTTTGTATATGTATTTCAATAGAAATTTAACTAGTTTTATGTGTATTTTGCATATATATTTTTATACAAATTTAAATTATTTTTGTGTATTTTTTTAATAGAGTTTTATACAAATTTACAATATTTTATGTGTATTTTGTATATCTATTTTCATACAAATACACATTCTTTTATTGATATTTTGTTTATTTATTTTGATGCGAATTTACATTAATTAATGTGTATTGTGTATATATATTTTTATACGTATTTACGTCATTTTATGTGTATTTTTTATATATATTTCTATAGAAATATACGTTATTTTATGTGTATTCGTATATATATTTTGAAACAAATATACATTGTTTTATGTGCATTTTGTATATTTTTTCAATACAAATTTCCCTTATTGTACGTGCATTTTGTATATTAATTTTAATACAAATTTAATTATTCTAAGTGTATTCTTGTATATGTATTTTTAAAAAAATAGGCTTTATTTTATGGGTATTTTGCATCTTTATTTTCATACAAAATTACATTATTTTATTGATATTCTGTGTATTTATTTTGATACGATTTTACATTATTCTATGTATATTTTGTATATCTATTTTATACAAATGTACGTTATTTTATGTGAATTTGTTTTCATTTCATACAAATTTACATTATTTTATGTGTATTTTGTACATATAGTTAAATACAAATTTAACTAATTATATGTGTATTTTGTATATGTATTTTCATACAAATTGAAATCTATTTTTTTGTTTTTTTGTATATATTTTTATTCAAATTTTCGTAATTTTATGTGTATTTTGTATATTTATTTTCCTACAAATATACGTTCTGTTATCGGAATTTTGTTTATTTATTTTGATACGAATTTTCATTTTTTGAGGTGTATTTGATATATATATTTTTATACTTATTTACATAATTTTATATGTATTTTGAATATATATTTTCATAGAAATTTACTCTATATGTATATACAAAAAAACACATAAATAATTTAAATTTGTATGAAAATAAATATACAAAATACACATAAAATTAGGTAAATTTGTATTGAAATACATATACAAAATACACTTAAAATAATGTAAATTTGAATGAAATTATATAAACAAATAATATATATATATAAAAATATATATATAAAAAATACACATTAAATAATGAAAATATGTATAAAAAAATATATACAAAACACAAATAGTATATTATAAAATCGTGTCAAAATATATACACAGAATATTAATAAAATAATGTACATTTGTATGAAAACTAAGATGCAAAATACCTATAAAAAAACGCATTTTTTTAAAAATTATATATACCAAAATACACATAAAATATTTGAATTTCTATTAAAATAAATATACAAAATGCACATACAATAAGGTAAATTTGTATTGAAATAGATATGCAAAAAACATATAAAACAATGTAAATTTGTTTCATAATGTATATACGAATACACATAAGATAATGTAGATTTCTATAGATATATATATTCAAAATACAAAAAAAATTAAGTAAATACGAATCAAAAATGTATACAAAATACACATAAAATAATGTAAATTCGTATAAATATAAATAAACAAAATTCCAATAAGAGAATGTGTATTTGTATAAATATAAATATACAAAATGCACATAAAATAACGTAAATTTGTATAAAACTATATACAAAAATACACAGAAGTAATTAAATTTGCATGAAAATAGATATACAAAATACACACAAAATAAGCTAAATTTGAATTGAAATATATATACAAAATACATTAAATAAAGTAAATTCGTTTCAAAATATTTTTAACAAATACACATCTAATCACGTAAATTTGTAAAAAAAATTTATAAACAAAATACACATTAAGTAATGTAAATACGTATAAAAAAATATTTACAAAATACTCCAATATTCAAGTCATTCGTATCAAAATAAATAAACAAAAAACTAATTAAATAATGTAAATTTGTATGAGAAAACATATACAAAATACACATAAAATAACGTTTTATGTTTCTATAAAAATATATGTACAAAAATGCACATAAAATTAGTTTGCATAAAAAAATATATACAAAACACACATTAGATAATGTAAATGAGTATAAAAATATGTATACAAAATACCTATGAAATAATCTAAATTCGTATCGAGTTAAATTAAGAAAATAACAATAAAATAATGTAATTTTGGATGAAAATATATATAGAAAACACACATAAAATAACCTAAATACAAATACAAATATACACATTAAATAGTTTAAAATTGAATGAAATAAATATACAAAATAAACATAAAATAAGGTAAATTTGTAATAAAATATATGTAAGAATATACATACGAATACACATAAAATAACGTAGATTTCTATAAAAATACATATACAAAATACACATAATATTAAGTAAATACGTATAAAAAAATGTATACAAAATACACATAAAATAATGTAAATTCGTATAAAATAATGTAAATTTGTATCAAAATACTTATAAAAATACACATATAATAACGTAAATTTGTACAAAAATATATAAACAAAATACACATTAAATAATGTAAATACGTATAAAAAAAATGTACAAAATACACAAATAATCATGTAATTCGTATCAAAATAAATAGACAAAATACCAATAAAATAATGTAAATTTCTATGAGAAAACATATACAAAATACACATAAATAACGCAAATATCAATAAAAATATATATAATATAATATTTTTTTAAACATATTTAAAATATTTATTGTATATTATGTATATATATTATATCCAAATTTACGTTTTTTAATATGTATATGTTTATATATTTTCATACAAATTTACATTATTTTATGTGAGTTTTGTATATGTATTTCAATACAAATTTGCCTAACTTTATGTGTATTTTGCATATCTATTTTCAAACAAATTTAAATTATTTTTGTGTATTTTTGTATATATTTTTATACAAATTTACGTTATTTTATTAATATTCTGCTCATTCATTTTGATACGATTTGACATTATTCTATGTGTATTTTGTATATATTTTTCATACAAATTTACGTTATTTTATGTGTATTTATTTATATATTTTGACACAAATTTACAATATTTTATGGGTATTTTGTATATATATTTCAAAAGAAATTTACCTAGTTTTATGTATATTTTGAATATCTATTTTCATTCAAACTCAAATTATTTTTATGTATTTTTGTATATATTTCAATACAAATTTTAGTTAGGTTATGTGTATTTTGTAAATCTATTTTCATTCAAATATATATTATTTTATTGGTATTTTGTTGATTAATATTGATACGAATTTACATTATTTTATATGTACTTTGTATATATATTTTTATACGCATTTACATTATTTAATATTTATTTTGAGTATATAATTTTATACAAATTCATGGTATTTTATGTGTATTTTTATATATATTTTCATATAAATTTACATTATTTTATGTGTATTTTGTACATATATTTCATTACAAATTTACCTTATTTTATGTTTATTTTGTATGTGTATTTTGTACATTTATATTTATACAAATACACATTGTTTTATTGGTATTTTGTTTATTTAATTTGTTTCGAATTTACATTATTTGATGTGTATTTTGTTTACATTTTTTTATACGTATTTACTTAATTTTATGTGTATTTTGTATATATATTTTTATAGAAATCTACGTTATTTTATGTGTATTTGAACATATATTTTGAAACAAATTTACATTGTTTTATATGTACAATAAGGTACATTTTTATTGAAATAGATATGCAAAATACATATAAAGCAATGTAAATTTGTTTCAAAATATGTATACGAATACACATAAAATAACGTAGATTTCAATAAAAATATATATACAAAATACACATAAAATGAAGTAAATACGTATAAAAAATGTATACAAAATACACATAAAATAATGTAAATTCGTATCAAAATAAATAAACAAAATACCAATAAAAGAATGTGTATTTGTATAAATATAAATATACAAAATACACATAAAATAACGTAAATTTATATAAAACTATATACAAAAATACACAGAAGTAATTAAATTTGTATGAAAATATATACAAAACACACACAAAATAAGCTAAATTTGAATTGAAACATATATACAAAATACATGAAATAAAGTAAATTGGTATCAAAATATTTATACAAATACACATATAATAACGTAAATTTGTATGAAAATATATTAACAAAATACACATTAAATAATGTTAATACGTATAAAAAAAAATATGTACAAAATACACATATAATCATGTAATTCGTATCAAAATAAATAAACAAAATACCAATAAAATAATAAAAATTTGTATGAGTAAACGTGTATAAATATAAATGTACAAAATACACATACAAAATAAACATAAAATAAGGTAAATTTGTAATGAAATATATGTACAAAATACACATAAAATAATGTAAATTTATATGAAAATATATATACAAATACACATAAAATATCATGAATTTGTATAAAATTATATATTCAAAATATATATTAAATAATGTAAATGCGTATAAAAAAATATATAAAAAGTACATATAAAATAATGTAAATTCGTATCAATATAAATCAAGAAAATACCAATAAAATAATATATATTTGATTGAAAATAGATTTACAAAATACACATAACATAACTAAAATTTGTATTGAAATATATACAAAAATACATAAAATATTTGAACTTGTATTAAAATAAATATACAAAATGCACATACAACTAGGTAAATTTGTATTGAAATAGATATACAAAATACATATAAAATAATGTAAATTTGTTTCAAAATATACATGCGAATACACATAACATAACGCAGATTTCTATAAAAATATATACAAAATACACATAATATTAAGTAAATTCGTATAAAATAATGAATTCAAACTACACATAAAATAATGTAAATTTGTATAAAATAATGTAAATTTGTATCAAAATACTTATAAAATACACATATAATAATTAAATTTGTATAAAAATATATAAACAAAATACATTAAATAATGTAAATACGTATAAAAAATGTACAAAATACACATAATCATGTAAATTTGTATCAAAATAAATAGACAAAATACCAATAAAATAATGTAAATTTCTGTAGAAAACATATACAAAATACACATAAATAACGCAAATATCAATAAAAATATATATAATATAATATAATTTAAATTCTCGTCAAAATATTTAAAATATTTAATGTATATTATGTATATATATATTTATCAAATTTACGTGATTTTATGTATATATTTATATATTTTCATACAAATTTACATTATTTTATGTGAGTTTTGTATATGTATTCAATACAAATTTGCCTAACTTTTATGTGTATTTTGCATATCTATTTTCAAACAAATTTAAATTATTTTGTGTATTTTGTATATATTTTTACAAATACAAATTGTTATTATTTTGTATATATATTTTCCTACAAATATACATTCTTTTATTGGAATTTTGTGTATTTAATTTTTCACGAATTTACATTATTTTATGTGTATTTTGTATATATATTTTTCTACGTATTTAAATTATTTTATGAGTATTTTATATATACATTTTCATAAAAATATACGTTATTTTATTGTGTGTATTCGTATATATTTTGAAACAAATTTTATACAAATTCATGTTATTTTATGTGTATTTGTATATATATTTTCATACAAATTTTTATTATTTTATGTGTATTCTTACATATATTTTATTACAAATTTACCTTATTTTATGTTTATTTTGTATATTTATTTCATTTAATATAAACAAATTTAAATTTATTGTATATGCATTTTGTATATTAATTTTAATACAAATTTAATTATTCTATGTGTATTTTTCTATATGTATTTTTATAAAAATATGCTTTATTCTATGGGTATTTTGCTTCTTTATTTTCATACAAATTTACGTTATTTTATTGATATTCTGCTCATTCATTTTGATACGATTTGACATTATTCTCTGTGTATTTTGTATATATTTATTTATATATTTTGACACAAATTTGCAATATTTTATGGGTATTTTGTATATATATTTCAAAAGAAATTTACCTAGTTTTATGTGTATTTTGAATATCTATTTTCATTCAAACTCAAATTATTTTTATGTATTTTTGTATCAATTTCAATACAAATTTTAATTTGGTTATGTGTATTTTGTAAATCTATTTTCATTCAAATATATATTATTTTATTGGTATTTTGTTGATTGATATTGATACGAATTTACATTATTTTATATGTACTTTCTATATATATTTTTATACGCATTCACATTATTTAATATTTATTTTGAGTATATAATTTTATACAAATTCATGGTATTTTATGTGTATTTTTATATATATTTTCATATAAATTTACATTATTTTATGTGTATTTGTACATATATTTCATTACAAATTTACCTTATTTTATATTTATTTTGTATGTGTATTTTGTACATTTATATTTATACAAATACACATTCTTTTATTGGTATTTTGTTTATTTATTTTGTTTCGAATTTACATTATTTGATGTGTATTTTGTTTACATTTTTTTATACGTATTTACTTAATTTTATGTGTGTTTTGTATATATATTTTTATAGAAATCTACGTTATTTTATGTGCATTCGTACATATATTTTGAAACAAATTTACATTGTTTTATATGTACAATAAGGTAAATTTTTATTGAAATAGATATGCAAAATACATATAAAGCAATGTAAATTTGTTTCAAAATATGTTTACGAATACACATAAAATAACGTAGATTTCAATAAAAATATATATACAAAATACACATAAAATGAAGTAAATACGTATAAAAAATATATACAAAATACACATAAAATAATGTAAATTCGAATCAAAATAAATAAACAAAATACCAATAAAAGAATGTGTATTTGTATAAATATAAATATACAAAATACACATAAAATAACGTAAATTTATATAAAACTATATACAAAAATACACAGAAGTAATTAAATTTGTATGAAAATATATACAAAACACACACAAAATAAGCTAAATTTGAATTGAAATATATATATAAAATACATGAAATAAAGTAAATTGGTATTAAAATATTTATACAAATACACATATAATAACGTAAAATTGTATGAAAATATATAAACAAAATACACATTAAATAATGTTAATACGTATAAAAAAATGTGTACAAAATACACATATAATCATGTAATTCGTATCAAAATAAATAAACAAAAAACCAATAAAATAATAAAAATTTGTATGAGTAAACGTGTATAAATATAAATGTACAAAATACACATACAAAATAAACATAAAATAAGGTAAATTTGTAATGAAATATATGTACAAAATACACATAAAATAATGTAATAAATAAACATAAAATAAGGTATATTTGTAATAAAATACATGTACAAAATACACATACAATAATGTAAATTTATATGAAAATATATATACAAATACACATAAAATACCATGAATTTGTATAAAAATATATTTTCAAAATAAATATTAAATAATGTAAGAGCGTATAAGAACATATATACAAAGTACATATAAAATGAAAATTAAGATGCAAAATACCTATAAAATAACGCATTTTTTTATAAAATTATTGATACCAAAATACACATAAAATATTTGAACTTGTATTAAAATAAATATACAAAATGCACATACAATAAGGTAAATTTGTATTGAAATAGATATGGAAAATACATATAAAATAATGTAAATTTGTTTCAAAATATACATGCGAATACACATAACATAACGCAGATTTCTATAAAAATACATATACAAAATACACATAATATTAAGTAAATACGTATAAAAAAATGTATACAAAATACACATAAAATAATGTAAATTCGTATAAAATAATGTAAATTTGTATCAAAATACTTATAAAATACACATATAATAACGTAAATTTGTATAAAAATATATAAACAAAATACACATTAAATAATGTAAATACGTATAAAAAAAATGTACAAAATACACAAATAATCATGTAATTCGTATCAAAATAAATAGACAAAATACCAATAAAATAATGTAAATTTCTGTGAGAAAACATATACAAAATACACATAAATAACGCAAATATCAATAAAAATATATATAATATAATATATTTTTAAAAATATTTAAAATATTTAATGTATATTATGTATATATATTTTATCCAAATTTACGTGATTTTATATGTATATGTTTATATATTTTCATACAAATTTACATTATTTTATGTGAGTTTTGTATATGTATTTCATTACAAATTTGCCTAACTTTATGTGTATTTTGCATATCTATTTTCAAACAAATTTAAATTATTTTTGTGTATTTTTGTATATATTTTTATACAAATTTTAGTTATTTTATTTGTTTTTTGTATGTATATTTTCCTACAAATATACATTCTTTTATTGGAATTTTGTGTATTTAATTTTTCACGAATTTACATTATTTTATGTGTATTTTGTATATATATTTTTCTACGTATTTAAATTATTTTATGAGTATTTTATATATACATTTTCATAAAAATTTACGTTATTTTATTGTGTGTATTCGTATATATTTTGAAACAAATTTTATACAAATTCATGTTATTTTATGTGTATTTGTATATATATTTTCATACAAATTTTTATTATTTTATGTGTATTCTTACATATATTTTATTACAAATTTACCTTATTTTATGTTTATTTTGTATATTTATTTCATTTAATATAAACAAATTTAAATTTATTGTATATGCATTTTGTATATTAATTTTAATACAAATTTAATTATTCTATGTGTATTTTTCTATATGTATTTTTATAAAAATATGCTTTATTCTATGGGTATTTTGCTTCTTTATTTTCATACAAATTTACGTTATTTTATTGATATTCTGCTCATTCATTTTGATACGATTTGACATTATTCTCTGTGTATTTTGTATATATTTATTTATATATTTTGACACAAATTTGCAATATTTTATGGGTATTTTGTATATATATTTCAAAAGAAATTTACCTAGTTTTATGTGTATTTTGAATATCTATTTTCATTCAAACTCAAATTATTTTTATGTATTTTTGTATCAATTTCAATACAAATTTTAATTTGGTTATGTGTATTTTGTAAATCTATTTTCATTCAAATATATATTATTTTATTGGTATTTTGTTGATTGATATTGATACGAATTTACATTATTTTATATGTACTTTCTATATATATTTTTATACGCATTCACATTATTTAATATTTATTTTGAGTATATAATTTTATACAAATTCATGGTATTTTATGTGTATTTTTATATATATTTTCATATAAATTTACATTATTTTATGTGTATTTGTACATATATTTCATTACAAATTTACCTTATTTTATATTTATTATGTATGTGTATTTTGTACATTTATATTTATACAAATACACATTCTTTTATTGGTATTTTGTTTATTTATTTTGTTTCGAATTTACATTATTTGATGTGTATTTTGTTTACATTTTTTTACACGTATTTACTTAATTTTATGTGTGTTTTGTATATATATTTTTATAGAAATCTACGTTATTTTATGTGCATTCGTACATATATTTTGAAACAAATTTACATTGTTTTATATGTACAATAAGGTAAATTTTTATTGAAATAGATATGCAAAATACATATAAAGCAATGTAAATTTGTTTCAAAATATGTTTACGAATACACATAAAATAACGTAGATTTCAATAAAAATATATATACAAAATACACATAAAATGAAGTAAATACGTATAAAAAATATATACAAAATACACATAAAATAATGTAAATTCGAATCAAAATAAATAAACAAAATACCAATAAAAGAATGTGTATTTGTATAAATATAAATATACAAAATACACATAAAATAACGTAAATTTATATAAAACTATATACAAAAATACACAGAAGTAATTAAATTTGTATGAAAATATATACAAAACACACACAAAATAAGCTAAATTTGAATTGAAATATATATACAAAATACATGAAATAAAGTAAATTGGTATTAAAATATTTATACAAATACACATATAATAACGTAAAATTGTATGAAAATATATAAACAAAATACACATTAAATAATGTTAATACGTATAAAAAAATGTGTACAAAATACACATATAATCATGTAATTCGTATCAAAATAAATAAACAAAATACCAATAAAATAATAAAAATTTGTATGAGTAAACGTGTATAAATATAAATGTACAAAATACACATACAAAATAAACATAAAATAAGGTAAATTTGTAATGAAATATATGTGCAAAATACACATAAAATAATGTAAATATTTATGAAAATATATATACAAATACACAAAATAACATGAATTTGTATAAAAATATATATTCAAAATAAACATTAAATTATGTAAATGCGTATAAAAATATATATACAAAGTACATATAAAATAATATAAACTCGTATCAAAATAAATCATCAAAATACCAATAAAATAATATATATTTGATTGAAAATAGATTTACAAAATACACATAACATAACTAAAATTTGTATTGAAATATATACAAAATACATAAAATAATTTGAGTTTGTATGAAAATATTTTCAAAATACACATAAAACTAGGTAAATTTCTTTTTAAATATATAAAATACCCATAAAATATTGTAAATTTGTGTCAAAATATACATGAATACACATAAAATAACGTAAATTTGTATGAAAATATATACAAAATACACATAATAATAAGTCAAATAGTATAAAATGAATGAGCAGAATATCAATAAAATAACGTAAATTGTGAAAAAAATAAAATAATGTAAATTTTTATAAAATACATATAAAATACACATAAAATAATTAAATTTTTATTAAAATTAATATACAAAATGCATATTAAATAATTTAAATTTATATTGAAAAATATGCAAAATACACATAAAAGTGTAATTTGTTTAAAATCTATATACGAATACACATAATATGACGTAGATTTCTATAGAAAATATATACAAAATACACATGAAATAATGTAAATACGTATAAAAATATATACAAAATACACATTAAATAATTTAAATTCTCGTCAAAATAAATAAACAAAATATCAATAAAAGAATGTATATTATGTATATATATTATATCAAATACTCGTAAAATATAAGTTATGTTTATATACTATATACAAAAATACACAAAAATAATTTAAATTTGTATGAAACTAAATATACAAAATACACATAAAATTAGGTAAATTTGTATTGAAATACATATACAAAATACACATAAAATAATGGAAGTTTGAATGAAAATATATAAACATATACACTTAAAATAACGTAAATTTGAATCAAATATATATCAAAATACTAATTAAATAATGTAAATATGTATAAAAAAAATATATTCAAAACACAAATAGAATAATGTAAAATCGTATCAAAATAAATACACAGAATATTAATAAAATAATGTAAATTTGTATGAAAATAAAGATGCAAAATAGCCATAAAATAACGCATTTTTTATAAAAATATATATACCAAAATACACATAAAATATTAAAATATGTATTAAAATAAATATAAAAAATGCCCATACTGTAAGGTAAATTTGTATTGAAATAGATATGCAAAATACATATAAAACAATGTAAATTTGTTTCAAAATATATATACGAATACACATAAAATAACGTTGATTTCTATAAAAATATATACAAAATACACATATAATTGAAGTAAATACGTATAAAAAAATGAATTCAAAATACACATAAAAATCGTATCAAAATAAATAAACAAAATACTAGTAAAAGAAAGTGTATTTGTATAAATATAAATATACAAAATAAACATAAAATATCGTAAATTTGTATAAAACTATATACAAAAATACACAGAAGTTATTAAATTTGTATGAAAATATATATACAAAATACAGCTAAAATAAGCTAAATTTGAATTGAAATGTACATACAAAATACATAAAATAATGTAAATCTGCATCAAAATATTTATACAAATACATATAATAACGTAGATTTGTTTAAAAATATATAAACAAAATACACGTTAAGTAATGTAAATACGTAAAAAAAATATGTACAAAATACACATATAATCATGTAATTCGTATCAAAATAAATAAACAAAATAGCAATAAAATAATGTAAATTTGTTTGAGAAAACATATACAAATAACGCAAATTTCTATAAAAATATATGTACAAAAATGCACATAAAATAAAGTAAATTAGCACAAAAATATATATACAAAACACACACTAAATAATGTAAATGCGTGCACAAAATAACCTAAATTTGTATAAAACTATATACAAAAATACACAAAAATAATTTAAATTTGTTTGAAAAGAAACATACAAAATACACATAAAATTAGGTAAATTTGTATGGAAATACATATACAAAATACACATCAAATAATGTAAATTTGAATGAAATATATAAACAAATACACTTAAAATAACGGAAATTTGTATAAAATATATATGCAAGATACACATTAAATAATGTAAATGTGTATAAAAAAATATATACAAAAAACAAATAGAATAATGTAAAATCGTATCAAAATAAATACACAGAATATCAATAAAATAATGTAAATTTGTATGAAAATAAAGATGCAAAATTCCCAAAAATTATCGCATTTTTTATAAAAATATATATACCAAAATACACATAAAATATTTAAATTTGTATTGAAATAAATATACAAAATACAGTAAGGTAAATTTGTATTGAAAGAGATATTCAAAAATACATATAAAACAATGTAAATTTGTTTCAAAATATATATACGAATACACATAAAATAAAGTAGATTTCTATAGAAATATATACAAAATACATATAAAATTATGTAAATACGTATAAAAATATATACAAAATACATATAAATTAATGTAAATTCGTGTCAAAATAAATAAACCAAATACCAATAAAAGAATGTGTGAAATAGATAATAGATAATAAATTTGTATAAAATATATATGCAAGATACACATTAAATAATGTAAATATGTATAAAAAAAGTATATACAAAAAACAAATAGAATTATGTAAAATCGTATCAAAATAAATACACCGAATATTAATAAAATAATGTAAATTTGTATGAAAATAAAGATGCAAAATTCCCATAAAATAGCGCATTTCTTATAAAAATACATATACGAAAATATACATAATATATTTAAATTTGTATTGAAATAAATATACAAAATGCACATACAATAAGGTAAATTTGTATTGAAAGAGATATGCAAAAATACATATAAAACGATGTAAATTTGTTTCAAAATATATATACGAATACAAATAAAAAAACGTATATTTCTATAAAAATATATATACAAAATACACATAAAACTAAGTAAATACGTATAAAAAAATGTATACAAAATACACATAAAATAATGTAAATTCGAATTAAAATAAATAAACAAAATACCAATAAAAGAATGTGTATTTGGATAAATATATATATATATATATATATATATATATATATATATATATATATATATATATATATATATATATATATATATATATATATATATATATATATATATATATATATATATATATATATATATATATATATATATATATATATATATATATATATATATATATATATATATATATATATATATATACCAAATACAAAATAAACATATAATAAGGTAGATTTGTAATAAAAATATGTACAAAATACACATAAAATAATGTAAATTTATATGAAAATATATATACAAATAAACATAAAATACCATGAATCTGTATAAAATATATATTCAAAATAAATATTAAATAATGTAAAAGCGTATAAAATATATATACAAAGTACATATAAAATGAAAATTAAGATGCAAAATATATATTCAACCATTAAATGTACCAATATTTTAAAAATATATTATATTATATATATTTTTATTGATATTTACGTACATTTTCATGTGTATTATTCTATATCATATTTCTCTAGAAATTTACATTATTTTTAATGTGTATTCGTATATAGGTTGTTTTGATACAAATTATCACTTTTATATTATTATGCATATTTTTCAATGTACATTTACCTTATACGTATTTACATTTTGTATATTAATGTCTATTTTAAATTTATATATTTTATACAAATTCATGTATATGTATTTATAAAATATGCTATTTGATACAGGTAATTTACATCTTTATTTCATCTTTAATTTACATTATTTTATGTGATATTTTGCTCATACATTTTTATACGTATTTCATATTATTATTTGTATTTTGTATATATTTTTCATACAAATCCTACGTTATGTTATGTCTGTATTCATGTATATCTCTTTTGAAACTTTCAAATTTACAATATTTTATGAGTATTTTGTCCATATCTATTTCAAATTTAATTTGCACTATTATGTGTATGTGCATTTTGAATATCTATTTTAATACAAGTTCAAATTATTTTACCCTGTATTTTTTGTATCATATTTTATAAAAAAATGCGTTAGTTTCATTATGAGTATTTTTGCTAATCATAATTTTCATTTGCAATATATACTTTATTTTGTATATATTCCAGTATATACGCTCTTACATTGTTAATATTTATTTTGAAAATATATTTTATACAAATTACATGATATTTTATGTGTATTTGTATATATATTTTCATATAAATTCTGACATTATTGTATATATATTTTGTACATGTATAATTTTATTACAAATCTACTGATATTTTATGTTTATTTGTATATATGTCATCTAATTTATTATTTATGTGTATTTTTTGTACATACCTATTTCATTACAAATTTACCTTATTTTTATGTTTATTTACATGTATGTGTATTTTGTACATTTATATTTATACATTTACTCATACACAAATTTTTATTATTTTATTGGTATTTTGTTTATTTATTTTGATACGAATTACATGATTATATGTGTATTTTGTACATATTTTTTTTTATACGTATTAACATTATTTAATGTATTATTATTTTGTTAATATATTTTCATACAAATTTACGTTATTATATGTATTTGTATAAATATTTTTGATATAATTTACTTTTATTTCATGTATTTTTGTATATGTTTCAATTCAAATTTAACTTATTTTGTGTGTGTTTTGTATATATTTTCATACAAATTTAATTACTTCTGTGTATTTTTGTATATAGTTTTTATATAAATTTACGTTATTTATGTGTATTTTGTGTATTTATATTTATACAAATACACATTCTTTTATTAGTATTTTGTTTATTTATTTTGATGCAATTTACATTATTTTATGTATTTTGTATACATTTTTATAAGTATTTACTTCATTTTATGTGTATTTTGTATATATATTTTATTGAAATCTACGTTATTTTATGTGTATTCGTATACATATTTTGAAACAAATTTACATTGCTTTATATGTATTTTGCATATCTATTTCAATAAAATGTACATATTGTACATATAAAACAATGTAAATTTGTTTCAAAATATATGTACGAATACACATAAAATAACGGAATTTCTATAAAATATATATACAAAATACATAAAATAAGTAAATACGTATAAAAAATGTATACAAAATACACATTAAATAATGTAAATTCGTGTCAAATTAAATAAACAAAATACCAATAAAGAATGTGTATTGTATAAATATAAATGTACAAAATACACATACAAAATACACATAAAATAAAAGTAAATTTATAATAAAACTATATGTACAAATACACATAAAATAATTTAAATTGTATGAAAATATATAAAAATACACATAAATACCATATTTGTATAAAATTATATAAAATACACTAAAATAATGTAAATTTGTATAAAATATATATACAAAGTACATATAAAATAATGTAAATTTATCAATATTAATCAAAAATACCAATAAAATAATATAAATTTGAATGAAATATATATACAAAATACACATAACCTAACTAAAATTTGTATTGAAATATATACAAAATACATAAAATAATTTGAGTTTGAATGAAAATAGATATTCAAAATATACATAAAATAAGGTAAATTTCTTTTAAAATATATATACAAAATACCCATAAAATATTATAAATTTGTGTCCAAAATATATAAATAAATACACATAAAATAACAATTTGAATGAAAATATATACAAAATACACATAAAATAATGTCAAATCGTATCAAAATGAATGAGCAGAATATTAATAAAATAACGTAAATTTGTATAAAAATATATACAAAAATACACAAAAATAATTTAAATTTGTTTGAAAATAGATATGCAAAATACACATAAAGTTAGGCAAATTTGTATTGAAATACATATACAAAACTCACATAAAATAATGTAAATTTGTATGAAAATATATAAACATATACATATAAAATAACGTAAATTTGGATATAATATATATACATAATATACAATAAATATTTTAAATATGTTTAAAAATATATTATATTATATATATTTTTATTGATATTTGCGTTATTTATGTGTATTTTGTATTTGTTTTCTCATACAAATTTACATTATTTTATCAGTATTTTGTCTATTTATTTTGATACATTACATGATTATTGTATTTTGTGCATTTTTTATACGTATTTACATTATTTAATGTTATTTTGTTTATATATTTATACAAATTTACGTTATTATATTATTTTATAAGTATTTTGATACAAATTTACATTATTTTATACAATTTACATTATTTTATGTGTATTTTATACATTTTTATACGTATTTACTTAATATTATGTATTTTGTATATATATTTTATAGAAATCTACGTTATTTTATGTGTATTCGTATGTATATTCTTACATATATTTTATTACAAATTTACCTTATTTTATGTTTATTTTGTATATTTATTTCATTCAATTTTAAACTATTTAATGTGTATATTTGTATTTGTATTTAGGTTATTTTATGTGTGTTTTCTATATATTTTCATCCAAAATTACATTATTTTATTATTTATTTTCTTAATTTAACTCGATACAATTTAGATTATTTCATAGGTATTTTGTATACATATTATTATACTCATTTACATTATCTAATGTGGGTTTTGTATATATTTTTTTATTCAAACTAATTTTATGTGCATTTTTTTACATATATTTTTATAGAAACATAAATCTTTATTTTATTTTTTTTTTGTATATGTCTTCTCATACAAATTTACATTATTTAATTAGTTTTTTGTTTATTTATTTTGATACGAATGACTTGAATATTGGAGTATTTTGTAAATATTTTTTTATACGTATTTACATTACTTAATGTGTATTTTGTTTATAAATTTTTTTTACAAATTTACGTGATTAGATGTGTATTTGTTAAAAATATTTTGAAACAATTTACTTTATTTTATGTATTTTGTATATATATTTCAATTCAAATTTAGCTTATTTGTGTGTATTTTGTATATCTATTTTCATACAAATTTAATTACTTCTGTGTATTTTGTATATAGTTTTATACAAATTTACGTTATTTTATGTGCATTTGTATATTTATATTTATACAAATACATTCTCTTATTATTTTGTTTATTTATATTTATACGAATTTACATTATTTTATGTGTATTTTGTATACATTTTGATTCGTATTTACTTAATTTTTTGTATTTTGTATATATATATTTATTGAAATCTACGTTATTTTATGTGTATTCGTATATATATTTTGAAACAAATTTACGTTGTTTTATATTGTTTTGCATATCTATTTCAATACAAATTTACCTTATTGTATGTGCATTTTGTATATTTATTTTAATACAAATTCAAATATTTTATGTGTATTTTGGTATGTATAATTTTATAAAAAATGCGTTATTTTATAGGTATTTTGCATCTTAGTTTTCATACAAATGTACATTATTTTATTAATATTCTGTGTATATATTTTGATACGATTTTATATTATACTATTTGTGTTTTGTATATATTTTTTTATACATATTTTCATTATTTAATGTGTATTTTTATATATATTTTATACAAATTAACGTTATTTTAAGTGTATTTATTCATATCATTTCATTCAAATTTACATTATTTTAAGTGTATTTTGTATATGTATTTCAATACAAATTTACCTAATTTTATGTGTATTTTGTATATTTATTTTCATACAAATTTAAATTATTTTTGTGTTTTTTTGTATATACATATAGAGTAAATTTCTATGAAAATATATATTCAAAATACATATAAAATTATGTAAATAAGTATAAAAATATATATATCAAATACACCTAAAAATGAAAATTCGTATCAAAATAAATAAACAAAATTCCGATAAAGAACGTATATTTGTAGGAAAATAAATATACAAAATACACATAAAATTAAAATTTGAATAAAATATATACAAAAAAAATATATATAAATTTCAATTTGTATGAAAATAGATATACAAATACACATATAATTAGTTAAATTTGTATTTAAATACATGTACAAAATACACATAAAATAATGTAAATTTGTATGAAATGAAAACAAATTCACATAAAATAACGTACATTTGTATAAAATAGATATACAAAATATACATAGAATAATGTAAAATCGTATCAAAATAAATACACAGAATATCAATAAAATAATGTAATTTTGTATGTAAATAACGATGCAAAATACCCATAAAATAAAAGCATATTTTTAAAATACATATACAAGAATACACATAGAATAATTAAATTTGTATTAAAATTAATATACAAAATGCACGTACAATAAAGAAATTTGTATTGAAAAATATACAAATGCACATAAAACAATGTATATTTGTTTCAAAATATATACGAATACACATAAAATAACGTATATTTCTATAGAAATATATAAAAATACACATGAAATGACGTAAATACGTATAAAATATATATACAATACACATTAATTAATGTAAATTCGCATCAAAATAAATAAACAAAATATCAATAAAAGAATGTATTTGTATGAAAATAGATATACAAAATACACATAAAATATTGTAAATTTGTATAAAACTCTATTAAAAATACACAAAATAATTTAAATTTGTATAAAATATATATACAAAATACATAAAACTAGTTAAATTTCTATTAAATACATATACAAAATACATAAAATAATGTAAATTTGAATGAAAATATAAACAAATGCACTTAAAATAACGTAAATTTGTATGAAATATATATACAAATACACATTAAATAATGTAAATATGTATAAAAAATATATACAAAACACAAATAGAATAATGTAAAATAGTATCAAAATAAATACACAGAATATTAATAAAATAATGTAAATTTGTATGAAAATAAAGATGCAAAATACCCATAAAACAACACATTTTTTATGAAAATATATATACCAAAATACACATAAAATATTTAAATTTGTATTACAATAAATATACAAAATGCACATACAATAAGGTAAATTTGTATTGAAATAGATATGCAAAATACACATAAAACAATGTAAATTTGTTTCAAAATATATATACGAATACACATAAAATAACGTAGATTTATATAAAAATATATACAAAATACACATAAATTGAAGAAAATACGTATAAGAAAATGTATACAAAATACACATAAAATAATGTAAATTCGTATCAAAATAAATAAACTAAATGCCAATAAAAGAATGTTTACTTGTATAAAAATAAATATACAAAATACACATAAAATAACGTAAAATTGTATAAAACTATATACAAAAATAAACAAAAATAATTAAATTTGTATGAAAATAGATATACAAAAGACACATAAAATAAGCTAAATTTGAATTGAAATAAATATAAAATACATAAAATAATGTAAATTTGTATCAAAATATATATTCAAATACACAACTATTACAAATAATATACCAAATGCGTATATCAGGTAAATTTGTATTAAAAAATATGCAACATACACGTATACTCATACAAATTTATATTATTTTATTGGTATTTTGTTTATTTATTTTGATACGAATACATGATTATATGTGTATTTTGTACATATTTTTATACGTATTTACATTATTTAATGTGTTTTTGTTTATATATTTTCATACAAATTTACCTTATTATATAGTATTTGTATAAATATTTTGATACAAATTTACTTTATTTCATGTATTTTGTATATATATTTCAATTCAAATTTCAAATTTAATTACTTCTGTATTTTTGTATATAGTTTTATATAAATTTACGTTATTTTATGTATTTTATATATTTATATTTATACAAATACACATTCTTTTATTGCTATTTTGTTTATTTATTTTGATACAATTTACATTATTTTATGTGTATTTGTATACATTTTTATACGTATTTACTTCATTATATGTGTATTTTGTATATATATTTTATAGAAATCTATGTTATTATATGTTTATTCGTATATATATTTTGAAACAAATTTACATTGTTTTATATGTATTTTATATCTATTTCAATACAAATTTACCTTATTGTATGTGTTTTGTATATTTATTTTAATACAAATTTAATTTTTTATGTGTATTTTGGTATATATATTTTATAAATAAAAAAATGCGTTATTTTATGGGTATTTTGCTTCTTTATTTTCATACAAATTTACATTATTTTATTAATATTCTGTGTATTTATTTTGATACGATTTTACATTATTCTATTTGTGTTTTGTACATATTTTTTTATAAAAATTTACGTTATTTTAAGTGTATTTGTTTATGTATTTTCATTCAAATTTACATTATTTTATGTGTATTTTGTGTATGTATTTCAATACAAATTTACCTAATTTTATGTGTATTTTGTATATTTATTTTCATACAAATTTAAAATATTTTTGTGTATTTTTGTATATAGTTTGATACAAATTTAGGTATTTTATGTGTATTTTGTATATCTATTTTCATACAAATACACATTCTTTTGATATTTTGTTTATTTATTTTGACGCGAATTTTATGTGAATTTGTTTTCATTTCATACAAATTTACATTATTTTATGAGTATTTTGTACATGTATTTAAATACAAATTTAAATATTTATATGTGTATTTTGTATGTCTATTTTCATACAAATTGAAATTTATTTTTTGTTTTTTGTATATATTTTATTCAAATTTTCGTAATCTTATAAAATATATATAAAAATACACATAAAATATTTAAATTTGCATTGAAATAAATATACAAAATGCACATACAATAATAAATTTGTATTGAAAGAGATATGCAAAATACATATAAAGCAATGTAAATTTATTTCAAAATATATATACGAATACAAATAAAAAAACGTAGATTTCTATAAAAATATATATACAAAATACACATAAAATTAAGTAAATACGTATAAAAAAATTTATACAAAATACACATAAAATAATGTAAGTTCGAATTAAAAAAAATAAACAAAATACCAATAAAAAAATGTGTATTTGGATAAATATAAATATACAAAATACACATACAAAATAAACATAAAATAAGGTAGATTTGTAAAAAAATATATGTACAAAATACACATAAAATAATGTAAATTTATAAAAAAATATATACAAATACACATAAAATACCATGAATTTGTATAAAAATATATATTCAAAATAAATATTAAATAATGTAAAAGCGTATAAAAATATATATACAAATACAGAAACAAAAATACACATCGAATAATTAAATTTGTATTAAAATTAATATACAAAATGCGTATATAATTTACCTTAAAATTTGTATTGAAAAAATATGCAACATACACGTTTTCTCACACAAAATTACATTATTTTATTGGTATTTTATTCAATTATTTTGATACGAATTACATGCTTATATGTGAATTTTGTACATATTTTTTTAATACATATTTACATTATTTAATGTATTTTGTTTATATATTTTTATACAAATTTACGTTATTATATGTGTATTTGTATAAATATTTTGATACAAATTTACATTGTTTTATGTATTTTGTATATATATTTCAATTCAAATATAGCTTATTTTGTGTATTATTTTGTATATATTTTCATACAAATTTAATTACTTCTGTGTATTTTGTATATAGTTTTATATAAATTTACGTTATTTTATGTGTATTTTGTATATTTATATTTATACAAATACACATTCTTTTATTAGTTTTGTTTATTTATTTTGATACAATTTACATTATTTTTATGTGTGTTTTGTATACATTTTTTATACATTTACTTCATTTTTATGTATTTTGTATATATATTTTTATAGAAATCTACGTTATTTTATGTGTATTCGTATATATATTTTGAAACAAATTTACATTGTTTAATATGTATTTTGCATATCTATTTCAATACAAATTTACCTTATTGTATGTGTTTTTTGTATATTTATTTTAATACAAATTTAATTTTTGATGTGTATTTGGTATATATATTTTATAAATAAAAAAAATGCGTTATTTTATGGGTATTTTGCTTCTTTATTTTCATACAAATTTACATTGTTTTATTAATATTCTGTGTATTTATTTTGATACGATTTTACATTATTCTATTTGTGTTTTGTACATATTTTTTTATACAAATTTACGTTATTTTAAGTGTATTTGTTTATGTATTTTCATTCAAATTTACATTATTTTATGTGTATTTTGTGTATGTATTTCAATACAAATTTACCTAATTTTATGTTTATTTTTTATACTCATTTTCATACAAATTTAAAATATTTTTTGTGTATTTTTGTATATAGTTTGATACAAATTTAGGTTATTTTATGTGTATTTTGTATATCTATTTTCATACAAATACACATTCTTTTATTGATATTTTGTTTATTTATTTTGACTCGAATTTTATGTGAATTTGTTTCATTTCATACAAATTTACATTATTTTATGTGTATTTTGTACATGTATTTAAATACAAATTTAACTATTTATATGTGTAATTTTTATATCTATTTTCATACAAATTGAAATTTATTTTTTTGTTTTTTTGTATATATTTTTATTCAAATTTTCGTAATCTTATAAAATATATATACCAAAAACACATAAAATATTTAAATTTGCATTGAAATAAATATACAAAATGCACATACAATAAAATGAATTTGTATTGAAAGAGATATGCAAAAATACATATAAAAAAATGTAAATTTGTTTCAAAATATATATACGAATACAAATAAAAAAACGTAGATTTCTATAAATATATATATACAAAATACACATAAAATTAAGTAAATACGTATAAAAAAAATGTATACAAAATACACATAAAATAATGTAAATTCGAATTAAAATAAATAAACAAAATACCAATAAAAGAATGTGTATTTGGATAAATATAAATACCAAAATACACATACAAAATAAACATAAAATAAGGTAGATTTGTAATAAAATATATGTACAAAATACACATAAAATAATGTAAATTTATATGAAAATATATATACAAATACACATAAAATACCATGAATTTGTATAAAAATATATATTCAAAATAAATATTAAATAATGTAAAAGCGTATAAAAATATATATACAAAGTACATATAAAATAATGTAAATTCGTATCAATATAAATCAACAAAACACCAATAAAATAATAAATAATTTTATTTACAAAATACACATAACATAACTAAAATTTTTATTAAAATATATACAAAAATACATAGAAATAATTAGAGTTTGTATGAAAATATATATACAAAATACACATAAAACTAGGTAAATTTCTTTTGAAATGTATATACAAAATACCCATAAAATATTGTAAATTTGTGTCAAAATATATAAACAAATACACATAAAATAACGTAAATTTGTATGAAAAATATATACAAAATACATATAGAATAATGTCAATTCGTATCAAAATGAATGAGCAGAATATCAATAAAATAATGTAAATTTGTATGAAAATAAAGATGCAAAATACCCAAAAAATAAAGCATATGTTTATAAAAATACAGATACAAAATACATCGAATAATTAAATTTGTAATAAAATTAATATACAAAATGCGTATATAATAAGGTAAATTTGTATTGAAAAAATATGCGACATACACGTTTACTCATACAAATTTATATTATTTTATTGGTATTTTGTTTATTTATTTTGATACAATTACATGATTATATATGTATTTTGTACATATTTTAAACATAAAATAACGTAAATTTGTATGAAAATATATACAAAATACACATAGAATAATGTCCATTCGTATCAAAATGAATGAGCAGAATATCAATAAAATAATGTAAATTTGTATTAAAATAAAGATGCAAAATACCCAAAAATAAAGCATATGTTTATAAATACAGATACAAAATACACATCGAATAATTAAATTTGTATTAAAATTAATATACAAAATGCGTATATAATAATGTAAATTTGTATTGAAAAATATGCAACATACACGTTTGCTCATACAAATTTATATTATTTATTGGTATTTTGTTTATTTATTTTGATACGAATTACATGATTATATGTGTATTTTGTACATATTTTTAAACATAAAATAACGTAAATTTGTATGAAAAATATATACAACATACACATAGATGTCAATTCATTATCAAATGAATGAGCAGAATATCAATAAAATAATGTAAATTTGTGAAAATAAAGATGCAAAATACCCAAAATAAAGCATATGTTTATAAAAAATACAGATACATTTTAATACGTATCGACTTATATTTTTATTAAAATTAATACACAAATGCATATATAATAATTAAATTTGTATTGAAAAATATACAGCATTTTCATACAAATTTATATTATTTTATTAGTATTTTGTATTTATTGTTTCGATAGATACATGATTATATGTGTATTTTGTATATTTTTTCAATACATTATTTAAATATTTTATGTGTATATATTCAAATTACATAAATTTACGTTATTATATGTGTATTTTATAAATATATTTAAAATACAAATAATGTATTTCATGTATTTCAATTTTACCAAATTTTCAATTTCATTGTGTGTATTTTATTAAAATATATACTGTACATATTTTATATACATATTTTACATAAATTAATTATTTTATGTATTAAAATGTGTATACAAAATACACATTCTTTTGGTATTTTGTTTATTTATTTGAATATACAAATTTAAATTATTTTTGTTTATATACATATAAAATAAATTTGTATGAAATATATATAAAATACATATAAAATTATGTAAATATATAAAATATATATATAAAATACACCTAAAAAAAACAATTCATGTCAAAATAAATAACAAAATACGATAAAAGAATGTATATTTGTAGGAAAATAAAATTTACAAAATACATAAAATTACGAAAATTTGAATAAAAATATATAAAAAACAAAAATAAATTCAATTGTTGTAATAGATATACAAATACATATATAATAAGTTAAATTTGTATTTAAATATATATACAAAATACATAAAATAATGTAAATTTGTATGAAATGAAAACAAATTCATAAAATAACGTACATTTATAAAATATATATACAAAATACATAGAATAATGTAAAATCGTATCAAAATAAATACACAGAATATCAATAAAATAATGTAGTTTTGTATGAAAATAAAGATGCAAAATACACATAAAATAAAGCATATTTTTTTAAAAATACATATACAAGAATACACATAGAAAAATTAAATTTGTATTAAAATTAGTATACAAAATGCACATACAATAAAAGGTAAATTTGTATTGAAAAAAACTGAATATATAAAACAATTAATAAATTTGTTTCAAAATATATACGAATACACATTAAATAACGTAGATTTGTTTAAAATTATACAAAATACACATGAAATGATGTAAATACGTATAAAAATATATACAAAATACATTAAATAATGTAAATTCGCGTCAAAATAAATAAACAAAATATATAAAAAGAATGTGTATTTGTATGAAAATAGATATATAAAATACACATAAAATAACCTAAATTTGTATCAAACTATATACAAAATACACAAAAATATTTTAAATGTGTATGAAAATAAATATACAAAATACACATAAAATTAGGTAAATTTGTATTCAAATACATACATAAAATACACATAAAATAATGTAAATTTGAATGAAAATACATAAACAAAT
The DNA here is from genome assembly GCF_024679095.1 of Eriocheir sinensis. Classification (NCBI taxonomy): domain Eukaryota; kingdom Metazoa; phylum Arthropoda; class Malacostraca; order Decapoda; family Varunidae; genus Eriocheir; species Eriocheir sinensis. Next base: position 272,666 of record NW_026110563.1, read on the forward strand.
ACACTTAAATAATGTAAATTTGTATAAAAAAATATGTACAAACACAAATAGAATAATGTAAAATCGTATCAAAATAAATACACAGAATATTAATAAAATAATGTAAATTTGTATGAAAATAAAGAAGCAAAATACCATCAAATAACATTTTTTATAAAAAAATATATACAAAAATACACAACAAAAAATTTAATTTGTATTAAAATAAATATACAAAATACATACAATAAGATAAATTTTATTGAAATAGATATGCAAAATACATATAAAACAATGAAAATTTGTTTCAAAATATATATACGAATACACATAAAATAACGTAGATTTCTATAAAATATATATACAAAATACATAAAATGAAGTAAATACGTATAAAAAATGTAATACAAAATACAAATAATGTAAATTCGTATCAAAATAAATAAACAAAATACCAGTAAAAGAATGTATTTGTATGAATATAAATATACAAAATACACATAAATAACGTAAATTTATATAAAACTATATACAAAAAAATACACAGAAGTAATAAAATTTGTATGAAAATATATACAAACTACACAAATAAGCTAAATTTGAATTGAAATATATATAAAATACATGAAATAAAGTAAATTTGTATCAAAATATTTATACAAATACATATAATAACGTAAATTTGTATGAAAATATATAAACAATATACACATTAAATAATGTAAATACATATAAAAAATATGTACAAAATACACATATAATCATGTTATATCAATAAAATAAATAAACAAAATACATTAAAATAATATAAATTTGTATGAGTAAACCATAAATGTATCAATTATACACATTCAATAAAATTTAAATTTGTATTTATTATAAACATACACGGTATTTTGCATCTTTATTTTCATACAAATTTACAATTTACATTATTTTATTGATATTCTACTCATCATTTTGATACGAATTGACATTATTCTATGTGTATTTTGTATATATTTTTAAGGCTAAATTACGTTATTTTATGTTTAAAATATGTACAAATACACATATAATCATGTAATTCGTATCAAAATAAATAAACAAAATTCCAATAAAATAATATAAATTTGTATGACTAAACGTGTATGTTGCATATTTTTTCAATACAAATTTACATTATTATATACGCATTTTGTATATTAATTTTAATACAAATTTAATTATTCGATGTGTATTTTTGTATCTGTATTTTTATAAACATATGCTTTATTTTTTGGGTATTTTGCATCTTGATTTTCATACAAATTTACATTATTTTATTGATATTCTGCTCATTCATTTTGATACGAATTGACATTATTCTATGTGTATTTTGTATATATTTTTCATACAAATTTACGTTATTTTATGTGTATTTGTTTATATATTTTGACGCAAATTTACAATATTTTATGGGTATTTTGTATATACATTTCAAAAGAAATTTACTTAGTTTTATGTGTATTTTGTATATCTATTTTCATACAAACTCAAATTATTTCTATGTATTTTTGTATATATTTTAATACAACTTTTTAGTTATGCTATGTGTATTTTGTAAATTTATTTTCATTCAAATATATATTATTTTATTGGTGTTTTGTTGATTTATATTGATACGAATTTACATTATTTTATATGTGCTTTGTATATATATTTTTATACGCTTTTATATTATTTAATATTTATTTTGAATATATATTTTTATACAAATTCATGGTATTTTATGTGTATTTGTATATATATTTTTATATAAATTTACATTATTTTATATGTTTTTTGTACACATATTTTTTTACAAATCTACCTTATTTTATGTTTATTTTGTATGTGTATTTTGTATATTTATATTTATCCAAATACACATTCTTTTATTGGTATTTTGTTTATTTATTTTAATTCGAATTTACATTTTTTATGTGTATTTTGTATACATTTTTTTTATACTTATTTACTTAATTTTAAGTTTATTTTGTATATATATTTTCATAGAAATCTACGTTTTTTTATTTGTATTCGTATATATATTTTTAAACAAATTTTCATTGTTTTATATGTATTTTTGCATATCTCTTTCAATACAAATTTACCTTATTGTATGTGCATTTTGTATATTTATTTCAATGCAAATTTAAATATTTAATGTGTATTTTGGTATATATATTTTTATAAGATTACGAAAAATTTGAATAAAAATATACACAAAAAAACAAAAAAAATAATTTCAATTTGTATGAAAATAGATATACAAAATACACATATAATTAGTTAAATTTGTATTTAAATACATGTACAAAATACTCATAAAATAATGTAAATTTGTATGAAATGAAAACAAATTCACATAAAATTCGCGTCAAAATAAATAAACAAAATATCAATAAAAGAATGTGTATTTGTATGAATATAGATATACAAAATACACATAAAATAACCTAAATTTGTATCAAACTATATACAAAAATACACAAAAATATTTAAAATTTGTATGAAAATAAATATAGAAAATACACATAAAATTAGGTAAATTTGTATTGAAATACATACATAAAATACACATAAAATAATGTAAATTTGAATGAAAATACATAAACAAATACACTTAAAATAACGTAAATTTGTATAAAAAAATATGTACAAAACACAAATAGAATAATGTAGAATCGTATCAAAATAAATACACAGAATATTAATAAAATAATGTAAATTTGTATGAAAAAAAAGAAGGAAAATACCCATAAAATAACGCATTTTTTTATTTATAAAAATATATATACCAAAATACACATCAAAAAATTAAATTTGTGTTAAAATAAATATACAAAAAACACATACAATAAGGCAAATTTGTATTGAAATAGATATGCAAAATACATATAAAACAATGTAAATGTGTTTCAAAATATATATACGAATACACATAAAATAACGTAGATTTCTATAAAAATATATATACAAAATACACATAAAATGACGTAAATACGTATAAAAAAATGTATACAAAACACACAAAAAATAATGTAAATTCGTATCAAAATAAATAAACAAAATACCAATAAAAGAATGTGTATTTGTATAAATATAAATATACAAAATACACATAAAATAACGTAGATTTATATAAAACTATGTACAAAAATATATATATATATATATTTATACAAATACACATTCTTTTATTGGTATTTTGTTTATTTATTTTGATACTAATTTACATTATTTTATGTGTATTTTGTATATTTATATACATTTACTTAATTTTATGTGTATTTTGTATATATATTTTTATAGAAATCTACCTTATTTCATGTGTATTCGTATATATATTTTGAAAAAAATTTACATTGTTTATATGTATTTTGCATATATATTTATGTGTATTCTGTATTTATTTTTGTTATACATAGAATAATGTAAAATCGTATCAAAATAAGTACACAGAATATCAATAAAATAATTTAAATTTGTATGAAAATAAAGATGCAAAATACCCATAAGATAAAGCATATTTTTTTTTTAAATACATATACAAAAATACACATAGAATAATTAAATTTGTAATAAAATTAATATACAAAAAAAAAAACGCAATACACAACTAAAACAGTGTAAATTTGTTTCAAAATATATATACGAATACACATAAAATAACGTAGATTTCTATAGAAATATATATACAAAATACACATGAAATTATGTAAATACGTATAAAAATATATATATAAAATACATATTAAGTAATATAAATTCGTGACAAAATAAATAAACAAAATATCATGAAAAGAATGTGTATTTGTATGGAAATAAATAATAGATAATAAATTTGTATGTAATATATATGCAAGATACATTTAAATAATGTAAATATGTATAAAAAATATATATATACAAAAAACAAATAGAATAATGTAAAATCGTATCAAAATAAATACACCGAATATTAATAAAATAATGTAAATTTGTATGAAAATGAAGATGCAAAATTCCCATCAAATAGCGCATTTCTTATAAAAATATATATACCAAAATACACATAAAATATTTAGATTTGTATTGAAATAAATATACAAAATGCACATACAATAAGGTAAACTTCTATTGAAAGAGATATGCAAAAATACATATAAAACAATGTAAATTTGTTTCAAAATATATATACGAATACACATAAAATAACGTAGGTTTCTATAAAAATATATTTACAAAATACACATAAAATTAAGTAAATACGCATAAAAAAATGTTAACAAAATACACATAAAATAATGTAAATTCGAAACAAAATAAATAAACAAAATACCAATAAAAGAATGCATATCTATTTATTTTAATACAAAATCAAATATTTTGTGTTTTTTCGTATATATATTTTTATAAAAAATGCGTTATTTTATGGGTATTTTGTATCTTAATTTTCATACAAATTTACATTATTTTATTAATATTTTCTGTATTTATTTTGATACGATTTTACATTATTTTATTTATGTTTTGTATATATTTTTTTTTATACATATTTACATTTTTTAATGTGTTTTTTTGTATATATATTTGATACATATTTACGTTATTTTAAGTTATTTATGTGTATTTGTTTATATATTTTGACACAAATTTACAATATTTTATGGGTATTTTGTATATATATTTCAAAAGAAATTTACCTAGTTTTATATGTATTCTGAATATCTATTTTCATACAAACTCAAATTATTTTTATGTATTTTTGTATATATTTCAATACAAATTTTAGTTATGTTATGTGTATTTTGTAAATCTATTCTCATTCAAATATATATTATTTTATTGGTATTTTGTTGATTTATATTGATACGAATTTACATTATTTTATATGTACTTTGTATATATATTTTTATACGCATTTACATTATTTAATATTTATTTTGAATATATAATTTTATGCAAATTCATGGTATTTTATGTGTATTTGTATATATATTTTCATATAAATTTACATTATTTTATGTGTATTTTGTACATATATTTTATTACAAATTTACCTTATTTTATGTTTATTTTGTATGAGTATTTTGTACATTTATATTTATACAAATACACATTCTTTTATTGGTATTTTGTTTATTTATTTTGTTTCGAATTTACATTATTTTATGTGTATTTTGTTTACATTTTTTTATACGTATTTACTTAATTTTATGTGTATTTTGTATATATATTTTTATTGAAATGTACGTTATTTTATGTGTATTCGTATATATATTTTGAAACAAATCTATATTGTTTTATATGTATTTTTGCACATCTCTTTCAATAGAAGTTTACCTTATTGTATGTGCATTTTGTATATTTATTTCAATACAAATTTAAATATATTATGTGTATACATGTACAAAAAATACAAAAAATAATGTAGATTTGTATGAAATGAAAACAAATACATTTTATATAAAATATATATACAAAATACACATAGAATAATGTAAAATCATATTAAAATAAATACACAGATTATCAATAAAATAATGTAAATTTGTATGAAAATAAAGATGCAAAATACCCATAAAATAAAGCATATTTTTTTAAAAATACATATACAAAAATACACATAGATTAATCAAATTTGTATTAAAATTAATATACAAAATGCACATACAATAAGGTAAATTTGTAGTGAAAAAATAAGCAAAATACACATGAAACAATGTAAATTTGTTTCAAAATATATATACGAATACACATAAAATAACGCAGATTTCTATAGAAATATATATACAAAATACACTTGAAATAATGTAAATACGTATAAAAATATATATACAAAATACACATTAAATAATGTTAATTCGTGTCAAAATAAATAAACAAAATATCATGAAAAGAATGTGTTTGTATGAAAATAGATATAAAATACACATAAAATAACCTAAATTTGTATAAAACTATTAACAAAAATACACAAAAATAATTTAAACTTGTATGAAAATAAATATACAAAAAACATATAAAATTAGGTAAATTTGTATTGAAATACATATACAAAATACACATAAAATAATGTAAATTTGAATGAAAATATATAAACATATAGACTTAAAATAACGTAAATTTGTATCAAATATATATACAAAAAACACATTAAATAATGTAAATATGTATAAAAAAATATATACAAAACACAAATAAAATAATGTAAAATCGTATCAAAATAAATACAGAAAATATTAATAAAATAATGTAAATTTTAATGAAAATTAAGATGCAAAATACCCATAAAATAACGCATTTTTTATAAAAATATATATACGAAAAACATAAAATATTTGATTTTGTATTAAAATAAATAGATATACAAAATACACATAAAATAAGCTAAATTAAATGAAAAATATATACAAAATACACATACAATAATGTAAAATCGTATCAAAATAAATACACAGAATATCAATATAATAATGTAATTTTGTATGAAAATAAAGATGCAAAATACCCATAAAATAAAGCATATTTTTTTAAAAATACATATACAAAAATACACATAGAATAATTAAATTTGTGTTAAAATTAATATACAAAATGCACGTACAATAATGTAAATTTGTATTGAAAAAATATACAAAATGCACTTTAAAGCGTAAATTTCTTTAAAAATCTATATACGAATACACATAAAATAAGGTAGATTTCTTTAGAAATATATATACAAAATACACATGAAATGATGTAAATACGTATAAAAATATATATATACAAAATACACATTAAATGATTTAAATTCTCGTCAAAATAAATAAACAAAATATCAATAAAAGAATGTGTATTTGTATGAAAATAGATATACAAAATACTCATAAAATAACCTAAGTTTATACTATATACAAAAATACACAAAAATAAATTAAATTTGTATGAAAATTTACCTTATTGTATGTGCATTTTGTATATTTATTTCAATGCAAATATAAATATTTTATGTGTATTTTGGTAAATATATTTTTATAAGATTACGAAAATTTGAATAAAAATATATACACATATATAATTAGTTAAATTTGTATTTAAATACATGTAAAAAATACACATAAAATAATATAAATTTGTATGAGTAAACGTGTATGTTGCATATTTTTTCAATACAAATTTACCTTATTATATACGCATTTTGTATATTAATTTTAATACAAATTTAATTATTCGATGTATTTTGTATCTGTTTTTATAAACATATGCTTTATTTTTTGGGTATTTTGCATCTTTATTTTCATACAAATTTACATTATTTTATTGATATTCTGCTCATTCATTTTGATACGAATTGACATTATTCTATGTGTATTTTGTATATATTTTTCATACAAATTTACGTTATTTTATGTGTATTTGCTTATATATTTTGACACAAATTTACAATATTTTATGGGTATTTTGTATATACATTTCAAAAGAAATTTACCTAGTTTTATGAGTATTTTGAATATCTATTTTCATACGAACTCAAATTATTTCTATGTATTTTTGTATATATTTTAATACAAATTTTAGTTATGTTATGTGTATTTTATAAATTTATTTTCATTCAAATATATATTATTTTATTGGTGTTTTGTTGATTTATATTGATTCGAATTTACATTATTTTATATGTACTTTGTATATATATTTTTATACGCTTTCACATTATTTAATATTTATTTTAAATATATATTTTTATACAAATTCATGGTATTTTATGTGTATTTGTATATATATTTTTATATAAATTTACATTATTTTATGTGTATTTTGTACATATATTTTTTTACAAATCTACCTTATTTTATGTTTATTTTGTATGTGTATTTTGTATATTTATATTTATCCAAATACACATTCTTTTATTGGTATTTTGTTTATTTATTTTAATTCGAATTTACATTATTTTATGTGTATTTTGTATATATATTTTTATAGAAATCTACGTTTTTTTATTTGTATTCGAATATATATTTTGAAACAAATTTACATTGTTTTATATGTATTTTTGCATATCTCTTTCAATACAAATTTACCTTATTGTATGTGCATTTTGTATATTTATTTCAATGCAAATTTAAATATTTTATGTGTTTTTTGGTATATATATTTTTATAAGATTATGAAAATTTGAATAAAAATATATACAAAAAAACAAAAAATTAAATTTCAATTTGTATGAAAATAGATATACAAAATACACATATAATTAGCTAAATTTGTATTTAAATACATGTACAAAATACACATAAAATAATGTAAATTTGTTTGAAATGAAAACAAATTCACAAAAAACTCGCGTCAAAATAAATAAACAAAATATCAATAAAAGAATGTGTATTTGTATGAAAAAAGATATACAAAATACACATAAAATACCCTAAATTTGTATCAAACTATATACAAAAATAAACAAAAATATTTTAAATTTGTATGAAAATAAATATACAAAATATACATAAAATTAGGTAAATTTGTATTGAAATACATACACAAAATACACATAAAATAATGTAAATTTGAATGAAAATACATAAACAAATACACTTAAAATAACGTAAATTTGTATAAAAAAAATATGTACAAAACAAATAGAATAATGTAAAATCGTATCAAAATAAATACACAGAATATTAATAAAATAATGTAAATTTGTATGAAAATAAAAAAAGCAAAATTCCCATAAAATAACTCATTTTTTTTATTTATAAAAATATATATACCAAAATACACATCAAAAAATTAAATTTGTATTAAAATAAATATACAAAAAACACATACAATAAGGTAAATTTGTATTGAAATAGATATGCAAAATACATATAAAACAATGTAAATTTGTTTCAAAATATATATACGAATACACATAAAATAACGTAGATTTCTATAAAAATATATATACAAATACACATAAAATGAAGTAAATACGTATAAAAAAATGTATACAAAAAACATAAAATAATGTAAATTCGTATCAAAATAAATAAACAAAATACCAATAAAAGAATGTGTATTTGTATAAATATAAATATACAAAATACACATAAAATAACGTAAATTTATATAAAACTATATACAAAAATACACAGAAGTAATTAAATTTGTATGAAAATATATACAAAATACACACAAAATAAGCTAAATTTGAATTGAAATATATATACAAAATACATGAAATAAAGTAAATTTGTATCAAAATATTTATACAAATACACATATAATAACGTAAATTTGTATGAAAATATATAAACAAAATACACATTAAATAATGTAAATACGTATAAAAAATATGTACAAAATACACATATAATCATGTAATTCGTATCAAAATAAATAAACACAATACCAGTAAAATAATATATATTTGTATGAGTAAACGTGTATGTTGCATATTTTTTCAATACAAATTTTAAGGTAAATTATATACGCATTTTGTATATTAATTTTAATACAAATTTAATTATTCGATGTGTATTTTTGTATCTGTATTTGTATATATATTTATACAAGCTTTTACATTATTTAATATTTATTTTGAATATATATTTTTATACAAATTCATGGTATTTTATGTGTATTTGTATATATATTTTTATATAAATTTACATTATTTTATGTGTATTTTGTACATATATTTTTTTACAAATCTACCTCATTTTATGTTTATTTTGAGTGTTTATTTTGTATATTTATATTTATCCAAATACACATTCTTTTATTGGTATTTTGTTTATTTATTTTAATTCGAATTTACATTATTTTATGTGTATTTTGTATACATTTTTTTATACGTATTTACTTAATTTTATGTGTATTTTGTATATATATTTTTATAGAAATCTACGTTTTTCGATTCGTATATATATTTTGAAACAAATTTACATTGTTTTATATGTATTTTTGCATATCTCTTTCAATACAAATTTACCTTATTGTATGTGCATTTTGTATATTTATTTCAATGCAAATTTAAATATTTTACGTGTATTTTGGTATATATATTTTTATAAGATTACGAAAATTTGAATAAAAATATATACAAAAAACAAAAAATTAAATTTCAATTTGTATGAAAATATATATACAAAATACACATATAATTAGTTAAATTTGTATTTAAATACATGTACAAAATACACATAAAATAATGTAAATTTGTATGAAATGAAAACAAATTCACATAAAATTCGCGTCAAAATAAATAAACAAAATATCAATAAAAGAATGTGTATTTGTATGAAAATAGATATACAAAATACACATAAAATAACCTAAATTTGTATCAAACTATATACAAAAATACACAAAAATATTTTAAATTTGTATGAAAATAAATATACAAAATACACATAAAATTAGGTAAATTTGTATTGAAATACATACAAAATACACATAAAATAATGTAAATTTGAATGAAAATACATAAACAAATACACTTAAAATAACGTAAATTTGTATAAAAAAATGTACAATACACAAATAGAATAATGTAAAATCGTATCAAAATAAATACACAGAATATTAATAAAATAATGTAAATTTGTATGAAAATAAAGAAGCAAAATACCCATAAAATAACGCATTTTTTTTTATAAAAATATATATATACCAAAATACACATCAAAAAATTAAATTTGTATTAAAATAAATATACAAAAAACACATACAATAAGGTAAATTTGTATTGAAATAGATATGCAAAATACATATAAAACAATGTAAATTTGTTTCAAAATATATATACGAATACACATAAAATAACGTAGATTTCTATAAAAATATATATACAAAATACTCATAAAATGAAGTAAATACGAATAAAAAAATGTATACAAAATACACATAAAATAATGTAAATTCGTATCAAAATAAATAAACAAAATAGCAATAAAAAAATGTGTATTTGTATAAATATAAATATACAAAATACACATAAAATAACGTAAATTTATATAAAACTATATACAAAAATGACAGAAGTAATTAAATTTGTATGAAAATATATACAAAATACACACAAAATAAGCTAAATTTGAATTGAAATACATATACAAAATACATGAAATAAAGTAAATTTGTATCAAAATATTTATACAAATACTCATATAATAAGGTAAATTTGTATGAAAATATATAAACAAAATACACATTAAATAATCTAAATACGTATAAATAAATATGTACAAAATACACATATAATCATGTAATTCGTATCAAAATAAATAAACAAAATACCAATAAAATAGTATAAATTTCTATGAGTAAACGTGTATGTTGCATATTTTTTCAATACAAATTTACCTTATTATATACGCATTTTGTATATTAATTTTAATATATGTGTATTTGAATATATTTTTTGATACAAATTAACATGTTTTAAGTATTTTCTATATTTATTTCAATTCAAATTTAGCTTATTTTATGTGTCTTTTGTATATCTATTTTCATACAAATTTAATTATTTTTGTTTATTTTTGTATATAGTTTTATACAATTTTACGTTATTTTATGTGTATTTTGTATATTTATATTCATACAAGTAAACATTCTTTTATTGGCATTTAGTTTATTTATTATGATACGAATTTACATTATTTTATGTGTATTTTGTATACATTTTCTTATACGTATTTACTTCATTTTATGTGTATTTTGTATATATATTTTTATAAAAATCTACGTTATTTTATATGTATTCGTATATATATTTTGAAACAAATTTACATTGTTTTATGTGTATTTTGCATATCTATTTCAATACAAATTTACCTTATTGTATGTGCATTTTGTATATTTATTTTAATACAAATTTAAATATTTTGTGTATTTTGGTATATATATTTTCATAAAAAATGCGTTGTTTTATGGGTATTTTGCATCTTTATTTTCATACAAATTTACATTATTTTATTAATATTCTGTGTATTTATTTTGATACTATTTTACATTATTTTATTTGTTTTTGTATATTTTTTTACATATTTACATTATTTAATGTATTTTCTATATATATTTCATACAAATTTACGTTATTTTAAGTGTATTTGTTTATATATTTTCATTCAAATTTACATTATTTTATGTGTATTTTGTATATGTATTTCAATAGAAATTTAACTAGTTTTATGTGTATTTTGTATATATATTTTTATACAAATTTAAATTATTTTTGTGTATTTTTTTAATAGAATTTTATACAAATTTACAATATTTTATGTGTATTTTGTATATCTATTTTCATACAAATACACATTCTTTTGTTGATATTTTGTTTATTTATTTTGATGCGAATTTACATTATTTAATGTGTATTGTGTATATATATTTTTATACGTATTTACGTCATTTCATGTGTATTTTGTATATATATTTCTATAGAAATATACGTTATTTTATGTGTATTCGTATATATATTTTGAAACAAATATACATTGTTTTATGAGCATTTTGTATATTTTTTCAATACAAATTTCCCTTATTGTACGTGCATTTTGTATATTAATTTTAATACAAATTTAATTATTATATGTGTATTCTTGTATATGTATTTAAAAAAAATAGGCTTTATTTTATGGGTATTTTGCATCTTTATTTTCATACAAAATTATATTATTTTATTGATATTCTGTGTATTTATTTTGATACGATTTTACATTATTCTATGTATATTTTGTATATCTATTTTATACAAATTTACATTATTTTATGTGTATTCTGTACATGTATTTAAATACAAATTTAACTAATGATATGTGTATTTTGTATATCTATTTTCATACAAATTGAAATTTATTTTTTTGTTTTTTTTGTATATATTTTTATTCAAATTTTCGTAATTTTATGTGTATATTGTATATTTATTTTCCTACAAATATACGTTCTTTTATCGGAATTTTGTTTATTTATTTTGATACGAATTTTCATTTTTTTAGGTGTATATGATATATATATTTTTATACATATTTTAATTTATATGTATTTTGAATATATATTTTCATAAAAATTTACTCTATATGTATATACAAAAAAATACAAAAATAATTTAAATTTGTATGAAAATAAATATACAAAATACACATAAAATTAGGTAAATTTGTATTGAAATACATATACAAAATACACTTAAAATAATGTAAATTTGAATGAAATTATATAAACAAATACACTTAAAATGACGTTAATTTGTATAAAATATATATAAAAAATACACATTAAATAATGAAAATATGTATAAAAAAATATATACAAAACACAAATAGTATAATATAAAATCGTATCAAAATATATACACAGAATATTATTAAAATAATGTACATTTGTATAAAAACTAAGATGCAAAATATCTATAAAATAACGCATTTTTTTAAAATTATATATACCAAAATACATAAAATATTTGAATTTGTATTAAAATAAATATACAAAATGCACATACAATAAGGTAAATTTGTATTGAAATAGATATGCAAAAAACATATAAAACAATGTAAATTTGTTTTAAAATATATATAAGAATACACATAAAATAACGTAGATTTCTATATATATATATATATATATATATATATATATATATATATATATATATATATATATATATATATATATATATATATATATATATATATATATATATATATATATATATATATATATATATATATATATATATATATATATATATATATATATACAAAATACAAATAAAATTAAGTAAATACGAATCAAAAATGTATACAAAATACACATAAAATAATGTAAATTCGTATAAATATAAATAAACAAAATACTAATAAGAGAATGTGTATTTGTATAAATATAAATATACAAAATGCACAAAAAATAACGTAAATTTGTATAAAACTATATACAAAAATATACTGAAGTAATTAAATTTGCATGAAAATAGATATACAAAATACACACAAAATAAGCTAAATTTGAATTGAAATATATATACAAAATACATAAAATAAAGTAAACTCGTTTCAAAATATTTTTAACAAATACACATATAATAACGTAAATTTGTAAAAAAAAATTATAAACAAAATACACATTAAGTAATGTAAATACGTATAAAAAAATATTTACAAAATACACCAATAATCAAGTCATTCGTATCAAAATAAATAAACAAAAAACTAATTAAATAATGTTAATTTGTATGAGAAAACATATACAAAATACACATAAAATAATGTTTTAGGTTTCTATAAAAATATATGTACAAAAATGCACATAAAATTAGTTTGCATTAAAAAAATATTCACAAAACACACATTAGATAATGTAAATGAGTATAAAAATATGTATACAAAATACCTATGTAATAATCTAAATTCGTATCGAGTTAAATTAAGAAAATAACAATAAAATAATGTAATTTTGGATGAAAATATATATAGAAAACACACATAAAATTAACTAAATACAAATACACATTAAATAATTTAAAATTGAATGAAATAAATATACAAAATAAACATAAAATAAGGTAAATTTGTAATAAAATATATGTAAGAATACACATAAAATAATATAAATTTGTATGAAAATATATATACAAATACACATAAAATAACATGAATTTGTATAAAATGTTTCAAAATATATACGAATACACACAATAAAATAACGTAAATTTATATGAAAATGTATATATAAAATTCACATAAAATAGTTTAAATACATAGAATATATATATATACAAAATAATGTAAATTCGTAAAAAAATAAATACACAGAATTCCAATAAAAGAATGTATATTTGTAGGAAAATATATATACAAAAAACAAATAAAATAACTAAAATTTGTAAAAAAATATATACAAAAATACACAAAAATAATTTAAATTTGTTTGAAAATAGATATGCAAAATACACATAAAGTTAGGCAAATTTGTATTGAAATACATATACAAAACTCACAAAAAAATAATGTAAATTTGTATGAAAATATATAAACAAATACATATAAAATCACGTAAATTTCCATAAAATATATATATACAAAATATATATTAAATATTTTAAATATGTATAAAAATATATTATATTATATATATTTTTATTGATATATGCGTTATTTATGTGTATTTTGAATATGTTTTCTCATAGAAATTTACATTATTTTATTGGTATTTTGTCTATTTATTTTGATACGTATTACATGATTATTTGTGTATTTTTTACATTTTTTTATACGTATTTACATTATTTAATGTGTATTTTGTTTATATATTTTTATACAAATTTACGTTATTATATGTGTATTTGTATAGGTATTTTGATACAAATTTACATTATTTTATGTATTTTGTATATATATTTCAATTCAAATTTAGCTTATTTTATGTGTATTTTGTATATCTATTTATTTTAATACAAAATCAAATATTTTATATTTTTTCGTATATATATTTTTATAAAAAAATGCGTTATTTTATGGGTATTTGGCATCTTAATTTTCAAACAAATTTACATTATTTTATTAATGTTTTCTGTATTTATTTTGATACGATTTTACATTATTTTATTTGTGTTTTGTATATATTTTTTTATACATATTTACATTATTTAATGTTTTTTTCTATATATATTTGATACAAATTTACGTTATTTTAAGTCTATAAGTGTATATATTTTCATTCAAATTTACATTATTTTATGTGTATTTTGTATATGTATTTCAATACAAATTTACCTAATTTTATGTGTATTTTGTATATTTATTTTCATACAAATTTAAATTATTTTTGTGTATTTTTGTATATAGTTTTATACAAACTTAGGTTATTTTATGAGTATTTTGTATATCTATTTTCATACAAATATACATTCTTCTATTGATATTTTGTTTATTTATTTTAACGAGAATCTAAATTATTTAATGTGTATTTTGTATATATATTTTTATACGCATTTACATCATTTCATGTGTATTTTGTATATATATTTCTATAGAAATCTACGTTACATTATGTGTATTCGTATATAGATTTTTAAAGAAATTTACACTTTTATGTGTATTTTGCATATTTTTTCAATACAAATTTACCTTATTGTATATGCATTTTGTATATTAATTTTAATACAAATTTAATTATTCTATGTGTATTTTTGTATATGTATTTTTATAAAAATATGCTTTATTTTATGGGTATTTTGCATCTTTATTTTCATACAAATTTACGTTATTTTATTGATATTCTGCTCATTCATTTTGCTACGATTTGACATTATTCTATGTGTATTTTGTATATATTTTTCAAACAAATTTACGTTATTTTATGTGTATTTGTTTATATATTCTGACACAAATTTACAATATTTTATGGGTATTTTGTATATATATTTCAAAAGAAACTTACCTAGTTTTATGTGTATTTTGAATATCTATTTTTATACAAACTCAAATTATTTTTATGTATTTTTGTATATATTTCAATACAAATTTTAGTTATGTTATGTGTATTTTGTAAATCTATTTTCATTCAAATATATATTATTTCATTGGTATTTTGTTGATTTATACTGATACGAATTTACATTTTTTTATATGTACTTTTTATATATATTTTTATAAGCATTTACATTATTTAATATTTATTTTGAATATATAATTTTATACAAATTCATGGTATTTTATGGTTATTTGTATATATATTTTCATATAAATTTACATTATTTTATGTGTATTTTGTACATATATTTCATTACAAATTTACCTTATTTTATGTTTATTTTGAATGTGTATTTTGTACATTTATATTTATAAAATACACATTCTTTTATTGGTATTTTGTTTATTTATTTTGTTTCGAATTTATATTATTTTATGTGTATTTTGTTTACATTTTTTTATACGTATTTACCTAATTTTATGTGTATTTTGTATATATATTTTTATAGAAATCTACGTTATTTTTTGTGTATTCGTATATATATTTTGAAACAAATTTACTTTGTTTTATATGTATTTTTGCATATCTCTTTCAATAGAAGTTTACCTCATTGTATGTGCATTTTGTATATTTATTTCAATACAAATTTAAATATTTTATGTGTATTTTGGTATATATATTTTTAAAAGAAATGCGCTATTTGATGGGAATTTTGCATCTTTATTTTATTGATATTCTGTTTATTTATTTTGATACGATTTAACATTATTCTATGTGTATTTTGTATATATATTTTTATACATTTTTACATCATTTGATGTATATTTTGAATATATATTTTATCCAAATTTACGTTATTTTATGTGTATTTGTTTATATATTTTCATAAAAATTTACATTATTTTTTGTGTGTTTTATATATGTATTTCAATATAAATTTGAATAATTTTAAATGTATTTTGCATATCTATTTTCAAACAAATTTAAATTATATATGTATATTTTTGTATATATTTTTATACAAACTTTAGTTATTTTATTTGTATTTTGTGTATATATTTTCCTACAAATATACATTCTTTTATTGAAATTTTGTTGATTTATTTTGATACGAATTTACATTACTTTATGTGCATTTTGTACATATATTTTTCTACGTATTTACATTCCTTTATGTGTATTTTGTATATATATTTTCATAAAAATTTACGTTAATTTATTGTGTGTATTCGTATATATTTTGATACAAATTTTATACAAATTCTTGTTATTTTATGTGTTTTTGAATATATATTTTCATATAAATTTACATTATTATATGTGTATTTTTACATATATCTCATTACAAATTTACCTTATTTTATGTTCATTTTATATATTCATTTCATGCAATTCTAAATTATTTTATGTGTATATTTGCATTTGTATTTAGGTTATTTTATGTGTATTTTCTATATATATTTTCATCCAAATTACATTATTTTATTGGCATTTTGTTAATTTAATTCGATACGAATTTTGATTATTTGAAAGGCATTTTTTATACATGTTTTTATACGCATTTACAATATTTAATGTGTGTTTTGTATATATATTTTTATACAAATTTACTTTATTTTATGTGCATTTTTGTACATATATTTTTAAAGAAATTAGCGTTATTTTGTATATTTTGTATATGTTTTCTCATACAAATTTACATTATATTAATGGTATTTTGTTAATTTATTTTAATACGAATTACATGATTATATATGTATTTTGTATATATATATATATATATATATATATATATATATATATATATATATATATATATATATATATATATATATATATATATATATATATATATATATATATATATATTTACGTTATCTTATGTGTATTTGTATAAATATTTTGATACAAATTTACATTATTTAATGTATTTTGTATAAATATATTTCAATTCAAATTTAGCTTATTTTATGTGTATTTTGTATATCTATTTTCATACAAATTTAACTTTTTTTGTGTATTTTTGTATATAGTTTGATATAAATTTACGTTATTTTATGAGTATTTTATATATTTATATTTATTCAAATACATATTCTTTTATTCGTATTTTGTTTATTTTGATACGAATTTACACTATTTTATGTGTAAATTCTATATATATTTTTATAGAAATCTACGTTATTTTATGTGTCTTCGTATATATATTTTGAAACAAATTTACATTGTTTTATATGTATTTTGCATATTTTTTTCAATATAAATTTACCTCATTGTATATGTATTTTGTATATTTATTTTAATACAAATTTAAATTTTTTATGTGTATTTTTTATTTTTATTTTCATACAAATTTACATTATTTTATTAATATTCTGTGTATTTATTTTGATAAGATTTTACATTAATCTATTTGGGCTTTGTATATATATATTTTTTATATATATTTACATTATTTAATGTGTATTTTGTATATATATTTTATACAAATTTACGTTATTTTAAGTGTATTTGTTTATGTATTTTTCTTCAAATTTACATTATTTTATGTGTATTTTGTATATGTATTTCAATACAAATTTACCTAATTTTATGTGTATTTTGTATATTTATTTTCAAACAAATTTAAATTATTTTTGTGTATTTTTGTATATAGTTTTATACAAATTTACGTTATTTTATGTGTATTTTGTATATATATTTTCATAAAAATACACATTCTTTTATTGATATTTTGTTTATTTATTTTGACACGAATTTACATTATTTAATGTCTATTTTGTATATATATTTTTATACGTATTTACAGCATCTCAAGTGCATTTTGTATATATATTTCTATAGAAATCTACGTTATTTTATGTGTATTCGTATATATATTTTGAAACAAATTTACATTGTTTTATGTGTATTTTGCATATTTTTTTAATAGAAATCTACCTTATTATATGTGCATTTTGTATACTAATTTTAATACAAATTTAATTATTGAATGTGTATTTTTGTATATGTATTTTTATAAAAATATGCTTTTTTTATGGGTATTTTCCATCTTTATTTTTATACAAATTTACGTTATTTTATTGATTTTCTGTGTATTTATTTTGATACGATTTTACATTATTCTATGTGTATTTTTTATATATATTTTATACAAATATACGTTATTTTACGTGTATTTGTTTTCATTTCATACAAATTTACATTATTTTATGTGTATTTTGTAGATGTATTTAAATAAAAATTTAACTAATTATATGTGTATTTTGTATATCTATTTTCATACAAATTGAAAATATTTTTGTGTTTGTTTTTATATATTTTTATACAAATTTTCGTTATTTTATGTGTATTTTGTATATTTATTTTCCTACAAATATACGTTCTTTAATCGGAATTTTGTTTATTTATTATGATACGAATTTACATTATCTTAGGTGTATTTGGTATATATATTTTTATACTATTTATATCAATTTATATGTATTTTGTATGTATATTTTCTAGTTTATGTGTATTCGTATATATATTTTGATACAAATCTACATTATTGATGTGTATTTTGCATATCTATTTCAATACAATTTGCCTAATTTTATGTGTATTTTGCATATCTGTTTTCAAACAAATTTAACTTTTTTTTGTGTATTTTTGTATATATTTTTATACAAATTTTAGTTATTTTATTTGCATTTTGTATATTTATTTTCCTACAAATATACATTCTTTTATTGGAATTTTGTTTATTTATTTTGATACGAGTTTACATTATTTTATGTGTATTTTGGGTATATATTTTTCTACGTATTTACATTATTTTATGTGTATTTTTTATATATATTTTAATAAAAATTTACATTATTTTATTGTGTGTATTCGTATTTAGTTTGATACAAATTTTATACAAATTCATGTTATTTTATGTGTATTTGTATATATTTTCATACAAATTTATATTATTTTATATGTGTTTATACATATTTTTCATTACAAATCTACCTTATTTTATGATTATTTTGTATATTTATTTAATTCAATTTTAAGTTATTTCATGGTATATTTGGAATATATATTTTTATACTTATTTACATCATTTTATATGTACTTTGTATGTATATTTTCATAGAAATTTACTCTATTTTATGAGTATTCGTATATATATTTTAATACAAATTTACATTATTGATGTGTATTTTGCATATCTATTTCAATACAGTATTTGTATTTTCATACAAATACACATTCTTTTATTGATATTTTGTTTATTTATTTTGACACGAATTTACATTATTTAATGTGTATTTTGTGTATATATTTTTATACGTATTTACTCATTTCATCTGTATTTTGTACATATGTAAATAGGTATACAAAAAACACATAAAATAAGGTAAATTTGAATTGAAATATATATACAAAATACATAAAATAATGTAAATTTGTATCAAAATATTTATGCAAATACACATATAATAACGTAAATTTTTATAAAAATATATAAACAAAATACTCATTAAATAATGTTAATACGTATAAAAAAATATTTACAAAATACACATATAATAATATAATTCGTATCAAAAGAAATAAACAAAATACCAGTGAAATAATGTAATTTTGTATGAGAAAACATGTACAAAATACACATAAAATAACGCAGATTTCTTTAAAAATATATGTACAAAAATGCACATCAAATAAAGTAAATTTGCATAAAAATATATAAAACACACATTAAATAATGTAAATGCGTATATAATATGTATACAAAATACCTATCAATTAATCTAAATTCGTATCGAATTAAATTAACAAAATACCAATAAAATAATGTATTTTTGGATGAAAATATATATAGAAAATACATATAAAATAACTTAAATACAAATACAAATATACACATAAAATAGTTTAAAATTGAATGAAATTAATATACAAAATAAACATAAAATAATTTAAATTTGAAATGAAATATATGTACAAAATACACATAAAAATAATGTAAATTTGTATGAAAATAAATATACACAAATACACATAAAATAACATGAATTTGTATAAAAATATATTTTCAAAATAAACATTAAATAATGTATATGCGTAAAAAAATATATATACAAAGTACATATAAAATAATGTAAATTCGTATCAAAATAAATCAACAAAATACCAATAAAATAATATATATCTGAATGAAAATAAATTTACAAAATACACATAACATAAGTAAATACAAAAATACCCAGAAATAATTTGAATTTATATGAAAATAGATATACAAAATACACATAAAACTGGGGTAAATTTCTTTTGAAATATATATACAAAATACCCATAAAATATTGTAAATTTGTGTCAAAATATATCAACAAATACACAAAAAATAACGTAAATTTGAATAAAATATATATACAAAATACACATTAAATAATGGAAAAGTGTATAAAAGTATATATACAAAATGCGCATAGAATAATGTAAAATCGTATCAAAAAGTAATTTAAATTTGCATGAAAATAGATATACAAAATACATATAAAATAAACTAAATTTGTATTGAAATATATATAAAAAATACATAAAATAATGTATATTTGTATCAAAATAATTAAACAAATACACATAAAATAACGTAAATTTGTTTTAAAATATATTAACAAAATACACATTAAATTATGAAAATACGTATACAAAATATATACAAAATACACATATAATAATGTAAATTCGTATCAAAATACATAAACAAAATAATAATAAAAAAAATGTAAATTTGTATGAAAAAAATATATACAAAATACACATAAAATAACGGAAATTTCTATAAAAATATATGTACAAAAACGCACATCAAATACTTTAAATTTGTATGAAAATAAATAAACAAAATACACATCAAATAAGGCAAATTTACTATGAAAAAAGTACAAAATACACTTAAAATAATGAAAATTTGTATAAAAACAACAACACAAATGTACACAAAATGAAGTAAAATTGTATAAAAAATATATATACAAAACACATATTAAATAATGTAAATGCGTATAAAAATATGTATAGAAAATACACATGAAATAACCTAAATTCGTATCGAAATAAACGAAGAAAATACCGATAAAATAATGTAATTTTGAATGAAAATATATATAGAAAATACACATAAAATAGCGTAAATACAAATAAATGTATACACATAAAATAATTTGAATTTGAATGAAAATAGAAAAAATAAACATAAAATTAGGCAAATTTGTAATGAAATATATATACAAAATACACATAAAATAATGAAGATTTGTTTCAAAATATATATACGAAAACACATAAAATAACGTAGATTTCTATAGAAATATATATACAAAATACACATGAAATTATGTAAATACGTATAAAAATATATATACAAAATACATATTAAATAATGTAAAAAAAATATCAATAAAAGAATGTGTATTTGTATGAAAATACATATACAAAATACACATAAAATAACGTAAATTTGTATATAACTATATACAAAAATACACAAAAATAATTTAAATTTGTATGAAAATAAATATACAAAATACACATAAAATTAGGAAAATTTGTATTGAAATACATATACAAAATACACATAAAATAAAGTAATTTTGAATGAAAATATATAAACAAATACACTTAAATTAACGTAAATTTGTATAAAATATATATACAAAATACTCATAAAATAATGTAAATATGTATGAAAAAATATATCCAAACTCAAATAGAATAATGTAAAATCGTATCATAAAAATACACAGAATGTTAATAAAATAATGTAAATTTGTATGAAAATAAAGATGCAAAATACCCATAAAATAACGCATTTTTTATAAAAATATATATACCAAAATACACATAAAATATCTAAATTTGTATGACAATAAATATACAAAATGCTCATACAATAAGGTAAATTTATATTGAAATAGATATGCAAAATACATATAAAACAATGTAAATTTGTTTCAATATATATATACGAATACAAATAAAATAACGTAGATTTCTAAAAAAATATATATACAAAATACACATAAAATGAAGTAAATACGTATAAGAAAATGTATACAAAATTCATATAAAATAATGTAAATTCGTATCAAAATAAATAAACAAAATACTAATAAAAGAATGTGTATTTGTATAAATATAAATACACAAAATACACATAAAATAGCGTAAATTGTATAAAACTATATACAAAAATTAACAAAAATAATTAAATTTGTATGAAAATAGATATACAAAAGACACATAAAATAACTCATATTTAAAAAATATATATACTAAAATACACATAAAATAGTTAAATTTGTATTAAAATAAATATACAAAATACACATACTATACGGTAAATTTGTATTGAAATACACATGCAAAATACACAAAAAATAATGTAAATTTATATCAAAATAGATACGAGAACACACAATAAAATAACGTAAATTTTTATGAAAATATATATACAAAATACATATAAAATAATGTAAATACGTAGAAAAATATATATACAAAATAAACATATAATAATGTAAATAAATAATCAAAATAAATAAACATATATATATATATATATATATATATATATATATATATATATATATATATATATATATATATATATATATATATATATATATATATATATATATATATATATATATATATATATATATATATATATATATATATATATATATATATATATATATATATATATATATATATATATATATATATATATATATATATATATATATATATATATAGGTATTTGTATATATATTTCAAAAGAAATTTACCTAGTTTTATGTGTATTTTGTATATCTATTTCATACAAATTCAAATTATTTCTGGTATTTTTTATATATTTTAATTCAAATTTTACTTATATTATGTATATTTTGTAAATTTATTTTCATTCAAATATATATTATTTTATTGGCATTTTGTTGATTTATTTTGATAAGAATTTACATTATTTTATATGTACTTTGTATATATATTTTTATACATTATTTAATGTTTATTTTGAATATATTCATGTTATTTTATGTGTATTTGTATATATATTTTCATTCAAATTTATATTATTTTATGTGTATTTTGTACATATATTTCATTACAAATTTACCTTATTTTATGTTTATTTTGTATATTTATTTCATTCAGATTTAAATTATTTTATGTGTATATTTGTATTTGTATTTAGGTTATTTTATATGAATTTTCTATATATATTTTCATCCAAAATTCCATTCATTTTTTGGTATTTTGTTAATTTAACTCGATACGAATTTAGATTATTTCATTGGTATTTTGTATACATTTTTTTATACGCATGTACATTATTTAATGTGTGTTTTGTATATATATTTTTATGCAAATTTACTTTATTTTATATGCATTTTTGTATATATATTTTTATAGAAATTTGCGTTATTTTATATGTATTTTGTATATGTTTTCACATACAAATTTACATTATTTTATTGGTATTGTGTTTATTTATTTTGATACGAATTACATTATTATATGTGTATTTTGTACAATTTTTTAATACGTATTTACACAATTTAATGAGTATTTTGTTTATATATTTTTATACAAATCCACTTTATTATATGTGTATTTTTATAAATATTTTGATACAAATTTACATTATTTTATGTACTTTGTATATATATATTTCAATTCAAATTTAGCTTATTTTATGTGTATTTTGTATATCCATTTTCATACAAATTTAATTACTTTTGTGTATTTTTGTGTATAGTTTTATACAAATTTACGTTATTTAATGTGTATTTTGTATATTTATATTTATACAAATACACATTCTTGTATTGGTATTTTGTTTACTTATTTTGATACGAATTTACATTATTTTATGTGTATTTTGTATACATTTTTATATACGTATCTACTTAATTTTATGTGTATTTTGTATATATATTTTAATACAAATTCAATTATTTTATGTGTATTTTCGTATATATATTTTTATAATTTTTTTTTTCTTTTATGGGTATTTTGCATCTTAATTTTCATACAAATACATTATTTTATTAACGTTCTGTGTATTTATTTTGATACGATTTTACCTTATTCTATTTGTGTTTTGTATATATTTTTTTTATATATATTTACATTATTTAATGTGTTTTTTGTATATATATTTTATACAAATTTACATTATTTTAAGTGTATTTGTTTATATATTTTCATTCAAATTTACATTATTTTAAGTGTATTTTGTATTTGTATTTAAATACAAATTTACCTAATTTTATGTGTATTTTGTATATTTATTTTCATACAAATTTAAATTATTTTTGTGTATTTTTATATATAGTTTTATACAAATTTATGTTATTTTGTATGTCTATTTTCATACAAATACACATTCTTTTATTGATATTTTGTTTATTTATTTTGACGCGAATTTACATTATTTAATGTGTATTTTGCATATATATTTTTATACGTATTTATATCTTTTCATTTATTTTTTGTAAATATATTTCTATAGAAATCTACTTTATTTTATGTGTATTCGTATATATATTTTGAAATAAATTTACACTGTTTAATGTGTATTTTGCATATTTTTTCAATACAAATTATCCTTATTGTATTTGCATTTTGTATATTAATTTTAATACAAATTTAATTATTCTATGTGCATTTTTGTATATGTATTTTTATTAAAATATGCTTCATTTTATGCTCATATTGCATCTTTATTTTCATACAAATTTACATTATTTTATATATATATATATATATATATATATATATATATATATATATATATATATATATATATATATATATATATTTATATATATATATATATATATATATATATATATATATATATATATATATATATATATTTTAAACAAATGTACGTTACTTTACGTGTATTTGTTTTCATTTCATACAAATTTACATTATTTTATGTGAATTTTGTACATGTATTTAAATACAAATTTAACTAATTATATTTGTATTTTGTATATCTATTTTCATACAAATTGAAATTATTTTTGTGTATTTTTGTATATATTTTTATATAAATTTTCGTTACTCTATGTGTATTTTGTATATTTATTTTCCTACAAATATACGTTCTTTTATCGGAATTTTGTTTATATATTTGGATACGAATTTACATTATTTATGTGTATTTTCATATCTATTTCAATACAAATTTACTTTTTGTATGTGCATTTTGTATATTTATTTTAATACAAATTTAATTGTTTTATATGTATTTTTGTATATATATTTTTATACAAATAAGCGTTATTATATGGGTATTTTGCATCTTTATTTTCATACAAATTTACATTATCTTATTGATATTCTGTTTATTTATTTTGATACGATTTAACATTATTTTATGAATATTTTGTATATATATTTTTATACATATTTAAAATATTTAATGTATATTTTGTATATATATTTTATCGAAACACGTTATTTTGTGTGTATTTATTTATATATTTTCATACAAATTTACAATATTTTATGTGTGTTTGTATATGTATGTCAATACAAATTTGCCTAAGTTTATTTGTATTTTGCATATCTATTTTCAAACAAATTTAAACTATTTTTGTGAATTTTGGTATATATTTTTGTACAAATTTTAGTTATTTTATTTGTATTTTGTATATATATTTTCCTACAAATATACATTCTTTTATTGGAATTTTGTTGATTTATTTTGATACGAATTTACATTATATTATGAGTATTTTGTATATATATTTTTTTACGTATTTACATTTTTTATATTTATTTTGTATATATATTTACTTAAAAATCTACGTTATTTTATTGTGTGTATTCGTATATATTTTGATAAAAATTTTAAACAAATTCATGTTATTTTATGTGTATTTGGATATATATTTTCATACAAATTTACACTATTTTATGTGTATTTTGTACATATATTTCATTACAAATTTACCTTATTTTATGTTTATTTTGTATATTTATTTCATTCAATTTTAAATTATTTTGTGTATATTTGTATTTGTGTTTAGGTTATTTTATGTGTATTTTCAATATATATTTTCATCCATAATTACATTATTTTATTGGTATTTTGTTAATTTAATTAGATACTAATTTATATTATTTCATAGGTATTTTGTATACATATTTTTATACGCATATATATATATATATATATATATTTTTATGCAAATTTACTTAATTTTACGTGCATTTTTGTACATATATTTTTATAGAAATTTGCGTTATTTTATATGTATTTTGTATATATTTTCTCATACAAATTTACATTAATTTACTGGTATTTTGTTTACTTATTTTGATAAGAATTACATTATAATATGTGTATTTTGTACATATTTTTTATACGTATTTAAAGTATTTCATGAGTATTTTGTTTATATATCTTTATACAAATTTACTTTATTAAGTGTGTATTTGTATAAATATTTTGATACAAATTTACATTATTTTATGTATTTTGTATATATATTTCAATTCAAATTTAGCTTATTTTATGTGTATTTTGTATATCTATTTTCAAACAAATTTAATTACTTCTGTGTATTTTTGTATATAGTTTTATACAAATTTACGTTATTTTATGTGTATTTTGTATATTTATATTTATACATATACACATTCTTTTATTGGTATTCTGTTTATTTATTTTGATTCGAATTTACATCATTTTATGTGTATTTTGTATACATTTTTTTATACGTATTTACTTAATTTTATGTGTATTTTGCATATATATTTTTTAGAGAAATCTACGTTATTTTATGTTTTCGTATATATATTTTGAAACAAATTTACATTGTTTTATATGTATTTTTCAATATCTCTTTCAATACAAATTTACTTTACTGTATGTGCATTTTGTATATTTATTTCAATACAAATTTAAATATTTTATGCGTATTTTGGTATATATATTTTTATAAAAAATCCGCTATTTTATGGGAATTTTGCATCTTTATTTTTATACAAATTTACATTATTTTATTGATATTCTGTGTATTTATTTTGATACGATTTTACATTATTCTATTTGTTTCTTATATATATTTTTTTATACACATTTACATTATTTAATGTATATCTTGCTTATATATTTTATACAAATTTACGTTATTTTAAGTGTATTTGTTTATATATTTTCATTCAAATTTACATTATTTGATATGTATTTTGTATATGTATTTCAATACAAATTTACCTAATTTTATGTGTATTTTGTATATTTCTTTTCATACAAATTTAGATTTTTTTTGTGTATTTTTGTATATAGTTTTATACAAATTTAGGTTATTTTATGTACGCATTTACTTTATTTAATGTGTGTTTTGTATACAAATTTTTATGCAAATTTACTTTATTTTATGTGCATTTTTTTACATATATTTTTTATAGATATTTGCGTTATTTTATGGGTATTTGTATATGTTTTCTCATACAAATTTACATTATTTTGTTGTTATTTTGTTTATTTATTTTGATACGAATTACATGATTATATATGTATTTTGTACATATTTTTTATACGTATTTACATTACTTAATATGTTTTTTTTTGGTATATATATTTTTATAAAAAATGCGTTATTTTATGGGTATTTTGCATCTTTATTGTCATACAAATTTACATTATTTTATTAATATTCTGTGTATTTATTTTGATACGATTTTACATTATTCTATTTGTGTTTTGTATATATATTTTTTATACATATTTACATTATTTAATGTGTGTTTTGTATATATATTTGATAAAAATTTACGCTATTTTAAGTGTATATGTTTATATATTTTCATTCAAATTTACATTATTTTATGTGTATTTTGTATATGTATTTCGATACAAATCTACTTAATTATATGTGTATTTTGTATATTTATTTTCATACAAATTTAAATTATTTTTGTGTATTTTTGTATATAGTTTTATACAAATTTAGGTTATTTTATGTGTATTTTGTATATCTATTTTCATACAAATAACGTGCTTTTATTGATATTTTGCTTATTTATTTTGACGCAAAATTTACATTATTTAATATGTATTTTGTATATATATTTTTATACGTATTTACATCATTTCATGTGTATTTTGTATATAAATTTCTATAGAAATCTAAGTTATTTTATGTGTATTCGTATATAGATTTTGAAACAAATTTACACTTTTATGTGTATGTTGCATATTTTTTCAATACAAATTTACCTTACTGCATATGCATTTTGTATATTAATTTTAATACAAATTTAATTATTCTATGTGTATTTTTGTATATGTATTTTTATAAAAATATGCTTTATTTTATGGGTATTTTGCATCTTAATTTTCATACAAATTTACATTATTTTATTGATATTCTGCTCATTCATTTTGATACGATTTGACATTATTCTATGTGTATTTTGTATATATTTTTCATACAAATTTACGTTATTTTATGTGTATTTGTTTATATATTTTGACACAAATTTAGAATATTTTATGAGTATTTTGTATATATATTTCAAAAGAAATTTACCGTTTTATGTGTATTTTGTATATCTATTTTCATACAAACTCAAATTATTTTTATGTATTTTTGTATAGATTTTAAAACAAATTTTAGTTATGTTATGTGTATTTTGTAAATTTATTCTCATTGAAATATATATTATTTTATTGGTATTTTGTTGATTTATATTGATACGAATTTACATTATTTTATATGTACTTTGCATATATATTTTTATACGCATTTACATTATTTAATATTTATTTTGAATATATATTTTTATACAAATTCATGGTATTTTATGTGTATTTGTATATATATTTTTATATAAATTTATATTATTTTATGTGTATTTTGTATATATATTTCATTACAAATTTACCTTATTTTATGTTTATTTTGTATGTGTATTTTGTATATTTATATTTATACAAATACACATTCTTTTAGTGGTATTTTGTTTACTTATTTTGATTCGAATTTACATTATTTATTTTGTTTACATTATTTTATATGTATTTTGTATACATTTTTTTATATGTATTTACTTAATTTTATGTGTATTTTGTATATATATTTTTATAGAAATCTACGTTATTTTATGTGTATTCGTATATATATTTTGAAACAAATTTACATTGTTTTATATGTATTTTGCATATCTATTTCAATACAAATTTACCTTATTGTATGTGCATTTTGTATATTTATTTTAATACAAAATAAAATATTTTATGAGTATTTTGTTATATATATTTTTATAAAAAATGCGTTATTTTATGGGATTTTTGCATCTTTATTTTCATACAAATTTACATTATTTTATTAATATTCTGTGTATCTATTTTTAAACGATTTTACATTATTCTATTTGTGTTTTGTATATATTTTTTTTATACATATTTTCATTATTTAATGTGTATTTTGTATATATATTTTATACAAATTTACATCATTTTAAGTGTATTTGTTTATATTTTTTCATTCAAATTTACATTATTTTAAGTGTATTTTGTATATGTATTTAAATACAAATTTACCTAATTTTATGTGTATTTCGTATATTTATTTTCATAAAAAATTTAATTATTTTTGTGTATTTATGTATATAGGTTTATACAAATTTAGGTTATTTTATGTGTATTTTGTATATCTATTTTCATACAAATACACATTCTTTTATTCATATTTTGTTTATTTATTTTAAAGCGAATTTACATTATTTAATGTGTATTTTGTATATATATTTTTATACGTATTTACATCATTTCATGTGTATTTTGTACATATTTTTCTATAGAAATCTACGTTAATTTATGTGTATTCGTATATATATATTTGAAACCAATTTACAGTCTTATGTATATTTTGCATATTTTTTCAATACAAATTTACCTTATTGTATGTGCATTTTGTATATTAATTTTAATACAAATTTAATTAGTCAGTGTATATTTTTGTATATGTATTTTTATTAAAATATGCTCTATTTTATCGGTATTTTGCATCTTTATTTTCATATACAAATTAACATTATTTTATTGATATTATGTTTTTTTATTTTGATACGATTTTACAATATTCTATGTGTACTTTGTATATATATTTCATACATATTTACATTATTTAATGTATATTATGTATATATATTTTATTGAAATTTACTTTATATTATGTGTATTTGTAAATATATTTTCATACAAATTTACATTATTTTATTTGTATTTTGTATATGTATTTGAATACAAATTTGCCTAATTTTATGTGTATTTTGCATATCTATTTTCAAACAAATTTAAACTATTTTTGTGTATTTTTGTATATACTTTTATACAAATTTTATTTATTTTATTTGTATTTTGTATATATATTTTCCTACAAATATACATTCTTTTAGTGGAATTTTGTTTATTTATTTTGATACGAATTTACATTATTTTATGTGTATTTTGTATATATATTTTTCTACGTATTTACATTATTTTATGTATTTTGTATATATATTTTCATAAAAATTTACTTTATTTCATTGTGTGTATTCGTTTATATTTTGATACAAATTTACATTATTTTTTTAAGTGTATTTTCTATATACAATTTCATCCAAAATTACATTATTTTATTGGTATTTTGTTAATTTAATTCGATACGAATTTAGATTATTTCATTGGTATTTTGTATACATATTTTTATACGCATTTACATTATTTAATGTGTGTTTTGTATATATATTTTTATGCAAATTTACTTTATTTTACGTGCATTTTTGTACATATATTTTATAGAAATTTGCGTTATTTTATGTGTATTTTGTAGATGTTTTCTCATACAAATACACATTCTTTTATTGATATTTTGTTTATTTATTTTGATACGAATATACATTATTTAATGTGTATTTTGTATATATATTTTTATACGTATTCACGTCATTTCATGTGTATTTTGTATAGATATTTCTATAGAAATCTACGTTATTTTATGTGTATTCGTATATATATTTTGTAACAAATTTACATTGTTTTATGTGTATTTTGCATATTTTTTCAATACAAATTTACCTTATTGTATGTGCATTTTATATCTTAATTTTAATACAAATTCAATTATTCTGTGTACTTTTGTATATGTATTTTTATAAAATATGCTTTATTTTATGTAAATTTGCATAAAATATATATACAAAACACACATTAAATAATGTACATGCGTATAAAAATATGTATACCAATGAAATAATCTAAATTCTATCGAATTAAATTTAGCAAAAAAAAAAAAAATAATGGGTTTGTTTTGGATATAAATATATATAAAATACAAATAAAATACAAATACAAATATATACATAAAATAATTTAAAATTCAATGAAATAAATATACAAAATAAACATAAAATAAGGTAAATTTGTAATGAAATATATGTAAAAATACACATGAAATAATATAAATTTGTATGAAAATATATATACAAATACATATAAAATAACATGAATTAGTATCAAAATATATTTTCAAAATAAACATTAAATAATGTATAAAAATATAAATACAAAGTTCATATAAAATAAAGTAAATTCGCATCAAAATAAATCAACAAAATACCAATAAAATAGTTTATATTTGAATGAAAATAAATTTACAATATACACATAAGTAAAATTGGTATTAAAATATATACAAAAATACCCAGAAATAATTTGAGCTTGTATGAAAATAGATATACAAAATACAAATAAAACTAAGTAGATTTCTTTTGAAATATATATACAAAATCCCCATAAGATATTGTAAATTTGTGTCAACATATATTAACAAATACACGTAACGTAACGTAACGTAACGTAAAGTAAATTTGTATAAAATATATATACAAAATATATATTAAATTAAGGAAAATTGTTTAAAAAATATATATAAAATACACATAGAATAATGTAAAATCGTATCAATATAAATCAACAGAATATCAATAAAATTATGTAAATTTGTATGAAAATAAAGATGCAAAATACCCATAAAATAACGTATATTTGTATAAAAATATGTATGTACATATATACACATAAAATAATTAAATTTGCATTAATATCAATATACAAATTGCACATACAATAAGGTAAATTTGTATTGAAATAGATATGCAAAATACACATAAAATAATGTAAATACGTATAAAAATATATATACAAAATACACCTTAAATAAGTTAAATTCGTATCAAATTCAATAAACTAAATTTCAATAAATATATATATATATATATATAGATATATATATATATATATATATATATATATATATATATATATATATATATATATATATATATATATATATATATATATATATATATATATATATATATATATATATATATATATATATATATATATGTAGGAAAATCAATATACAAAATAATATATAAAAAACAAAATTTAGTATTAAAATACATACAAAAAAACTCAAAAAATAATTTCAATTTGTATGAAAATAGATATACAAAATCCACATAAAATTAGGTAAATTTGTATTGAAATACATATACAAAATACACATAAAAAATTGTAGATTTGTATGAAAATATATAAACAAATAGACATAAAGTAACGTATGTTTGTATAAAATATATATAGATAAAGCACATTAAATAATGTAAATATGTAAAATAAAATATATAAAAAATACACATAGAACAATGTAAAATCGTATCAAAATAAATACACAGAATATCAATCAAATAATGTAAATTTGTATGAAAATAAAGATGCAAAATACCTATTATAAAAAAAACATATTTTTATAAAAACATATATACAAAAATACATATCAAATAATTAAATTTGTATTAAAATAATTATACAAAATGCACATACAATTTGATAAATTTGTACTGAAATAGATATGAAAAGAACACACATCAAACAATGTAAATTTGTTTCAAAATATATAAACGAATACACATAAAAAAACGTAAATTTCTATAAAAATACAAATAAAAAATACACATAAAATGATATAAATACGTATAAAAATATATATACAAAATACACACAAAATAATGTAAATTCGTGGCAAAATAAATAAACCAAATACCAATAGAAGAATGTGAATTTGTATGAAAATAAATATACAAAATAAATAAAAAATAACGTAAATTTGTATGAAACTATATACAAAATACACAAAAGTAATTTAAATTTGTATATAAATAGATATAAAAAATATACATAAAATAAACTAAATTTGTATTGAAATATATATACAAAATACATAAAATAATGTAAATTTGTATCAAAATATTTTAACAGATGCGCATAAAATAACGTAAATTTGTTTTAAAATATTCAAAATACACATTAAATAATGTAAATATGTATAAAAAAAATATATACAAAACACAAATAGAATAATGTAAGATCGTATCAGAATAAATACTCAGAATATTAATAAAACAATGTAGATTTGTATGAAAAAAGAGATGCAAAATACCCATTAAATAACGTATTTTTTATAAAAATATATATACCAAAATACACTTAAAATATTTAAATTTGTATTACAATATATATACAAAATGCACATACAATAAGGTAAATTTGTATTGAAATAGATATGCATAATACATATAAAACAATGTAAATTTGTTTCAAAATATATATAAGAATACACATAAAATAACGTAGATTTCTATAAAAATATATATAGAAAATACAGAGAAAATGAAGTAAATACGTATAAGAAAATGTAAACAAAATACACATAAAATAATGTAAATTCGTATCAAAATAACTAAACAAAATACCAATAAAAGAATGTGTATTTGTATAAATATAAATATACAAAATAAACATAAAATAACGTAAATTTTATATCAAACTATATACAAAAATACACAGAAGTATTTAAATTCGTATTAAAATAAATATACAAAATACAGATAAAATAAGGAAAATTTGAATGGAGATGTATATACAAAAAACATAAAATAATGTAAATTTGTATCAAAATATTTATAAAAATGCATAAATAACGTAAATTTATTTAAAAATAAATAAAAAAAAACACATTAAGTAATGTAAATACGTATAAAAAATATGTACAAAATACACATATAAACATGTAATTCGTATCAAACTAAACAAACAAAATAGCAATAAAATAATGTAAATTTGTATGAGAAAACATATACAAATACATATAAAATAACGCAAATTTCTATAAAAATATATGTACAAAAATGCACGTTAAATAAAGTAAATTTGCATAAAAATATATATACAAAACACATTAAATAATGTAAAAGCGTTCATAAAACAACCTAAATTTGTATAAAACTATATACAAAAATACACAAAAATAGTTTAAATTTGTATGAAAATAAATATACAAAATACACATAAAATTAGGTAAATTTGTATTGAAATACATATACAAAATACACATAAAATAATGTAAATGTGTATAAAAAAATATATACAAAAAACAAATAGAATAATGTAAAATCGTATCAAAATAAATACACATAATATCAATAAAATAACGTAAATTTGTGTGAAAATATAGATGCAAAATTCCCATAAAATAGCGCATTTTTTATAAAAATATATATACCAAAATACACAAAAAATATTTAAATTTGTATTGTAATAAATATACAAAATGCTCATACAATAAGGTAAATTTGTATTGAAAGTGATATGCAAAAATACAGATAAAACAATGTAGATTTGTTTCAAAATATATATACGAATACACATAAAATAACGTAGATTTCTATAAAAATATATATACAAAATACACATAAAATTAAGTAAATACGTATAAGAAAATGTATACAAAATACACATAAAATAATGTTAATTCGATTCAAAATAAATTAACAAAATACCAATAAAAGAATGTGTATTTGTATAAATATAAATATACAAAATACACATACAAAATAAACATAAAATAAGGTAAATTTGTAGTGAAATATATGTACAAAATACACATAAAATAATGAAAATTTATATGAAAATATATATTCAAGTACACATAAAATACCATAATTTTGTATAAAAAATATATATTGAAAATAAATATTAAATAATGTAAATGCATATAAAAATATATATACAAAGTACATATAAAATAATGTAAATTCGTATCAATATAAATCAACAAAATACCAATAAAATAATATATATTTGAATGAAAATAAATTTACAAAATACACATAACATAAGTAAAATTTGTATTAAAATATATACAAAAATACATAGAAATAATTTGAGTTTGTATTAAAATAGATATACAAAATACACATAAAACTAGGTAAATTTGTTTTGAAATATATATAAAAAATACCCATAAAATATTGTATTTGTATGAAAAATATATACAAAATACAAAAAATATACAAAAAATCTTATTAAAATGAATGAGCAGAATATCAATAAAATAATGTAAATTTGTATGAAAATAAAGATGCAAAATACCCATAAAATAAAGCATATTTTTATAAAAATACATATACAAAAAATACAGATAGAATATTTAAATTTGTATTAAAATTAATATACAAAATGCATATACAATAAGGTAAATATGTATTGAAAAAATATGCAACATACACATAAAAGTGTAAATTTGTTTCAAAATCTATATACGAATACACATAAAATAACGTAGATTTCTATAGAAATATATATACAAAATACACATGAAATGATGTAAATACGTATAAAAATATATATACAAAATACACATTAAATAATGCAAATTCGCGTCAAAATAAATAAACAAAATATCAATAAAAGAGTGTGTATTTGTATAAAAATAGATATACAAAATACACATAAAATAACCTAAATTTGTATAAAACTATATACGAAAATACACAAATATAATTTGAATTTGTATGAAAATAAATATACAAAATACACATAAAATTAGGTAAATTTGTATTGAAATACATATACAAAATACACATGAAATAATGTAAATTTGAATGAGAATATATAAACATATACACTTAAAACAACGTAAATTTGTATCAAATATATATACAAAATACAACTCAAATAATGTAAATAAATAGAATAATGTAAAATCGTATCAAAATAAATACACAGAATATTAATAAAATAATGTAAATTTGTATGAAAATAAAGATGCAAAATACCCATAAAATAACGCATTTTTTTTTAAAAATATATATACCAAAATACACATAAAATATTAAAATTTGTATTAAAATGAATATAAAAATTCACATACAATAAGGTAAATTTGTATTGAAATAGATATGCAAAATACATATAAAACAATGTAAATTTGTTTCAAAATATATATACGAATACACATAAAATAACGCAGATTTCTATAAAAATATATACAAAATACACATAAAATGAAGTAAATACGTATTAAATTTTTTTACAAAATACACATAACATAATGTAAAATCGTATGAATATAAATCAACAAAATACCAATAAAAGAATGTGTATTTGTATAAATATAAATATACAAAATAAACATAAAATAACGTAAATTTGTATAAAACTATATACAAAAATACAAAGAAGTAATTAAATTTGTATGAAAATAGATATACAAAATACAGATGAAATAAGCTAAATTTGAATTGAAATGTATATACAAAATACATAAAACAATGTAAATTTGTATCAAAATATTTATACAAATACATATAATAACGTAGATTTGTTTAAAAATATATAAACAAAATACATATTAAGTAATGTAAATACGTATAAAAAATATGTACAAAATACATATGTAATCATGTAATTCGTATCAAAATAAACAAACAAAATAGCAATAAAATAATGTAAATTTGTATGAGAAAACATATACAAATACACATAAAATAACGGAAATTTCTATGAAAATATATGTACAAAAATGCATATAAAATAAAGTAAATTTGCATAAAAATATGTATACAAAACACACATTAAATAATGTAAATGCTTACATAAAAAAACCTAAATTTGTATAAAACCATATACAAAAATACTCAAAAATAATTTACATTTGTATGAAAAGAAATATTGAAAGTACACATAAAATTAGGTAAATTTGTATTGAAATATATATACAAAATACACATAAAATAATGTAAATTTGAATGAAAAAATATAAACAAATACACTTAAAATAGCGTAAATTTGTATAAAATATATATGCAAGTTACACATTAAATAATGTTAATGTGTATAAAAAGAATATACAAAAAACAAATAGAATAATGTAAAATCGTATCAAAATAAATACACAGAATATCAATAAAATAATGTAAATTTGAATAAAAATAACGAGGGAAAATTCCCATAAAATTGCACATTTTTAAAAAAAATATATATACCAAAATACACATAAAATATTTAAATTTGTATTGAAATAAATATACAAAATGCACATAAAGTAAGTTAATTTGTATTGAAAGAGATATTAAAAAATACATATAAAACAATGTAAATTTGTTTTAAAATATATATACGAAAACACATAAAATAACGTAGATTTCTATAAAAATATATACACAAAATACCAATAAAAGAATGTGTATTTGTATATATATAAATATACAAAATACACATAAAATAACGTAAATTTGTATAAAACTATATACAAAAAATACACAGAAGTAATTAAATTTATATGAAAACATATATACAAAATACACATAAAATAAGCTAAATTTGAATTGAAATATATATACAAAATACATAAAATAATGTAAATTTGTATCAAAATATTTATACAAATACCCACTTAATAACGCAAATTTGTATAAAAATATATAAACAAAATACTCATGAAATACTTTAAATACGTATAAAAAATATGTATAAAATACACATATAATAATGTAACTCGTATCAAAATAGATAAACAAAATACCAATAAGTTAATGTAAATTTATATGAGAAAATATATACAAAATACACATAAAATAACGCAAATTTTATAAAATATATGTACAAAATGCACGTAAAATAAAGTAAATTTGCATTAAAATATATATACAAAGCACACATAAAATAATGTAAATGCGTATAAAATATGTATACAAAATACCTATAAAATAATCTAAATTAGTATCGATTTAAATTAACAAAATACCACTAAAATAATGTAATTATGGATGAAAATATATATTGAAAATACATAAAATAACCAAAACACAAATACAAAAATTCACATAAAATAATTTAAAATTGAATGAAATAAATATATAAAATAAGCATAAAATAAGGTTAATTTGTAATAAAATATATGTACAAAATACACATCAAATAATGTAAATTTGTATGGAAATATATATCCAAATACACATAAAATAACATGAATTTGTTTAAAATTTGTATCAAAATATATACGAATACACAATAAAATAACGTAAATTTTAAGAAAATATATATACAAAATAAACATAAAAATGTAAATACGTAGAAAATATATATACAAAATACTCATAAAATAATTTAAATTCCAATAAAAGAATGTATATTTGTAGGAAAATATATACAAAATACAAATAAAATAACTAAAATTTGTATAAAAATATATACAAAAATACACAAAAATAGTTTAAATTTGTTTGAAAATAAATATGCAAAATACAAATAAACTTAGGCAAATTTGTATTGAAATACATATACAAACACACATAAAATAATGTAAATTTGTATAAAAATATATAAACAAATAAACATAAAATAACGTAAATTTGGATAAAATATATATACAAAATATACATTAAACATTTTAAATATGTATAAAAATATATATACAAAATACTCATCAAATAATGTTAAATCGTATCAAAATATATAAACAGAATATCAATAAGATAATGTAAATTTGTATGAAAATAAAGATGCAAAATACCCATCTAATAACGCATATTTGTATAAAAATATATATACAAAAATACATATAAAATAATTAAATTTGTATTAAAATAAATATACAAAATGCACATATAATAAAGTAAATTTGTATTGAAATAGATATGCAAAATACACATAAATAATGTAAATTCGTATCAAAATAAATAAACAAAATTCCGATAAAAGAACGTATATTTGTAGGAAAATAAATATACAAAATACACCTAGAGTAACGAAAATTTATATAAAAATATATACAAAAATACACAAAAAATAATTTCAATTTGTATGAAAATAGATATACAAAATACACATATAATTAGTTAAATTTGTATTTAAATACATATACAAAATTCACATAAAATAATGTAAATTTGTATGAAATGAAAACAAATACACATAAAGTAACGTACATTTGTATAATATATATATATATATATATATATATATATATATATATATATATATATATATATATATATATATATATATATATATATATATATATATATATATATATATATATATATATATATATACAAAATACACATAGAATAATGTAAAATCGAATCAAAATAAATACAAAGAATATCAATAAAATAATGTAAATTTGTATGAAAATAAAGAAAAATGAAGCATATTTAAAAAAAAATACATGCACAAAAATACACATAGAATAATTAAAATTGTATTAAAATTAATATACAAAATGCACATACAATAAGGTAAATTTGAATTGAAAAAATATACAAAATACACATAAAACAATGTAAATTTATTTAAAAATATATATACGAATATACATAAAATAACGTAGATTTCTGTAGAAATATATTTACAAAATACACATGAAATAATGTAAACACGAATAAAAATATATATACAAAATACACATTAAATAATGTAAATTCGCGTCAAATAAATAAACAAAATATCAATAAAAGAAAGTGTATTTGTATGAAAATAGACTTACAAAATACACATGAAATAACCTAAATTTGTATAAAACTATATTATAAAATACACAAAAATAATTCAAATTTTTATGAAAATAAATATACAAAATACACATAAAATTAGGTAAATTTGTATTTAAATACATATACAAAATACACTTAAAATAGTGTAAATTTTAATGAAAATATATAAACAAATACACTTAAAATAATGTAAATTTGTATAAAATGTATATACAAAATACACATTAAATAATGTAAATATATATAAGAAAATATATCCAAAACACAAATAGAATAATGTAAAATCGTATCAAAATAAATACACAGAATGTTAATAAAATAATATAAATTTGTATGAAAATTAAAATACAAAATACCCATAAAATAACGCATTTTTTATAAAAATATATGTACCAAAATACACATAAAATAATTGAATTTGTATTAAAATATATATACAAAATACACATAAAATTAAGTAAATACGTATAAAAAAATGTATACAAAATACACATAAAATAATGTAAATTCGAATCAAAATAAATAAAAAAAATACCAATACAAGAATGTGTATTTGCATAAATATAAATATACAAAAAACACATTAAAAAAAATGGACAAAATACACTTATAATAATGTAATTCGTATCAAAATAAATAAACACAATACCACTAAAATAATGTAAATTTGATTGAGAAAACATATACAAAATACACATAAAATAACGCAAATTTCTATAAAAATATATATACAAAAATGAACATAAAATAAAGTAAATTTGCATAAAAATATAAACACAAAACACACATTAAATAATGTACATGCGTATAAAAATATGTGTACAAAATACCAAAGAAATAATCTAAACTCGCATCGAATTAAATCAACAAAATACCAAAAAAATAATGGAATTTTGGATGAAAATATATATAGAAAAAACACATAAAATAACCTAAATACAAATACAAATATACACATAAAATAATCTAAAATTGAAATAAATAAATATACAAAATAAACATAAAATAATGTAAATTTGTAATGAAATATATGAACAAAATACATATGAAATAATATAAATTTGAATGAAAATATATATACAAATACACATAAAATAACATGAATTAGTATAAAAATATATACTCAAAATAAACATTAAATAATGTATAAAGATATATATACAAAGTACATATAAAATAATGTAAATTCTTATCGAAATAAATCAACAAAATGCCAATAAAATAATATATATTTGAATGAAAATAAATTTACAAAATACACATAACATAAGTAAGATTTGTATTAAAATATATAAATAATACCCATAAATAATTTGAGTTTGTATGAAAATAGATATACAAAATACACATAAAACTAGGTAAATTTTATTTGAAATATATATATACAAAATACCCATAAGATGTAAATTTGTGTCAACATATATCAACAAATACACGTAACGTAACGTAACGTAAATTTGTATGAAATATATATATATATATATATATATATATATATATATATATATATATATATATATATATATATATATATATATATATATATATATATATATATATATATAAATTAAGGAAAAATGAAAAATTAAATATATACAAAATACATAGAATAATGTAAAATCGTATCAAAATAAATGAACAGAATATCAATAAAATAATGTAAATTTCTATGACAATAAATATGCCAAATACCTATAAAATAACGTATATTTGTAGAAAAATATATATACAGAAATGCACATAAAAAAGTTAAATTTGTATTAAAATAGATATACAAAATGCACATACAATAAGGTAAATTTGAATTGAAATAGATATGCAAAATACACATCAAATAATGTAAATTTGTATCGATTAATATATATATATATATAAAAATATACATATATAAATATATATATATATATATATATATATATATATATATATATATATATATATATATATATATATATATATATATATATAAATTAAATTTCTATGAAAATATATATAAAAAATACACATAAAATGATGTAAATACGTATAAAAATATATATATACAAAATACACCTAAAATAAGGTAAATTCGTATCAAATTCAATAAACTAAATTTCAATAAAAGAATGTATATATGTAGAAAAAACAATATAGAAAATAATATATAAAAAAACAAAAATTTGAAATAAAATACATTCAAAAAAACTGAAAAATAATTTCAATTTGTATGAAAATAGATATACAAAATCCACATAAAATTAGGTAAATTTGTATTGAAATACATATACAAAATACACATAAAATAATGTAAATTTGTATGAAAATATATAAACAAATAGACATAAAGTAACGTATGTTTGTATAAAATATATATAGAAAATGCACATTAAATAATGTAAATATGTAAAATAAAATATATACAAAATACACATAAAACAATGTAAAATTGTATCAAAATAAATACACAGAATATCAATCAAATAATGTAAATTTGTATGAAAATAAAGATGCAAAATACCCATTAAAAAAAACATATTTTTAAAAAAACATATTTACAAAATACACATCAAATAATTAGATTTGTAATAAAATAAATATACAAAATGCACATACAATATGATAAATTTGTATTGAAATAGATATGCAAAACACACATCAAAGAATGTAAATTTGTTTCAAAATATATATACGAATACACATAAAAAAAACGTAAATTTCTATAAAAATACAAATAAAAAATACACATAAAATGATATAAATACGTATAAAAATATATATACAAAATACACATATAACAATGTAAATTCGTAGCAAAATAAATAAACAAAATACCAATAGAAGAATGTGAATTTGTATGAAAATAAATATACAAAATAAACATAAAATAACGTAAATTTGTTTAAAACTATATCCAAAAATACACAAAAGTAATTTAAATTTGTATGAAAATAGATATACAAAATATACATAAAATAAACTAAATTTGTATTGAAATATTTATACAAAATACATAAAATAATGTAAATTTGTATCAAAATATTTTAACAGA
The DNA here is from genome assembly GCF_024679095.1 of Eriocheir sinensis. NCBI lineage: Eukaryota > Metazoa > Arthropoda > Malacostraca > Decapoda > Varunidae > Eriocheir > Eriocheir sinensis. The sequence goes on from NW_026110563.1 coordinate 317,064, forward strand.
TGCGCATAAAATAACGTAAATTTGTTTTAAAATATACAAAATAGACATTAAATAATTTAAATATGTATAAAAAAATATATACAAAACACAAATACACAGAATATTAATAAAACAATGTTAATTTGTATGAAAATAAAGATGCAAAATATCCATTAAATAACGCATTTTTTATAAAAATATATATACCAAAATACACATATAATATTCAAATTTGTATTACAATAAATATACAAAATGCACATACAATAAGATAAATTTGTATTGAAATAGATATGCAAAATACAAATAAAACAATGTAAATTAGTTTCAAAATATATATATACGAATACACATAAAATAGAGTAAATTTCCATGAAAATATACATTCAAAATACCTATAAAATGATGTAAAAAATATAAAAATATATATACCAAATACACCTAAGATAATGTAAATTCGTATCAAAATAAATAAACAAAATTCCGATAAAAGAACGTATATGAGTAAGAAAATAAATATAGAAAATACACATAAAATAACGAGAATTTGTATAAAAATATAAAAAAAAAGAATAATTTCAATTTGTATGAAAATAGATATATAAAATAATCATATAATTAGTTCAATTTGTATTTAAATACATGTACAAAATACACATAAAATAATGTAAATTTGTTTGAAATGAAAACAAATACACATAAAATAACGTACATTTGTATAAAATATAAATACAAAATACACATATAATAATGTAAAATCGCATCAAAATAAATATACAGAATATCAATAAAATAATATAAATTTGTATGAAAATAAAGATGCAAAATAACCATAAAATAAACCATATTTTTATAAAAATACATATACAAAAATACATATAAAATAATTAAATTTGTATTAAAATTAATATACAAAATGCATATACAATAAGGTAAATATGTATTGAAAAAATATGCAACATACATTTAAAAGTGTAAATTTGTTTCAAAATCTATATACGAATACACATAAAATAACGTAGATTTCTATAGAAATATATATTCAAAAAACACGTGAAATGATGTAAATACGTATAAAAAATATATATACAAAATACACATTAAATAATGTAAATTCGCGTCAAAATAAATAAACAAAATATCAATAAAAGAATGTGTATTTGTATGAAAATAGATATACAAAATACACATAAAATAACCTAAAATTGTACAAAACTATATACAAAAATACAAAAAAATAATTTCAATTTGTAGGAAAATAAATATTCAAAATACACATAAAATTAGGTAAATTTGTATTGAGATACATATACAAAATACACATAAAATAATGTAAATTTGAATAAAAATACATAAACAAATAAACTTAAAATAACGTAAATTTGTATAAAATATATATACAAAATACAAATTAAATAATGTAAATATGTTTAAAAAAATATATGCAAAACACAAATAGAATAATGTAAAATCGTATCAAAATAAATACACAGAATATTAATAAAATAAGGTAAATTTGTATGAAAATAAAGAAGCAAAATACCCAATAAATAACGCCTTTTTTTATAAAAATATATATACAAATATACACATATAAAATTAAATTTGTATTAAAATAAATATTCAAAATACACATACCATAAGGTAAATTTGTATTGAAATAGATATGCAAAATACATATAAAACAATGTTAATTTGTTTCATAATATATATACGAATACACATAAAATAACGTAGTTTCTATAAAAATATATATTCACAAAACACATGAAATGAAGTAAATACGTATACAAAATACACATGAAATGATGTAAATACGTATAAAAATAAATACATACAAAATACACATCAAATAATGTAAATTCGCGTCAAAATAAATAAACAAAATATCAATAAAAGAATGTGTATTTGTGTGAGATATACAAAATACACATAAAATAACCTAAATTTGTATAAAACTATATACAAAAATACACAAAAATAGTTTAAATTTGTATGAAAATAAATATACAAAATACACATAAAATTAGGTAAATTTGTATTTAAATACATTTACAAAATACACATAAAATAATGCAAATTTGAATGAAAATATATAAACAAATACACTTAAAATAACGTAAATTTGTATAAAATATATATACAAGATACACATTAAATAATGTAAATGGGTATAAAAAAATATATACAAAAAACAAATAGAATAATGTAAAATCGTATCAAAATAAATACACAGAATATCAATAAAATAATGTAAATTTGTATGAAAATAAAGATCCAAAATTCCCATAAAATAGCGCATTTTTTTAAAAAAATATGTATACCAAAATACACATAAAATATTTAAATTTGCATTCAAATAAATATACAAAATGCACATACAATAAGGTAAATTTGTATTGAAAGAGATATGCAAAAATACATATAAAACAATGTAAATTTGTTTCAAAATATATATACGAATACACATAAAATAACGTAGATTTCTATAAAAATATATATACAAAATACACATAAAATTAAGTAAATACGTATAAAAAAATGTATACAAAATACACATAAAATAATGTAAATTCGAATCAAAATAAATTAACAAAATACCAATAAAAGAATGTGTATTTGTATAAATATAAATATACAAAATACACATACAAAATAAATATAAAATAAGGTAAACTTGTAAATAAATATAAGTACAAAATACACATGAAATAATGAAATTTTTTATGAAAATATGTATTCAAATACACATAAAATACCATGAATTTGTATAAAAAATATATATTCAAAATAAATATTAAATAATGTATATGCGTATAAAAATATATATACAAAGTACATATAAAATAATGTAAATTCGTATCAATATAAATCAACAAAAAACCAATAAAATATTACATATTTGAATGAAAATAAATTGACAAAATACACATAACATAACTAAAATTTGTATTAAAATAAATACCAAAATACATAGAAATAATTTGAGTTTGTATGAAAATAGATATACAAAATACACATAAAACTAGGTAAATTTCTTTTGAAATATATATACAAAATACCCATAAAATATTGTAAATTTATGTCAAAATATATAAACAAATACACATAAAATAACGTAAATTTGTATGAAAAATATATACAAAATACAAAAAATATACAAAAAACTTATCAAAATGAATGAGCAGAATATCAATAAAATAATGTAAATTTGTATGAAAATAAAGATGCAAAATACCCATAAAATAAAGCATATTTTTATATAAATACATATACAAAAATACAGATAGAATAATTAAATTTGTATTAAAATTAATATACAAAATGCATATACAATAAGGTAAATATGTATTAAAAAAATATGCAACATATACATAAGAGTGAAAATTTGTTTCAAAATCTATATACGAATACACATAAAATGACTTAGATTTCTATAGAAATATATATACAAAATACACATGAAATGATGTAAATACGTATAAAAATATATATACAAAATACTCATTAAACAATGTAAATTTGCGTCAAATTAAATAAACAAAATGTCAATAAAAGAATGTGTATTTGTATATGTATATGTATATGAAAATAAATATACAAAATACACATAAAATAACCTATATTTGTATAAAACTACAAAAATACTCACAAATAATTGAAATTTTTATGGAAATAAATATACAAAATACGCATAAAATTAGGTAAATTTGTATTGAAATACATATAGAAAATACACATAAAATAATGTAAATTTGAATGAAAATATATGAACATATACACCTAAAATAACGTAAATTTGTATCAAATATATACAAAATACACATTAAATAATGTAAATATGTATAAAAAAATATATACAAAACACAAATAGAATAATGTAAAATCATATCAAAATAATAACACAGAATATTAATAAAATAATGTAAATTTGTATGAAAATAAAGATGGAAAATACCCATAAAATAACGCATTTTTTATAAAAATATATATACCAAAATACACATAAATTATTAAAATTTGTATTAAAATAAATATAAAAAATACACATACAATAAGGTAAATTTGTATTGAAATAGATATGCAAAATACATATAAAACAATGTAAATTTGTTTCAAAATATATATACGAATACATATAAAATAACGTAGATTTCTATAAAAATATATACAAAATACACATAAAATGAAGTAAATACGTATAAAAATGTATACAAAATACACATAAAATAATGTAAAATCGTATGAAAATAAATCAACAAAATACCAATAAAGAATGTGTATTTGAGTAAATATAAATATATAAAATACACATATAATAACGTAAATTTGTATAAGACTATATACAAAAATATACAAAAGTACATAAATTTGTATGAAAATAGATATACAAAATACATATAAAATAAGCAAAATTTGAATTGAAAAATATTTATACAAAATACATCATATAATGTAAATTTAAATCAAAATATTCATACAAATTCACATAAAATAACGTAAATTTGTATAAAAACACAAACAAAATACACATTAAATAATGTAAATACGTATAAAAATATATACACAAAATACATATATAATCATGTAATTCGTATCAAAATAAATAAACAAAATACCAATAAATTAATGTAAATTTGTATGAGAAAACATTAACAAAATACACATATAATAACGCAAATTTCTATAAAAATATATGTACAAAAATGCACATAAAATAAAGTAAATTTGCATAAAAATATATATACAAAACACACATTAAATAATGTAAATGCGTATAAAAATATGTACACAAAATACTTATGAAATAATCTAAAATCGTATCGAATTAAATTAACAAAATACCAATAAAATAATGTAATTTTGGGGGAAACTGTATACAGAAAATACACATAAAATAATAATGTAAATTTGTATCAAAATATATACGAATACACACAATTAAATAACGTAAATATTTATGAAAATATATATACAAAATACACATAAAATAATGTAAATACGTAATAAAATATATATACAAAATACACATAAAACAATGTAAATTCGTATCAAAATAAATAAACAAAATTCCACTAAAAGAATGTATATTTGTAGAAAAATATATATACAAAATACAAATAAAATAACAAAAATTTGTATAAAAATATATACAAAAATACACAAAAAATAATTTAAAATTGTTTGAAAATAGATATGCAAATTACACATAAAGTTAGGCAAATTTGTATTGAAATTCATATACAAAATACACATAAAATAATGTAAATTTTTATGAAAATATATAAACAAATACACATAAAATAAAGTAAATTTCCATAAAATATATGTACATAATATACATTAAATAATGTAAATATGTATGAAATATATATACAAAGTACACATAGAATATTGCAAAATCGTATCAAAATAAATAAACAGAATATCAATAAAATAATGTAAATTTGAATATGAAAATAAAGATGCAAAATACCGATAAAATAAAGCATATTTTAATAAAAATATATATTCAAAAATACACATTGAATAATTAAATTTGTATTAGAATTAATATACAAAATGCACATACAATAAGGTAAATTTGTATTGAAAAAATATGCAAAATACACATAACACTGTAAATTTGTTTCAAATATATATACGAATACACATAAAATAATGTAGATTTCTATAGAAATATTTGTACAAAATACACCTGAAATGATGTAAAATCGCTTCAAAATAAATAAACAAAATATCAATAAAAGAATGTTTATTTGTATGAAAATAGATATACAAAATACACATAAAATAACCAAAATTTCTATAAATCTATATACATAAATACACAAAAATAGTTTAAATTTGTATGAAAATAAATATACAAAATACACATAAAATTAGGTAAATTTTTATTTAAATACATATACAAAATATACACTTAAAATAATGTAAATTTGAATTAAAATATATAAACAAATACACTTAAAATGAAGTAAATTTGTATAAAATATCTATACAAAATACACATTAAGTAATGTAAATATGTATAAAAAAATATATACAAAACACAAATACAATAATGTAAAGTCGTTTGAAAATAAATACACAGAATATTAATAAAATAATGTAAATTTGTATGAAAATTAAGAAGCAAAATACCCATAAAATAACCCATTTTTTATGAAAATATATATATAACAAAATACACATAAAATATTTGAATTTGTATTAAAATAAATATACAAAATGCATATACAATAAGGTAAATTCGTATTGAAATAGATATGCAAAATACATATAAAACAATGAAAATTTCTTTCAAAATATATATACGAATACACTTACAATAACGTAGATATCTATAAATATATATATACAAAATACACATAAAATTAAGTAAAGTCGTATAAAAAAGATGTATGCAAAATACACATAAAATAATAGAAATTCGAATCAAAGTAAATAAACAAAATACCAATAAAAGAATGAGCATTTGTATAAATATAAATATACAAAATACACATACAAAATAAACATAAAATAAGGTAAATTTGTCATGAAATATATATACAAAATACACAAAAAAGAATGTAAATTTATATGAAAATATATATACAAATACACATACAATACCATGAATTTATATAAAAATATATATTCAAAATAAATATTAAATAATGTAAATGCGTATAAAAATATATATACAAAGTACATATAAAATAATGTAAATTCGTATCAATATAAATCAACAAAATACCAATAAAATAATATAACATAACTAAAATTTGTATTAAAATATATACCAAAATACAAAAAAATAATTTGAGTTTGTATGAAAACAGATATACAAAATACACATAAAACTAGGTAAATTTCTTTTGAAATATATATACAAAATACCTATAAAATATTGTAAATTTATGTCAAAATATATAAACAAATACACATAAAATAATGTAAATTTGTATGAAAAATATATACAAAATATATATAAAATAATGTCAAATCGTATCAAAATGAATGACCAGAATATCAATAAAATAATGTAAAATTGTATGAAAATAAAGATGCAAAATACCCATAAAATAAAGAAATTTTTTATAAAAATACATATACAAAAATACACATAGAATAATTAAATTTGTATTAAAATTAATATACAAAATGCATATACAATAAGGTAAATATGCAAAATACACATAAAAGTGTAAATTTGTTTCAAAATCTATATACGAATTCACTTAAAATAACGTAGATTTCTATAGATTTCTATATAAATACGTATAAAAATATATATACAAAATACACATTAAATAATGTAAATTCGCGTTAAAATAAATAAACAAAATATCAATAAAAGAATGTGTATTTATATAAAAATAGATATACAAAATACACATAAAATAACCTAAATTTCTATAAAACTATATACAAAAATACACAAAAATAATTTAAATTTGTATGAAAATAAATATACAAGATACACATAAAATTTGGTAAATTTGTATTGAAATACATATACAAAAAACACATAAAAGAGTGTAAATTTGAATGAGAATATATAAACATATACACTTAAAATAACGTAAATTTGTGTCAAATATATATACAAAATACACATTAAATAATGTAAATATGTATAAAAAAATATATACAAAACACAAATAGAATAATGTAAAATCGTATAAAAAAAAACATAGAATATTAATAAAATAATGTAAATTTGTATGAAAATAAAGATGCAAAATACCCATAAAATAACGCATTTTTATAAAAATATATATACCAAAATACACAAAATATTAAAATTTCTATTAAAAAAAATATAAAAAATGCACATACAATAAAGTATATTTGTATTGAATTAGATATGCAAAATACATATAAAACAAAGTAAATTTGTTTCAAAATATATATACGAATACACATAAAATAACGCAGATTTCTATAAAAACATATACAAAATACACATAAAATGAAGTAAATACGTATAAAAAAATGAATACAAAAAACACATAAAATAATGTAAAATTGTATCAAAATAAATAAACAAAATACCAATAAAAAATGTGTATTTGTATAAATATAAATATACAAAATACACCATAAAATAACGTAAGTTTGTATAAAACTATATATAAAAATACACAGAAGTAATTAAATTCGTATGAAAATAGATATACAAAATACACATAAAATAATCTAAATTTGAATTGAAATGTGTTTACAAAATACATAAAATAATGTAAATTTGTATCAAAATATTTATAAAAATACATGTAATAACATAAATTTGTTTAAAAATATATAAAAAAATACACATTAAGTAATGTAAATGCGTGTAAAAAATATGAACAAAATACACATGTAATCATGTAATTCGTATCAAACTATATAAACAAAATAGCAATTAAATAATGTAAATTTGTATGACAAAACATATACAAATACATATAAAATAACGCAAATTTCTATAAAAATATATGTACAAAAATGCACGTAAAATAGAGTAAATTTGCGTAAAAATATATATACAAAACACATATTAAATAATGTAAATGCGTACATAAAATAACCTAAATTTGTATAAAACTTTATACAAAATACACAAAAATAGTTTAAATTTGTATGAAAAGAAATATAAAAAATACAAATAAAATTACGTAAATTTGTATTGAAATACATATACAAAATACACAAGAAATAATGAAAATTTGAATGAAAATATATAAACAAATACACATAAAATAACGAAAATTTGTATGAAATATATTTTCAAAATACACATTAAATAATGTAAATATGTATAAAAAAAATATATACAAAACACAAATAGAATAATATAAAATCGTATCAAAATACATACACAGAATATTAATAAAATAATCTAAATTTGTATGAAAATTAAGATGCAAAATACCTATAAAATAACGCTTTTTTTTATAAAATTATAGATACCAAAATACACATAAAATATTTGAATTTGTATTAAAATAAATATACAAAATGCACATTCAATAAGGTAAATTTGTATTGAAATAGAATGCAAAATACATATAAAATAATGTAAATTTGTTTCAAAATATATATACGAATACACATAAAATAACGTAGATTTCTATAAAAATACATATAAAAAATACACATAAAATTAAATAAATACGTATAAAAAAATGTAAACAAAATACACATAAAATAATGTAAATTCGTATAAATTTAAATAAACAAAATACCAATAAAAGAATGTGTATTTATATAAATATAAATATACAAAATGCACATAAAATAACGTAAATTTATATAAAACTATATACAAAAATACACAGAAGTAATTAAATTTGTATGAAAATAGATATACAAAAAACACACAAAATTAGCTTAATTTGAATTGAAATATATGTACAAAATACATAAAATAATGTAAATTTGTATCAAAATATTTTTACAAATACACATATAATTACGTAAATTTTATATAAAAATATATAAACAAAATACACATTAAATAATGTAAATACGTATAAAAAAATATGTACAAAATACACACATAATCATGTAATTCGTATCAAAATAAATAAACAAAAAACCAATAAATTAAAGTAAATTTTTATGAGAAAACATTTACAAAATACACATAAAATAACGCAAATTTCTATAAAAATATATGTACAAAAATGCACATAAAAAAAATTTGCATAAAAAAATATATACAAAACACACATTACATAATGTAAATGAGTATAATCATATGTATACAAAATAACTATGAAATAATCTAAATTCGTATCGAATTATATTAAGAAAATACCAATAAAATAATGTAGTTTTGGATGAAAATATATATAGAAAACACACATAAAATAACCTAAATACAAATACAAATATACACATCAAATAATTTAAAATTGAATGAAATAAATATTCAAAATAAACATATAATAAGGTAAATTTATAATGAATTATATGTAAAAATACACATTAAATAATAAATTTGTATGAAAATATATATACAAATACACATAAAATAACATGAATTTGTATAAAATTTGTATCAAAATATATACGAATACACAATAAAATAACGTAAATTTTTATGAAAATGTATATATAAAATACACATAAAATAATTTAAATACGTAGAAAAACATATATACAAAATACACATAATATAATGTAAATTCGTAACAAAATAAACACACAAAATTCCAATAAAAGAATGTATATTTGTTGGAAAATATATATACAAAATACAAATAAAATAACTAAAATTTGTATAAAAATATATACAAAAATACACAAAAAATAATTTAAATTTGTTTGAAAATATATATGCAAAATACACATAAAATTACTCAAATTTGTATTGAAATACATATACAAAATAGACATAAATTTTTTTTAATTTGTATAAAAATATATAAACAAATACACATAAAATGACGTAAATTTGGATAAAATATATATACAAAATAAACATTAAATAATGTAAATATGTATAAAAAAATATATACACAATACACATAGAATAATGTTAAATCGTATCAAAATAAATAAACAAAATATCAATAAAATAATGTAAATTTGTATGAAAATAAAGACGAAAAAATACCCATATAACAACGCATATTTGCATAAAAATATATATACAAAAATACACATGAAATAGTTTAATTTGTATTAAAATAAATATTCAAAATGCACATACAATAAAGTAAATTTGTATTGAAATAGATATGCAAAATACACATATATAATGTAAATTTGTATCAAAATATATATACGAATACACATAAAATAGAGTAAATTTCTATGAAAATATACATACAAAATACATATAAAATGATGTAAAAAAGTATAAAAATAAATATACCAAATACACCTAAAATAATGTAAATTCGTATCAAAATAAATAAACAAAATTGCGATAAAAGAACGTATATGTGTAGGAAAATAAATATAGAAATTACACATAAAATAACGAAAATTTGTATAAAAATATGTACAAAAAAAAAAAAACAATACTTTCAATTTGTATGAAAATAGATATACAAAATACACATATAATTAGTTAAATTTGTATTTAAATACATGTACAAAATACACTTTAAATAATGCAAATTTGTATGAAATGAAAAAAATACACATAAAATAACGTACATTTGTTTAAAATATATAAACAAAATACACATAGAATAATGTAAAATCGCATCAAAATATATACACAGAATATCAATAAATTAATATAAATTTGTATGAAAATAAAGATGGAAAATACCCATAAAATAAAGCATATTTTTAAAAAAATACATATACAAAAATACACATAGAATAATTAAATTAGTATTAAAATTAATATACAAAATGCATATACAATAAGGTAAATTTGTATTGAAAAAATATGCAAAATACACATAAAACAGTGTAAATTTGTTTCAAAATCTATATACGAATACTCATAAATCAACGTAGATTTCTATAGAAATATATATACAAAATACACATGAAATGATGTAAACACGTATAAATATATATATATATATATATATATATATATATATATATATATATATATATATATATATATATATATATATATATATATATATATATATATATATATATATATATATATAAATATATATATATATAATTCAAAATAAATAAACAAAATATCAATAAAAGAATGTGTACAATATACACATAAAATCACCTAAATTTGTATAAAACTATATTAAAAAATACACAGAAATAATTTAAATTTATATGAAAATAAATGTACAAAATACACATAAAATTAGGTAAATTTGTATTGAAATACATTTAAAAAAACCACATAAAATAATGTAAATTTGAATAAAAATATATATACAAATATTCTTAAAATAACGTAAAGTTGTACAAAATATATATACAAAATACACATTAAATAATGTAAATATGTATAAAAAAATATATACAAAACACAAATAGAATAATGTAAAATCGTATCAAAATAAATAAACAGAATATTAATAAAATAATGTAAATTTGTATGAAAATTAAGATGCAAAATACCCATAAAATAACGCATTTTTTTTATAAATATATACACCAAGACACAAATAAAATATTTGAATTTGTATTAAAATAAATATACAAAATGCACATACAATAAGGTAAATATGTATTAAAATAGATATGCAAAATACATATAAAACAATGTAAATTTCTTTCAAAATATATATACGAATACACATAAAATAACGTAGATTTCTTTGAAAATATATATACAAAATACTCATAAAATGAGGTAAATACGTATAAAAAAGGTATACAAAATACACATAAAATAATGTAAACTCGTATCAAAATAAATAAACAAAATACTAATAAAAGAATGTGTATTTGTATAAATATAAATATACAAAACACACATAAAATAACGTAAATTTATATAAAACTATATGCAAAAATACACAAAAGTAGTTAAATTTGTGTGAAAATAGATATACAAAATACACATAAAATAATCTAAATTTGAATTGAAATATATATACAAAATACACAAAAGAATGTAAATTTGTATCAAAATATTTATACAAATACACATATAATAAGGTAAATTTGTATAAAAATATATAAACAAAATACACATTAAATAATGTAAATACGTATAAAAAAATATGTAGAAAATACACATATAATCAAGTAATTCGTATCAAAATAAATGAATAAAATACCAATAAAATAATGTTAATTTGTATGAGAAAACATATACAAAATACTCATTAAATAACGCAAATTTTTATAAAAATATATGTACAAAAATTCACTTAAAGTAAAGTAAATTTGCATAAAAAATATATATATACAAAACACACATTAGATAATGTAAATGAGTATAAAAATATGTATACAAACTACCTATGAAAAAATCTAAACTCGTATCGAGTTAAATTAAGAAAATACCAATAAAATAATGTAATTTTGGATGAAAATATATGTAGAAAATACACATAAAATTACCTAAATACAAATACAAATATAAACATAAAATAATTTAAGATTGAATGAAATAAATATTCAAAATAATCATAAAATAAAGTAAATTTGTAATGAAAAATATGTAAAGATACACATAAAATAACATAAATTTGTATAAATATATAATACAAATACATATAAAATTACATGAATTTGTATAAAATTTGTATCAAAATAAATACGAATACACACAAGAAAATAATGTAAATTTTTATTAAAATATATATACAAAATACACATAAAATAATGTAAACTCGTATCAAAATAAATAAACAAAATTCCAATAAAAGAATGTATATTTGTAGGAAAATATATATACAAAATACAAATAAAATAACTAAAATTTGTATAAAAATAATTACAAAAATACACAAAAATAATTTAAATTTGTTTGAAAATAGATATGCAAAATACACATAAAGTTAGGCAAATTTCCATTGAAATACATATACAAAATACACATAAAATAATGTAAATTTGTATGAAAATATATAAACAAATACACATAAAATAACGTAAATTTGGATAAAATAAATATACAAAATATACATTAAATAATGTAAATATGTATAAAAATATATATATATATATATATATATATATATATATATATGCATAAAATACATATGAAATAATGTAAATTTGTATTGAAATAAAGATGCAAAATACACATATAATAACGTATATTTGCATAAATATATATATACAAAATACACATGAAATAATTAAAATAATATATAAATATATATATAGATATATATATATATATATATATATATATATATATATATATATATATATATATATATATATATATATATATATATATATATATATATATATATATATATATATATATATATATATATATATATATATATATATATATATATATCTATATATATATATATATATATCTATATATATATATATATCTATATATATTTATATATATATATATATATATATATATATATATATATATATATATATATATATATATACACAAAATACACATTAAATAATGTAAGTTCGTCTCAAAATAAATCAACAAAATATCAAATAGAGAATGTGTATTTTTATAAAGATAAATATACAAAATACGCATAAAATAACCTAAATTTGAATAAAATTAATACAAAAATAAATATAAATATAAATATAAATGTGTATTTTATATATATATTTAAATACATATTTAACTAATTTCATACATGTATTTTACATATATATATTTTATACAAATCTACGTTATTTTATACTTTATATTATATAGATTTTATAAACTAATTTACCTTATTTATGTCTATTTTGAATATATATTTTCAATACAAATTTACCTTATTTGGCATCGGTGTTTTGTGTATGTCAATTTATCCTGAAATTTACATTATTCTATGTGTATTTGAATATATGTGTACACTTCAAATATGCTTTATAAATTCAATTATAAGTATTTTGCATTATATTTTGTTTATTTCATAGATATATATATATATATGCTTTTTGGCACGGTGTTCTGTGTTTGGTACGATTCTGGTTTTTACCGTTGTTCTTAACCACGATGGTAATTTTGACGATATGTAATGTGTATGTTATGTATATCCATATTTCATTCATATAAATTACATTACCTTTATGTATTTATATTTGTTTTGACATTAAATACCGTTATTTTAATGTATATTCAACTGTATATTTTTACATATCTATTTTCATAAAAATACATGTCATTTGATATTTGTTTTTGAATATTTATTTTGACTATAAATTTACATTTGTCCCATTTAGCCCGTAACAAGTTTGTATATTATATATTTATTTTATACAGCCATTTCATACATTTCTAAATGTGTTTTATGTATATATTTCCATTATTTGTATTTGGAATTTATTTTATTGTATTTATAAATACACATTATTTAACCATATTTTGTAAAGCTAATTCGATAATTTGAATTGTGAACATTTGTTTGCATAATTTACACACCTTATATTTTCATTATTTGATGTGTTACATTCTAAATATACACATTTACACATATGTATTTTTTGTATATTAATTTTAAAAGGAAATTTAATTATTCTATGTGTTATGTTTTCTCATATATATTTGTTATAATGTAATATTTTGTTTATTTATTTTGATACGAATATTTGATTATCTTTATTTTGTACATAAACGTTTTTACTTTACTTTATTGATATTCTGTATTAATATTTTGATTCAGATGCACACATTATTCACATGTGTATTTTAAATGTATTATATATATATATATAAATTAACATATATATATATATTGATATATATATATATATATATATATATATATATATATATATATATATATATATATATATATATATATATATATATATATATATATATATATATATATATATATATATATATATATATATATATATATATATATATATATATATATATATATATATATATATATATATATATATATTTTATTTACAAATATATAGTTATTTTGTATGTTATGTTTTTTATATAAATTTTATAGTTATTTATGTATTTTGTATATGCATATCAATACAAATTTAACTAATTATATGTATTTTGTAAGAATTCATTTTAAATCAAATTGAAATTATTTTTAAGTATTTTTGTATATATTTTTTTACGCAATTTTCGTTACTTTATGTGTATTTTGTATATTTATTTTCCTACAAATATGTTCTTTTATCGGAATTTTGTTTATTTATTTGAAATCAATTTACATTATTTATATGTATTTGCAACATATTTAAATATCAATTTTAATGTATTTAAGGCCAAATTCCAGTACTTTATTATCTATTTTTATGAGTATTCGTATATATTTGGATACAAATTTATTATTGATATGTATTTTGCATAATTCATTCAATACAAATTTATTTTTGCATTTTGTATATTTATTTTAATACATACTTAATTATTTTATGTGTATATTTGTTTATATATATTTTTTATACAAATATGCGTTATTCTATGGGTATATTGCATCTTTATTTTCATATAATTTACATTAATTTATTGATATTCTGTTTATTTATTTTGATACGATTTTACATTATTTCTTATGAGCATGTTTTACGTATATATTTTATACATATTTAAATGTTTAATGTATATTTTGTATATATATTTTATCCAAATTTACGTTATTTTATGTTTATTGTTTATATATTTCACTTTACAAATTTATATTATTTTATGTGTGTTTTTATATGTATTTCAATACAAATTTGCCTAAGTTTATTTGTATTTTGCATATATATTTTCAAACAAATTTTAAATTTTTTTTTGTATTTTTGTATAAAATTTTATACAAATTTTAGTTATTTTAATTATATTTTGTATATATATTTTCCTACATATATACATTCTTTTATTGGAATTTTGTTTATTCTTTTATTGAAATTTAAATTATTTTATGAGTATTTTGTATATATATTTTACGTTTTCATGTATTTATACATTTTTTATAAGTTTATTTTGTATATATTTTTTTTTCATAAAAAGTACGTTATTTTATTGTGTGTATTCGTATATATTTTGATACAAATTTACACTTTTTTGCATATTTTCAAAGAAATTCATGTTATTTTATGTTGTATTTATATATATTTCACATAAATTTACATTATTCTATGTGCATTTAGATTGTACATATATTTCATTACAAATTAACTTTATTTTATGCTTATTTTATATTTATTTCATTCAATTTTAAATTATTTTTATGTACATATTTGTATTTGTGTTTAGGTTATTTTATATGTATTTTCTAATATATATTTTCATCCATAATTACATTATTTTATTGGTATTTTGTTAATTTAATTCGATACTTTAATTTATATTATTTATAGGTATTTTGTATACATATTTTATACGCATTTACATTATTTAATGTATGTGCTTTGTATATATATTTTTATAAATTTACTTTTATTTTACGTGCATTTTGTACATATATTTTTATAAAATTTTGCGTTATTTATATGTATTTTGTATATTTTCTCAGCATAAATTTACATTTTTATTGGTATGTGCATTTGTTTATTATTTTGATAATGAATTTACATTATTATTATGTGTATTTTATATATTTTTATACGTATTTAAGTATTTCATGAGTATTTTGTTTATATATTTTATAAAATTTACGTTTATGATGTGTATTTGTATAAATATTTTGATACAAATTTACATTATTTTATGTATGTTGTATATATATATTTCAATTCAAATTTTAGCTTATTTTATGTGTATTTGTGTATATCTATTTTCTTATAAATTTAATTATACTTTTTGTGTATTTTTTATATAGTTTTACAAATTTACACGTTATTTTATGTGTATTTTGTATGTTTATTTTTACAAAATACATATTCTTTTATTGATATTTTGTTTATTTATTTTGATTGAGTTTACATTATTTTATGTATTTTGTATACATTTTTTTATACGTATTTACAGTTAATTTTATGTGTATTTTGTATATATATTTTATAAAATCTATATTATTTTATGTGTTTTCGTATATATATTTTAAACAATTTACATTGTTTTTTTACCATGTATTTTTTAATATCTCTTCTTATACAAATTTACCTTTTACTGTATGCATTTTGTATATTTATTTCAATACAAATTTAAATATTTTATTGTGTATTTTAGTTATATATTTTTTAAAAATGAAATGCAATTTTATGGGAATTTTGTATCGTTATTTTCTTCAAATTTACATTATTTTATTGATATTCTTGTATTTATTTTGATAACATTTACATTATTCTATTTGTTTTTATATATTTTAATTACAAATTTTATACACATTTACATTATTTAATGTGTCTTGCATATATATTTTCATACAAATTTACGTTATTTTAATTGTATTTGTTTATGCTCTTTTTCATTAGAAATTTACATTATTTTATGTATTTTGTATATATATTTAAATATAAATTTACCTAATTTTATGTGTATTTTATACACATATGTTTTATATTTTTTCATACAAAAATTGAAAAATTATTTTGTGTATTTTTTGTATATAGTTTTATACAAATTTAAGTTTATTGGTATTTTATGTAACGCATTTACATTATTTAATGTGTTTTGTATACATATTTTTATACAAATTTATCACTTTATATATGTGCATTTTGTAGATATATTTTATAGAAATATGCGTTATTTTATGTCATTTGTATATGTTTCTCATACAATTTACATTATTTATTTTATTGCTATTTTGTTTATTTATTTTGATACGAATTACATAATTATGTATGTATTTTGTATACATATTTTATCCTTATTTACATTACTAATGTATGTATTTTGTATATTTTTTAAACAAATTTATGTTAATATATGTATTTGTATAAATATTTTGATACAAATTTACATTATTTTATGTATTTTGTATATACATTTCAATTCAAATTGTACTTATTTCATCTGTATTTTGTATATCTATTTTCACACAAATTTGAAATTACTTTTATGTTTATTTTGTATATAGTTTTATACAAGTACATTATTTTATGTTTATTTTGTATATTTATATTTATACAATGCACATTCTTTTATATTGGTATTTTGTTTATTTACATTTGATAATGATTTTACATTATGTTATGTGTATTTTGTATACATTTTTAATACGTACATGTTACTTCTATTTTATTTGTATTTTGTGTATATATTTATAGAAACTCTACGTTATTTTATGTATTCGTATATATATTTTGGAAACAAATTTACATTGTTTTATATGTATTTTGCATATGCTTTTTCAATGACAAATTGCACCTTTTATTGTATGTGCATTTTTTATATTTATTTTTAATACAAATTTTAATATTTTATGTGTATTTTTGTATATATATTTTATAAAAATAAATGCGTTATTTATGGGTATTTTGTCTTTATTTTCACACAAATTCACATTATTTATTAATATTCTGTGTATTTATTTTGATATTGATTTTTACATTATTCTATTTGTGTTTTTTATATATTTTTTATACATATTTACATTATTTAATGTGTATTTTGTAGCTATATATTTGATAAATTTACGTTATTTCCAAAATGTATATTTATATATTCTCATTCAAATTTACATTATTTTATCGTGGGTATTTTGTATATGTATTTCAATGCCAAATTTATTTAATTTTATGTGTATTTTGTATATTTATTTTCATATAAATTTAAAGTATTTTTGTAGTATTTTTGTATATAGTTTTATACAAATTTAGTTATTTTATGTGTATTTGAATATCTATTTTCATTTAAATACACATTCTTTTTGCCTTTTTTTATTATTGGATCACAGTTTGTACATTATTTATTATGTATTTTTTGTATATATATTTTGATACGTATTTACATTCATTTTCATGTGTATTTTGTATATATATTTCTATAGAAATCTACGTTATTTTATGTGTGTGTATTCATATATAGATTTTGAAACAAATTTACACCATTCATGTGTATTTTGCTTTATTTTTCAACTACAAATTTACCTTTTATCATATATGCATTTTGTATATTAATTTTAATACAAATTTAATTTTATTCTATCTGTATTTTTGTATATGTATTTTTATAAAATATGCTTTATTTTATGGGTATTTTGCATCTTTATTTTTCATACTAATTTACATTGTTATTTATTGATATTCTGCACATTCATTTTGATAAGATTTTGACAACAATCTTATGTGTATTTTTTATATATTTTTCATACAAATTTACATTATTTTATGTGTATTTGTTGATATATTTATTTCACAAATTCACAATATTTTATATATGTGTATTTTATATATATATTTCAAAAGAAATATCACTCAGTTTTATGTATATTTTATATCTATTTTCATAACAAATTCAAATTATTTCTGTATTTTGTATATGTTTTTAACCACCAAATTTAATTATATTGTCTGTATTTTATAATTTTTATTTTCATTCAATATATGTGATTTTGTTGGTATTTTGTTGATTTATTTTGATATGAATTTATTTGTATTTTTTAACCTTATACATTTCATTTTTCAAATTTGCTTTGATTTTATCTATATTTTGTATATCCTATTTTCCTTACAGAATTTAGTACTTCTATGTTTTTGTTTATAGTTTATACAAATTTAGTTGTTTTGTGTGTGTGTGCAAGATGGCACCACTATAACCTCCTGTAAGAACAGGCTGGAGCCGACCTCAGGACTACCGGAAAAACCTTGGACCATCATCAGGATCACCGGAAAGCCTACCAGCAATAGGCCTGTGCAAAAAATAAAAATAAAAATATTACTGTATATATATTTTTATACATTTTTACATTATTTATGTGTATTTACTGAATATATATTTTATACAAATTTACTTTAATTTTTTGATTATTTTGCATATTTATATTCATATAAATTTACATTATTTTATTGATATTCTGCTCAATCATTTTATAGAATTTTACGTTAATTTTATGTGTTTTTTTATATTTTTTGAAACATCCCATTATTTTATCTGTATTTGTTGCATATCTCTTTCAATACAAATTTACATTTTATTTTATGTAAAATTTTAACATGTATATATTTCAAAAAAAATTTACCTAGTTTATATTATGTTTTGTATATATATTTTATAAAAATGCTTCTAAATTTCATAGGTATTTTGTATATATTTTCACCATCTTTTATACAAATTTAGTTATTTTATCTGATATTCTATAATTTATTTTGATACGATTTTACATATATTCTTATTTGTTATTTATTATATATTTTTATACAATTACATTATCATTTACTAATGTACTGTATATATATTTTTATACACACATTACATTATTTCATATTTATTTTAAGAATATATATTTTCATACAAATTTACATTGTATTTTATGTGTATTTTGTATATATTTTACTCATACTAAAATTTTATTAATTTTATGTGTATTTTGTATATTTATTTTCACAATAAGTTTAAATTATTTATTTATTTTGTATATATGTGTTTATACAATTTGTTATTTTGTATGAACGCGTTTTACATTATTTAACGTGTGTATTTTATATATATATATATGTAACTACCTATTTATACGCATATTTGTATATATATATTTATATATATTTGCGTATATTTGTGTATATGTATTTGTATATATATTCTCATACAAATTTCATATTATTTTATTGCTATTTGTTTATTTATTATATCGATAATATCGACACATTGGCCTATGGAAGTATATTTTGCATATATATATTTTATACTGCATTTACATTGTTAATGTGATACTTTGTATTTATTTTTTAAACAAATTTACGTTATTTTGTGCATTTTGTACATATTTGATGGCCTGGGAAATTTCCGTTCTTTATGTGTGTACATTTATAGTGTTTTTCTCATTTCAGGCAAATTTTTCCTTATTTTATTATTTGTTTATTTATCTATTTTAATACAGATTTAAAATACTTGTGTGTGCTTCCCCATTTTGTACCTATAGCCTAGTATATAAAATGTTATTAACATTATTTTGAGTGTTCAAATTTTGTATATTTATTTTATACAAATTTACATTCTTTTATTGGCCATTTGTTTATTTATATGGTTGACCTAATGAATTTACATTATTTTATGTATTTTGTATATATATTTAATTATACGGTATTTAACATATTTTCTCTGTATTTTGATATATATTGTAATAGAAATCTACGTTACTTCTGTGTATTCTGATATATATTTTGAAAACAAATTTACATTATTTATTATGTATTTATATATATATTTCAATAATAAATTTTACCATTGCTTTGTTAGTATTTTGTATTGTCTATTGTAATACAAATTTACAATATTTTAAGTGTGTCTTTGTATATATATTTTTATACAAAATATTTACGTTATTTTATGGTACATATTTGCATCTCTTTATTTTCATACAAATTTACATTGTTAATTATTATTTATTTTCTGAGTATTTATTCTGGATACGATTTTTACATTATTGTTGTATATATATATATATATATATATATATATTTACATATATTTATATGTGTATATTTGTATATATTTATAAACATATATATATATATATTTATGCTATATATATATATATATATATTTTGATACAAATTTATATATATATTTATGTATATATATATATTTCAATATAAATTTATATTTATATTTATATATTTTTATATCTATTTTATATATATATATAAATTCTTACATGTGTGTTTTCAAGGTTTCACTTACAAATTTACGTTATTTTACATATTTATTTCTATATATGTTATTTTCATACAAATTTAACATAATTATATTTATTTTGAATATCTATTTTCATAAAAGCTCCCCACATTCATTTATTATTTTATTTATTTAGTACATTTTGCTACGCAATTTACATTATTTTTTGTGTATTTTGTATATATATTTTATAATGTGTATTTATATCATTTTATGTGTATTTTTTATTTGTATTTTTTGTAGAAATTTACGTTATTTCTATGTGTATTCAATATATATATTTTAAAACAAATTTACACACACTTATATATATTTTCCATATTTTAAATACACAAGTACCTTACTATTGTATCGATGTTCTGTGTATTTATTTTGATACAAATTTGCACGGTTTTCCGTGTATTTTATATGTGTATTTTATTTACAGCATAGGCATTATTTAATAAGTATTTTGCTATATATATTTTATGTAAACACATTTTACTTTACTGTTGATATTCTGTACACATTATATATTTCACACAATTCACATTTATTTTATGTGTATTTTGTATGTATCAACAATAAATTTACCATTTTATGTGGATTTTATTTTCATACAAATTTGAAATTTTTTATATATATATATATATATATATATATATATATATATATATATATATATATATATATATATATATATATATATATATATATATATATATATATATATATATATATATATATATATATATATATATATATATATATATATATATATATATATATATATATATATATACATACATATATATATATATACATATTCATTTATTGAAATTTAGTTTAATAATTCTGATACGAATAACTTATTTTTAGGTGCATTTGTACATATATTTTATAATGTATTTTTCATATCGATTTTATGTATTTTGCATTAATTATTTAATAAATTTTACTCATTGTATGCGCATTTTGGTATTTATTTTAACAACTTAATTTTTCATTTTGCGTACTATATTATACTTTTAACATCTTTCCTCAATTAACAGGATTGCAAATATTTATACAACTTTACGTTGGTCATCGTCATGTCGCTTGCATTTGTTGATAGACGTTTTATCATCAAATCTATTTTACACACTATTTTAATGTTTTACACCATCTGTGTCACAAATTTACACATTTTATGTGCATTTTACAAATTCCACCATTTTATGTTTATTTTGCATTTATTCCATTGAATCTTTTAAATTATTTTATGTATATTTGCATTTGTACTAATTTTTTGTGTATTTCTATATATTTCACCAAAACTCTATATATATATATATATATATATATATATATATATATATATATATATATATATATATATATATATATATATATATATATATACAAAATACATAATAAATAAATGTAAATTAAAGTCAAATAAATAAACAAATATTATAAAAGAATGTGTATTTGTATGAGAAAATATATAAAATATAATATAAATAACGCAATTTCTATAAATATACGTACAAAATGCAATATAAATAAATAAATTTGTATAAATATATATATACAAAACACACATTAAATAATGCAAATGTATAAAAATATGTATACAAATAATGAAAGAATTCCAATTCGTATCGAATTAAATTAACAAAATAGTAATAAAATAATGTAATTTTGATGAAATTGTATATAGAAAATACACACAAATAACCCTAAACACAAATAAAATACACATAATTATAATTTAAATTGAAATGAAATAAATATATAAAATAAGTTATAAAATAAGGTTAATTTAATGAAATATGTACAAAATAATATCAAATAATGTAAAATTAGTATGGAATATATATCCAAATACACAAAAATATGAATTTGTTTAAATAACTAAATATATATGAATAACACAATAAAATAATAAATTTTTGAAGAATATATGTGTAAAATAAACATAAAATGTAAATACGTAAAAAAATATATATACAAATACTCAAAATAAATGTATATTCGTATCAAAAGAAAATACAATTAATAAATGAATGTATATTTGTAGGAAATATATACACACAAAATACAAATAAACCAAATTATATAAAAGAAAAATTAAAATTCATATAAATAGTTTAAACTCTGTTTGAAAATAAATATAAAATACAACAACTTAGGGCAATTTATTGAAATATATCCAAATAAAATAATGTAAATGTAAGAAAATATTACAAATACATAATATAAAAATTTCAATAAATATATATGTTGATAATATACATTAAATAATGTAAATATATGAATATATACAAAGCACATATAGAATATTGTAAAATCGTATTTAAAACAAAAAAAACATAATATCAATAAAATAATGTTAATTTGTATACTAAAATAAAGATGCAAAATAAGATAAAATATATGAATAAAAATACATATACAAAATATACACTGACTAATTAAATTTGTACAAATTAATATACAAAATGTAACATACAATAAGGTAAATTTATTGAAAAATATAAAATATATAAGACTGTAAATTTGTCAAATATATATATGAATATTATAAAATAAATGTATTTCTATAGAAAATATGTACAAAATATACAAAATGATGTAATACGTATAAAAATATATATAAAATACAATAATAAATAATGTAAACTCGCTTTAAAATAAATAGTCAAAGAAGATTAAAAAGAATGTATTTGTACAAAATAGATATACAAATAATAACATAAAATAAATCCCAATTTGTATAAACCTATATATACACAAAAATAATTTAAGTTTTATGAAAATAAATATACGAAACATATAAAATAGGTAAATTTAGACTAAATACATATACAAAATATTATTTTCTAAATAATGTAATTTTAGTATAAAATATATACAAAACAATAAGCATTAAATAATAAAATATGTAGAAAAATATATACAAAACACAAATAGAATAATAAAATCGTTTAAAATAGATACACATTAATAAAATAATGTAAATTTGTATGAAAATAAAGATAAAATCTCCATAAGATAACGCTTTTTTAAAATATATATACCAAAATACACATAAAATATTTAAATTTGCATTGAAATAGATATACAAAATGCACATACAATAAGGTAAATTTGTATTGAAAGAGATATGCAAAAATACATGTAAAACAATAAATTTGTTTCAAAATATATATACGAATACAAATAAAAAAACGTAGATTTCTATAAAAATATATATACAAAATACACTTAAAATTAAGTAAATACGTATAAAAAATGTATACAAAATACACATAAAATAATGTAAATTTGAATTAAAATAAATAAACAAAATATCAATAAAAGAATGTGTATTTTGATAAATATAAATATACAAAATACACATACAAAATAAACATAAAATAAGGTAGATTTGTAAAAAAAATATATGTACAAAATACACATAAAATAATGTAAATTTATATAAAAATATATATACAAATACACATAAAATACCATGAATTTGTATAAAAATATATATTCAAAATAAATATTAAATAATGTGAAAGCGTATCAATATAAATCAACAAAACACCAATAAAATAATATATATTTGAATGAAAATTAATTTACAAAATACACAAAACATAACTAAAATTTGTATTAAAATATATACAAAAATACATAGAAATAATTTGAGTTTGTATGAAAATAGATATACAAAATACACATAAAACTAGGTAAATTTCTTTTGAAATGCATACACAAAATACCCATAAAATATTGTAAATTTGTGTCAAAATATATAAACAAATACATATAAAATACCGTAAATTTGTATGAAAAATATATACAAAATACACATAGAATAATGTCAATTCGTATCAAAATGAATGAGCAGAATATCAATAAAATAATGTAAATTTGTATGAAAATAAAGATGCAAAATACCCAAAAAATAAACCATATGTTTATAAAAATACAGATAAAAAAATACACATCGAATAATTAAATTTGTATTAAAATTAATATACAAAATGCGTATATAATAAGGTAAATTTGTATTGAAAATATATGCAACATACACGTTTACTCATACAAATTTATATTATTTTATTGGTATTTTGTTTATTTATTTTGATACGAATTACATGATTATATGTGTATTTTGTACATATTTTTTTATACGTATATACATTATTTAATGTGTATTTTGTTTTTATATTTTCATACAAATTTACGTTATTATATGTGTATTTGTATAAATATTTTGATACAAATTTACTTTATTTCATGTATTTTGTTTATATATTTCTATTCAAATTTAGCTTATTTTGTGTGTTTTTTGTATATATTTTCATACAAATTTAATTACTTCTGTGTATTTTTGTATATAGTTTTATATAAATTTACGTTATTTTATGTGTATTTTGTATATTTATATTTATACAAATACACATTCTTTTATTGCTATTTTGTTTATTTATTTTGATACGAATTTACATTATTTTATGTGTATTTTGTGTACATTTTTTTATACGTATTTACTTCATTTTATGTGTATTTTGTATATATATTTTTATAGAAATCTGCGTTATTATATGTGTATTCGTATATATATTTTGAAACAAATTTACATTGTTTTAAATGTATTTTGCATATCTATTTCAATACAAATTTACCTTATTGTATGTGTTTTTTGTATATTTATTTTAATTCAAATTTAATTTTTTGATGTGTATTTTGGTATATATATTTTTATAAATAAAAAAAATGCGTTATTTTATGGGTATTTTGCTTCTTTATTTTCATACAAATTTACATTATTTTATTAATATTCTGTGTATTTATTTTGATACGATTTTACATTATTCTATTTGTGTTTTGTACATATTTTTTTATACAAATTTACATTATTTAATGTGTATTTTCTATATATATTTCATACAAATTTACGTTATTTTAAGTGTATTTGTTTATATATTTTCATTCAAATTTACATTATTTTATGTGTATTTTGTATATGCATTTCAATAGAAATTTAACTAGTTTTATGTGTATTTTTTATATATATTTTTATACAAATTTAAATTATTTTTGTGTATTTTTTTAATAGAGTTTTATACAAATTTACAATATTTTATGTGTATTTTGTATATCTATTTTCATGCAAATACACATTCTTTTATTGATATTTTGTTTATTTATTTTGATGCGAATTTACATTATTTAATGTGTATTGTGTATATATATTTTTAAACGTATTTACGTCATTTCATGTGTATTTTTTATATATATTTCTATAGAAATATACGTTATTTTATGTGTATTCGTATATATATTTTGAAACAAATGTACATTCTTTTATGTGCATTTTGTATATTTTTTCAATACAAATTTCCCTTATTGTACGTGCATTTTGTATATTAATTTTAATACAAATTTAATTATTCTATGTGTATTCTTGTATATGTATTTTAAAAAAAAATAGGCTTTATTTTATGGGAATTTTGCAACTTTATTTTCATACAAAATTACATTATTTTATTGATATTCTGTGTATTTTTTTTGATACGATTTTACATTATTTGTATTTGTATGAAAATATATAAACAAATACATATAAAATCACGTAAATTTGGATAAAATATATATATATATACAAAATATACATTAAATATTTTAAATATGTATAAAAATATATTATATTATATATATTTTTATTGATATGTGCGTTATTTATGTGTATTTTGTATATGTTTTCTCATAGAAATTTACATTATTTTATTGGTACTTTGTCTATTTATTTTGATACGTATTACATGATTATTTGTGTATTTTTTACATTTTTTTATACGTATTTACATTATTTAATGTGTATTTTGTTTATATATTTTTATACAAATTTACGTTATTATATGTGTATTTGTATAGGTATTTTGATACAAATTTACATTTTTTTATGTATTTTGTATATATATTTCCATTCAAATATAGCTTATTTTATGTGTATTTTGTATATCTATTTATTTTAATACAAAATCAAATATTTTATGTTTTTTCGTATATATATTTTTATAAAAAATGCGTTATTTTACGGATATTTTGCATCATAATTTTTATACAAATTTACATTATTTTATTAATATTTTCTGTATTTATTTTGATACGATTTTACATTATTTTATTTGTGTTTTGTATATATTTTTTTATACATATTTACATTATTTAATGTGTTTTTTGTATATATATTTGATACAAATCTACGTTATTTTAAGTCTATATGTTTATATATTTTCATTCAAATTTACATTATTTTATGTGTATTTTGTATATGTATTTCAATACAAATTTACCTAATTTTGTGTTTTTTGTATATTTATTTTCATACAAGTTTAAATTATTTTTATTTATTTTTGTATATAGTTTTATACAAATTTACGTTATTTTATGTGTATTTTGTATATCTATTATCATACAAATACACATTCTTTTCATGATATTTTTTTTATTTATTTTGACACGAATTAACATTATTTAATGTGTATTTTGTATATATTTTTATACGTATTTACATTATTTCAAGTGTATTTTGTACATATATTTCAATAGAAATCTACGTTATTTTATGAGTATTCGTATATATATTTTGAAACAAATTTACATTGTTTTATGTGTATTTTGCATATTTTTTCAATACAAATTTACATTATTGTATGTGCATTTTGTATATTAATTTTAATACAAATTTGATAAATCTATGTGTATTTTTGTGTATGTATTTTTATAAAAATATGCTTTATTTTATGGGTATTTTGCATCTTTATTTTCATACAAATTTACATTATTTTATTGATATTCTGTGTATTTATTTGGTATGATTTTACATTATTCTATGTGTATTTTGTATATATATTTTATATAAAATGTATTTGTTTTCATTTCATACAAATCTACATTATTTTATGTGTTTTTTGTACATGTATATAAATACAAATTTAACTAGTAATATGTGTATTTTGTATATCTATTTAGTATGTATATTTTCATAGAAATTTACTCTATTTTATGAGTATTCGTATATATATTTTGATACAAATTTACTTTATTGATGTGTATTTTGCATATCTATTTCAATACAAATTTTCTTTATTGTACGTGCATTTTGTATATTTATTTTAATACAAATTTAATTATTTTATATGTATTTTTGTATATATATTTTTATGCAAATATGCGTTATTATATGGATATTTTGCAGCTTTATTTTCATACAAATTTACATTATTTTATTGATATTCTCTTTATTTATTTTGATACGATTTAACATTATTCTATGTGTATTTTGTATATATTTTTTATCCAAATTTACATTATTTAAGGTTTATTTTGTATATATGTTTTATCCAGATTTACATTATTTTATGTGTATTTGTTTTTATTTTTTTTTACAAATTTACATTATTTTATGTGTATTTTGTATATACATTTTCATAAAAAAATTAAGTTATTTTATTGTGTGTATTCGTATATATTTTGATAGAAATTTTTAAAAAATTCATGTTATTTAATGTGTATTTGTATATATATTTTCATACAAATTTATATTATTTTATGTGTATTTTTTCATATATTTCATTACAAATTTACCTTATTTTATGTTTATTTAGTATATTTATTTCATTCAATTTTAAATTATTTTATGTGTATATTTGTATTTGTATTTAGGTTATTTTATTTGTATTTTGTATATATATTTTCATCCAAAACTACATCATTATATTGGTATTTTCTTAATTTAATTCGATACGAATTTAGATTATTTCATAGGTATTTTGTATACATATTTTTATACTCATTTACATTATCTAATGTGTGTTTTGTATATATATTTTTATGCAAATTTATTTTATGTTCATTTTTGTACATATATTTTTATAGAAATTTGCGTTATTTTATGTATATAGTTTTATATAAATTTACGTTATTTTATGTGCATTTTGTATATCTATATTTATACAAATACACATTCTTTTATTGCTATATTGTTTATTTATATTTATACGAATTTACATTATTTTATGTGTATTTTGTATACATTTCTTTATACGTATTTACTTAATTTTATGGTTATTTTGTATATGTATTTTTATAGAAATCTACGTTATTTTATGTGTATTCGCATATATATTTTGAAACAAATTTACATTATTTTATATGTATTTTGCATATCTATTTCAATACAAATTTACCTTATTGTATGTGCATTTTGTAGATTTATTTTGATACAAATTCAAATATTTTATGTGTATTTTGGTATCAATAATTTTATAAATAATACGTTATTTTATAGGTATTTTGCATCTTAATTTTCATACAAATTTACATTATTTTATTAATATTCTGTGTATATATTTTGATACGATTTTACATTATTCTATTTGTGTTTTGTATATATTTTTTTATACATATTTACATTATTTAATGTGTATTTTGTATATATATTTCATACAAACTTACGTTATTATATGTGTATTTTTTTATATATTTTCTTTCAAATTTACATTATTTTATGTGTAGTTTGTATATGTATTTCAATAGAAATTAACCTAATTTTATGTGTATTTTGTATATTTCTTTTCATACAAATTTAAATTATTTTTGTGTATTTTTGTATATAGTTTTATACAAATTTAGGCTATTTTAAATACGCATTTACATTATTTAATGTGTGTTTTGTATATATATTTATATCCAAAGTTAATTTATTTTACGTTCATTTTTGGACATATATTTTTATAGAAATTAGCGTTATTTTATATGTATTTGTATATGTTTTCTCATACAAATTTACATTATTTTATTGCTATTTTGTTTATTTAGTTTGATACGAATTACATGATTATATGTGTATTTTGTACATATTTTTTATACGTATTTACATTACTTAATGTGTATTTTGTTTATATATTTTTAAACAAATTTACGTTATTATATGTATTTTTATAAATATTTTGATACAAATTTACATTATTTTATGTATTTTGTATATACATTTCAATTCAAATTTAGCTTATTTAATCTGTATTTTGTATATCTATTTTCATACGAATTTAATTACTTCTGTGTATTTTTGTGTATAGTTTTATACAAATTTACGTTATTTTATGTGTATTTTGTATATTTATATATATACAAATACACATTCTTTTATTGGTATTTTGTTTATTTATTTTGATACGAATTTACATTATTTTAAGTGTATTTTGTATACATTTTTTTATACGTATTTACTTCATTTTATGTGTATTTTGTATATATATTTTTATACAAATCTACGTTATTTCATGTGTATTCGTATATATATTTTGAAACAAATTTACATTGTTTTATATGTATTTTGCATATCTATTTCAATACAGATTTACCTTATTGTATGTGTATTTTGTATATTTATTTTAATACAAATAATTTTTTTTATGTGTATTTTTGTATATATATCTAAAAAAAATGCGTTATTTTATTGGTATTTTGCTTCTTTATTTTCATACAAATTTACACTATTTTATTAATATTCTGTGTATTTATTTTGATACGATTTTACATTATTCTATTTGTGTTTTGTACATATTTTTTTATACAAATTTACGTTATTTTAAGAGTATTTGTTTATGTATTTTCATTCAAATTTACATTATTTTATGTGTATTTTGCGTATGTATTTCTATACAAATTTACCTAGTTTTATGTGTATTTTGTATATTTATTTTCATACAAATTTAAAATATTTTTGTGTATTTTTGTGTATAGTTTGATACAAATTTAGGTTATTTTATGTGTATTTTGTATATCTATTTTCATACAAATACACATTCTTTTATTGATATTTTGTTTATTTATTTTGACGCGAATTTACATTATTTAATGTGTATTTTGTATATATATTTTTATACGTATTTACATCATTTCATGTGTATTTTGTATAGTTTTAAACAAATTTATATTATTTAATGTGTATTTTGTATATATATATTTATACAAATACACCTTCTTTTATTGGTATTTTGTTTATTTATTTTGATACTAATTTACATTATTTTATGTGTTATTTGTATACATTTTTTATACGTATTTACATAATTTAATGTGTATTTTGTATATATATTTTTATAGAAATCTACCTTATTTCATGTGTATTCGTATATATATTTTGAAACAAATTTACATTGTTTATATGTATTTTGCATATCTATTTTTGTGTAGTCTTTATTTATTTTTGTTATACATAGAATAATGTAAAATCGTATCAAAATAGGTACACAGAATATCAATAAAATAATTTAAATTTGTATGAAAATAAAGATGCAAAACACCCATAAGATAAAGCATTTTTTTTTTAAATACATATACAAAAATACTCATAGATTAATTAAATTTGTATTAAAATTAATATACAAAATGCACACATACAATAAGGTAAATTTGTATTGAAAAAAAAAACGCAAAATACAAATAAAACAGTGTAAATTTGTTTCAAAATATATATACGAATACACATAAAATAACGAAAATTTCTATAGAAATATATTTACAAAAAACACAAGAAATTATCTAACTACCAATAAAAATATATATATATATATATATATATATATATATATATATATATATATATATATATATATATATATATATATATATATATATATATATATATATAAATACATATTAAGTAATGTAAATTCATGACAAAATAAATTAACAAAATATCATGAAAAGAATGTGTATTTGTATGAAAATAAATAATAGATAATAAATTTGTATGTAATATATATGCAAGATACACATTAAATAATGTAAATATGTATAAAAAAAAATACAAAAAGCAAATAGAATAATGTAAAATCGTATCAAAATAAATACACCGAATATTAATAAAATAATGTAAATTTGTATGAAAATAAAGATGCAAAATTCCCATCAAAAAGCGCATTTCTTATAAAAATATATATACCAAAATACACATAAAATATTTAAATTTGTATTGAAATAAATATACAAAATGCACATACAATAAGGTAAACTTCTGTTGAAAGAGATATGCAAAAATGCATATAAAAAATTGTAAATTTGTTTCAAAATATATATACGAATACACATAAAATAACGTAGATTTCTATAAAAATATATATACAAAATACACATAAAATTAGGTAAATACGTATTAAAAAAATGTAAACAAAATACACATAAAATAATATAAATTCGAAACAAAATAAATAAACAAAATACCAATAAAAGAATGTGTATTTGTTGTGTATTTTTGTATATAGTTTTATACAAATTTATTATATTTTATGTGTATTTTGTATATTTATATTTATACAAATACACATTCTTTTACTAGTGTTTTGTTTATTTATTTTGATACGATTTTTATGTGTATTTTGTATTCATTTTTTTTATACGTATTTACTTCATTTTATGTGTATTTTGTATATATTTTTATAGAAATCAACGTTATTTTATGTGTATTCGTATATATATTTTGAAACAAATTTACATTGTTTCATATGTATTTTGCATATCTATTTCAATGTATTTTGTATATATTTTTATAGAAATCATCGTTATTTTATATGTATTCGTATATATATTTTGAAACAAATTTACATTGTTTTATATGTATTTTGCATATTTATTTCAATACAAATTTACCTTACAGTATGTGCATTTTTTATATTTATTTTAATACAAATTTTAATATTTTATGTGTATTTTGATATATATATATTTTTTTTTAAAATGCGTTATTTTATGTCTATTTTGCATCTTTATTTTCATACAAATTTACATTATTTACTTAATATTCTGTGTATCTATTTTGATACGATTTTACATTATTCTATTTGTGTTTTGCATATATTTTTTTATACATATTTACATTATTTAATTAGTATTTTGTATATATATTTGATACAAATTAACGTTATTTTAAGTGTAAATGTTTATATATTTTCATTCAAATTTCCATTATTTTATGTGTATTTTGTATATGTATTTCAATACAAATTTACCTAATTTTATGTGTATTTTGTATATTTATTTTCATACAAATTTTAAATATTTTTGTGTATTTTTGTATATAGTTTTATACAAACTTAGGTTATTTTATGAGTATTTTGTATATCTTTTTTTATACAAATACACATTCTTTTATTGATATTTTGTTTATTTATTTTGACGAGAATTTACTTTATTTAATGTGTATTTTGTATATATATATTTTTATACGTATTTACATCATTTCATGTGTATTTTGTATATGTATTTCTATAGAAATCTACGTTATTTTATGTGTATTCGTATATAGATTTTTAAACAAATTTACGCTTTAAAGTGCATTTTGTATATTTTTTCAATACAAATTTACCTTATTGTACGTGCATTTTGTATATTAATTTTAATACAAATTTAATTATTCTATGTGTATTTTTGTATATGTATTTTTAAAAAAATATGCTTTATTTTATGGGTATTTTGCATCTTTATTTTCATACAAAATTACATTATTTTATTGATATTCTGTGTATTTATTTTGATACGATTTTACATTATTCTATGTGTATTTTGTATATATTTTTCATTTAATTTAGCTTATTTTATGTGTATTTTGTATATCTATTTATTTTAATACAAAATCAAATATTTTATGTTTTTTCGTATATATATTTTTATAAAAAATGCGGTATTTAATGGGTATTTTGCATCTTAATTTTCATACAAATTTACATTATTTTATTAATATTTTCTGTATTTATTTTGATACGATTTTACATTATTTTATTTGTGTTTTGTATATATTTTTTTTATACATATTTACATTATTTAATGTGTTTTTTGTATATATATTTGATACAAATTTACGTTATTTTAAGTCTATATGTTTATATATTTTCATTCAAATTTACATTATTTTATGTGTATTTTGTATATGTATTTATATACAAATTTACCTAATTTTATATGTTTTTTGTATATTTTTTTTCATACAAGTTTAAATTATTTTTGTGTATTTTTGTTTATAGTTTTATACAAATTTAGGTTATTTTATGTGTATTTTGTATATCTATTTTCATACAAATACACATTCTTTTCATGATATTTTGTTTATTTATTTTGACACGAATTAACATTATTTAATGTGTATTTTGTATATATATTTTTATACGTATTTACATTATTTCAAGTGTATTTTGTATATATATTTCTATAGAAATCTGCGTTATTTTATGTGTATTCGTATATATATTTTGAAACAAATTTACATTGTTTTATGTGTATTTTGCATATTTTTTCAATACAAATTTACCTTATTGTATGTGCATTTTGTATATTAATTTTAATACAAATTTGATTAATCTATGTGTATTTTTGTATATGTATTTTTATAAAAATATGCTTTATTTTATGGGTATTTTGCATCTTTATTTTCATACAAATTTACATTATTTTATTGATATTCTGTGTATTTATTTTAATATGATTTTACATTATTCTATGTGTATTTTGTATATATATTTTATAAAAAATGTATTTGTTTTCATTTCATACAAATCTACATTATTTTATGTATTTTTTGTACATATATACACATAAAATATTTAAATTTGTATTGAAATAAATATACAAAATGCAAATACAATAAGGAAAACTTCTATTGAAAGAGATATGCAAAAATACATATAAAACAATGTAAATTTGTTTCAAAATATATATACGAATACACATAAAATAACGTAGATTTCTATAAAAATATATATACAAAATACACATAAAATTAAGTAAATACGTATAAAAAACTGTAAACAAACCCACATAAAATATTGTAAATTCGAAACAAAATAAATAAACAAAATACCAATAAAAGAATGTGTATTTGTATAAATATAAATGTACAAAATACACATAAAAAATAAACATAAAATAAGGTAAATTTGTAATGAAATATATGTACAAAATACACATAAAATAAAGTAAATTTACATGAAAATATATATACAAATACACATAAAATACCATGAATTTGTATAAAATTATATATTCAAAATATATATAAAAAAATGTAAATACGTATAAAAATATATATACAAAGTACATATAAAATAATGTAAATTCGTATCAATATAAATCAACAAAATACCAATAAAATAATATATATTTGAATGAAAATAGATTTACAAAATACACATAACATAACTAAAATTTGTATTGAAATATATACAAAAATACATAAAAATAATTTGAGTTTGTATGAAAATAGCTATTCAAAATACATATAAAACTAGGTAAATTTCTTTTGAAATATATATACAAAATAGCCATAAAATATTGTAAATTTGTGTCAAAATATATAAACAAATACACATAAAATAGCTTAAAATAACGTAAATATGTATCAAATATATATACAAAAAACACATTAAATAATGTAAATATGTATAAAAAAATATATACAAAACATAAATAAAATAATGTAAAATCGTCTCAAAATAAATACAGAAAATATTAATAAAATAAAGTAAATTTGTATGAAAATTAAGATGCAAAATACCCATAAAATAACGCATTTTTTATAAAAATATATATACGAAAAAACATAAAATATTTGATTTTGTATTAAAATAAATAGATATACATTCTTTTATTGGTATTTTGTTTATATATTTTGTTTCGAATTTACCTTATTTTATGTGTATTTTGTTTACATTTTTTTATACGTATTTATTTAATTTTATGTGTATTTTGTATATATATTTTTATAGAAATCTACGTTATTTTATATGTATTCGTATATATATTTTGAAACAAATTTACATTGTTTTATATGTATTTTTGCATATCTCTTTCAATAGAAGTTTACTTTATTGTATGTGCATTTTGTATATTTATTTCAATACAAATTTAAATATTTTATGTGTATTTTGGTATATATATTTTTATAAGAAATGCGCTATTTGATGGAAATTTTGCATCTTTATTTTCATACAAATTTACATTATTTTATTAATATTAGGTGTATTTATTTTGATACGATTTTACATTATTCTATTTGTTTTTTGTATATATTTTTTTTTATACATATTTACATTATTTAAATGCATCTTGCATATATATTACATACAAATTTATTATCTATTATTTATTTTCATACAAATACACATTCTTTTCATGATATTTTGTTTATTTATTTTGACACGAATTTACATTACTTAATATGTATTTTATATATATATATATATTTTTTTTTATACGTATTTACATAATTTCATGTGTATTTTGTATATATATTTCTATAGAAATCTACGTTATTTTATGTGTATTCGTATATATTTTTTGAAACAAATTTACAATGTTTTCTTTGTATTTTGCGTTTTTTTTTCAATACAAATTTACCTTATTGTAAGTGTGCATTTTGTATATTAATATTAATACAAATTCAATTATTCTATGTGTATTTTTGCATATGTATTTTAATAAAAAAATATGCTTATCTTATGGGTATTTTGCATCTTTGTTTTCATACAAATTTAAATTATTTTATTGATATTCTGTGTACTTATTTTGATACGATTTTACATTATTCTATGTATAACAAAAATAAATACAGAATACACAAAAAGAGATATGCAAAATACATATAAACAATGTAAATTTGTTTCAATATATATATACGAATACACTTGACATGGGTATTTTGAATCTTAATTTTCATACAAATTTACATTATTTTATTAATATTTTCTGTATTTATTTTGATACGATTTTACATTATTTTATTTGTGTTTTGTATATATTTTTTTATACATATTTACATTATTTAATGTGTTTTTTGTATACATATTTGATACAAATTTTCGTTATTTTAAGTCTATATGTTTATATATTTTCATTCAAATTTACATTATTTTATGTGTATTTTGTATATGTATTTATATACAAATTTACCTAATTTTATGTTTTTTGTATATTTATTTTCATACAAGTTTAAATTATTTTTGTTTATTTTTGTATATAGTTTTATACAAATTTAGATAATTTTATGTGTATTTTGTATATCTATTTTCATACAAATACACATTCTTTTCATGATATTTATTTTATTTATTTTGACACGAATTAACATTATTTAATGTGTATTTTGTATATATATTTTTAACACGTATTTACATTATTTCAAGTGTATTTTGTATATATATTTCTATAGAAATCTACGTTATTTTATGAGTATTCGTATATATATTTTGAAACAAATTTACATTGTTTTATGTGTATTTTGCATATTTTTTCAATACAAATTTACCTTATTGTATGTGCATTTTGTATATTAATTTTAATATAAATTTGATTAATCTGTGTGTATTTTTGTGTATGTATTTTTATAAAAATATGCTTTATTTTATGGGTATTTTGCATCTTTATTTTCATACAAATTTACATTATTTTATTGATATTCTGTGTATTTATTTGGTACGATTTTATATTATTCTATGTGTATTTTGTATATATATTTTATATAAAATGTATTTGTTTTCATTTCATACAAATCTACATTATTTTATGTGTTTTTTGTACATGTATTTAAATACAAATTTAACTAGTTATATGTGTATTTTGTATCTCTATTTTGTATGTATATTTTCATAGAAATTTACCCTATTTTATAAGTATTCGTATATATATTTTGATACAAATTTACATTATTGATGTGTATTTTGCATATCTATTTCAATACAAATTTTCTTTATTGTACGTGCATTTTGTATATTTATTTTAATACAAATTTAATTATTTAATATGTATTTTTGTATATATATTTTTATGCAAATATGCGTTATTATATGGATATTTTGCAGATTTATTTTCATACAAATTTACATTATTTTATTGATATTCTCTTTATTTATTTTGATACGATTTAACATTATTCTATGTGTATTTTGTATATATTTTTATACATATTTAAATTATTTAAGTTTTATTTTTTATTTATTTTATCCAAATTTACATTATTTTATGTGTATTTGTTTATATATTTTTATACAAATTTACATTATTTTATGTGTATTTTGTATATACATTTTCACAAAAAAATTACGTTATTTTATTGTGTGTATAAGTATATATTTTGATACAAATTTTATACAAATTCATGTTATTTAATGTGTATTTGTATATATATTTTCATACAGATTTATATTATTTTATGTGTATTTTTTCATATATTTCATTACAAATTTACCTTATTTTATGTTTATTTTGTATATTTATTTCATTCAATTTTAAACTACTTTATGTGTATATTTGTATTTGTATTTAGGTTATTTTATGTGTATTTTGTATATATATTTTCATCCAAAATTACATTATTATATTGGTATTTTCTTAATTTAATTCGATACGAATTTAGATTATTTCATAGGTATTTTGTATACATATTTTTATACTCATTTACATTATCTAATGTGTGTTTTGTATATATATTTTTATGCAAATTTATTTTATGTTCATTTTTGTACATATATTTTAATAGAAATTTGCGTTATTTTATGTATATAGTTTTATATAAATTTACGTTATTTTATGTGTATTTTATATATTTATATTTATACAAATACACATTCTTTTATTGCTATATTGTTTATTTATATTAATACGAATTTACATTATTTTATGTGTATTTTGTATACATTTTTTTATACGTATTTACTTAATTTTATGTGTATTTTGTATATGTATTTTTATAGAAATCTACGTTATTTTATGTGTATTCGCATGTATATTTTGAAACAAATTTACATTATTTTATATGTATTTTGCATATCTATTTCAATACAAATTTACCTTATTGTATGTGCATTTTGTATATTTATTTTGATACAAATTCAAATATTTTATGTGTATTTTGTTATCAATAATTTTATAAAAAATGCGTTATTTTATAGGTATTTTGCATCTTAATTTTCATACAAATTTACATTATTTTATTAATATTCTGTGTATATATTTTGATACGATTTTACATTATTCTATTTGTGTTTTGTATATATTTTTTTATACATATTTACATTATTTAATGTGTATTTTGTATATATATTTCATACAAATTTACGTTATTATATGTGTATTTGTTTATATATTTTCTTTCAAATTTACATTATTTTATGTGTATTTTGTATATGTATTTCAATAGAAATTAACCTAATTTTATGTGTATTTTGTATATTTCTTTTCATACAAATTTAAATTATTTTTGTGTATTTTTGTATATAGTTTTATACAAATTTAGGTTATTTTATATACGCATTTACATTATTTAATGTGTGTTTTGAATATATTTTCATCCAAAGTTGATTTATTTTACGTTCATTTTTGGACATATTTTTATAGAAATTAGCGTTATTTTATATGTATTTGTATATGTTTTCTCATACAAATTTACATTATTTTATTGCTATTTTGTTTATTTAGTTTGATACGAATTACATGATTATATGTGTATTTTGTACATATTTTTTATACGTATTTACATTACTTAATGTGTATTTTGTTTATATATTTTTAAACAAATTTACGTTATTATATGTATTTTTAATAAATATTTTGATACAAATTTACATTATTTTATGTATTTTGTATATACATTTCAATTCAAATTTAGCTTATTTTATCTGTATTTTGTATATCTATTTTCATACGAATTTAATTACTTCTGTGTATTTTTGTATATAGTTTTATACAAATTTACGTTATTTTATGTGTATTTTTTATATATATATCTGTACAAATACACATTCTTTTATTGGTATTTTGTTTATTTATTTTGATACGAATTTACATTATTTTATGTGTATTTTGTATACATTTTTTTATACGTATTTACTTCATTTTACGTGTATTTTGTATATATATTTTTATACAAATCTACGTTATTTTATGTGTATTCGTATATATATTTTGAAACAAATTTACATTGTCTTATATGTAATTTGCATATCTATTTCAATACAGATTTACCTTATTGTATGTGTATTTTGTATATTTATTTTAATAAAATTAATTTTTTTATGTGTATTTTTGTATATATATTTTTAAAAAATGTGTTATTTTATGGGTATTTTGCTTCTTTATTTTCATACAAATTTACATTATTTTATTAATATTCTGTGTATTTATTTTGATACGATTTTACATTATTCTATTTGTGTTTTGTATTTATTTTTTTATACAAATTTACGTTATTTTAAGTGTATTTGTTTATGTATTTTCATTCAAATTTACAGTATTTTATGTGTGTTTTGTATATGTATTTCAATACAAATTTACCTAATTTTATGTGTATTTTGTATATTTATTTTCATGCAAATTAAAATTATTTTTGTGTATTTTTGAATATAGTCTTATACAAATTTATGTTATCTTATGTGTATTTTGTATATTTATTTTCATACAAATACACATTCTTTTATTGACATTTTGTTTATTTATTTTGACGCGAATTTACATTATTTAATGTGTATTTCGTATATATATTTTTATACGTATTTACATCCTTTCATGTGTATTTTGTATATTTATAAAAAATGCGTTATTTTATGGGTATTTTGCATCTTTATTTTCATACAAAGTTACTTTATTTTATTTACATTCTGTGTATATATTTTAATACGATTTTACATTATTCTATTTGTGTTTTGTATATATATTTTTTATACATATTTACATTATTTAATGAGTATTTTTTATATATATTTTATACAAATTTATGTTAATTTAAGTGTATTTGTTTATATATTTTTTTTCAAATTTACATTATTTTATGTGTATTTTGTATATGTATTTCTTTACAAATTTACCTAATTTTATGTGTATTTTGTATATTTATTTTCATACAAATTTAACTTATTTTTGTGTATTTTTATATATAGTTTTATACAAATTTACGTTATTTTATGTGTATTTTGTATATGTATTTTCATACAAATACTCATTCTTTTATTGATATTTTAATTACTTATTTTGACACGAATTTACATTATTTAATGTGTATTTTGTATATATATTTTTATACGTATTTACAACATTTTATGTGTATTTTGTATATATATTTCTATAGAAATCTACGTTATTTTATGTGTATTCGTATATATATTTTGAAACAAATCTACATTATTTTATGTGTATTTTGTATATATATTTCATTATAAATTTGCCTATATATATTTTCATTCAAAATTACATTATTTTATCGGTATTTTGTTCATATATTTCGATACGAATTTAGATTATTTCATGTGCATTTTCTATACATATACATATAGAGTAAATTTCTATAAAAATATATATTCAAAATACATATAAAATTATGTAAATAAGTATAAAAATATATATATTAAATACACCTAAAAAAAATGAGAATTCGTATCAAAATATATAAACAAAATTCCGATAAATGAACGTAAATTCGAATTAAAATAAATAAACAAAATACCAATAAAAGAATGTGTATTTGGATAAATATAAATATACAAAATACACATACAAAATAAACATAAAATAAGGTAGATTTGTAATGAAATATATGTACAAAATACACATAAAATAATGTAAATTTATATAAAAATATATATACAAATACACATAAAATACCATGAATTTGTATAAAAATATATTTTCAAAATAAATATTAAATAATGGAAAAGCGTATAAAAATATATATACAAAGTACATATAAAATAATGTAAATTCGTATCAATATAAATCAACAAAACACCAATAAAATAATATATATTTGAATGA
The DNA here is from genome assembly GCF_024679095.1 of Eriocheir sinensis. Classification (NCBI taxonomy): domain Eukaryota; kingdom Metazoa; phylum Arthropoda; class Malacostraca; order Decapoda; family Varunidae; genus Eriocheir; species Eriocheir sinensis. The sequence continues at coordinate 360,181 of NW_026110563.1, forward strand.
AAATAGATTTACAAAATACACATAACATAACTAAAATTTGTATTAAAATATATACAAAATTACATAGAAATAATTTGAGTTTGTATGAAAATAGATATACAAAATACACATAAAACTAGGTAAATTTCTTTTGAAATGTATAGACAAAATACCCATAATATATTGTAAATTTGTTTCAAAATATATAAACAAATACACATAAAATAACGTAAATTTGTATGAAAAATATATACAAAATACACATAGAATAATGTCAATTCCTATCAAAATGAATGAGCAGAATATCAATAAAATAATGTAAATTTGTATGAAAATAAAGAGACAAAATACCCAAAAAATAAAGAATATTTTTATAAAAATACAGATACAAAAATACACATCGAATAATTAAATTTGTATTAAAATTAATATACAAAATGCGTATATAATAAAGTAAATTTGTATTGAAAAAATATGCAGCATACACGTTTACTCATACAAATTTATATTATTTTATTGGTATTTTGTTTATTTATTTTGATACGAATTACATGATTATATGTGTATTTTGTTCATATTTTTTTATACGTATTTACATTATTTAATGTGTATTTTTTTATATATTTTCATACAAATTTACATTATTATATGTGTATTTGTATAAATATTTTGATACAAATTTACTTTATTTCATGTATTTTGTATATATATTTCAATTCAAATTTAGCTTATTTCGTGTGTATTTTGTATATATTTTCATACAAATTTAAATACTTCTGTGTAATTTTGTATATAGTTTTATATAAATTTACGTTATTTTATGTGTATTTTGTATATTTATATTCATACAAATACACATTCTTTTATTGGTATTTTTTTTATTTATTTTCATACGAATTTACATTATTTTATGATATATATTTTTTCCAAATTTACATTATTTTATGTGTATTTGTTTATATATTTTCATACATATTTACATTATTTTATGTGTTTTTTGTATATATATTTTTCTACGTATTTAAACTATTTTATGCGTATTTTGTATATACATTTTCATAAAAAAATTACGTTATTTTATTGTGTGTATAAGTATATATTTTGATACAAATTTTATACAAATTCATGTTATTTAATGTGTATTTGTATATATATTTTCATACAAATTTTTATTATTTTACGTGTATTTTTTCATATATTTCATTACAAATTTACCTTATTTTATGTTTATTTTGTATATTTATTTCATTCAATTTTAAATTATTTTGTGTATATTTGTATTTGTATTTAGGTTATTTTATGTGTATTTTGTATATATATTTTCATCCAAAATTACATTATTTTATTGGTATTTCTTAATTTAATTCGATACGAATTTAGATTATTTCATAGGTATTTTGTATACATATTCTTATACTCATTTACATTATCTAATGTGTGTTTTGTATATATATTTTTATGCGAATTTATTTAATGTTCATTTTTGTACATATATTTTTATAGAAATTTGCGTTATTTTATGTATATAGTTTTATATAAATTTACGTTATTTTATGTGCATTTATTATATTTATGTTTATACAAATACCCATTCTTTTATTGGTATATTGTTTATTTACATTTATACGAATTTACATTATTTTATGTGTATTTTGTATACATTTTTTTATACGTATTTACTTAATTTTATGTGTATTTTGTATATGTATTTTTATAGAAATCTACGTTATTTTATGTGTATTCGTATATATATTTATAAAAAATGCGTTATTTTATAGGTATTTTGCATCTTAATTTTCATTTTATATGTACTTTGTATGTATATTTTTATAAGCTTTTACATTATCTAATATTTATTTTGAATATATATTTTTATACAGATTCATGGTATTTTATGTGTATTTATATATATATTTTCATATAAATTTACATTATTTTATGTGTATTTTGTACATATATTTTATTACAAATCTACCTTATTTTATGTTTATTTTGTATGTGTATTTAGTATATTTATATTTATCCAAATACACATTTTTTTATTGGTATTTTGTTTATTTATTTTAATTCGAATTTACATTATTTTATGTGTATTATGTATACATTTTTTTATACGTATTTACTTAATTTTAAGTGTATTTTGTATATATATTTTTATAGAAATCTACGTTTTTTTATTTGTATTCGTATATATATTTTGAAACAGATTTACATTGTTTTATATGTATTTTTGCATATCTCTTTCAATACAAATTTACCTTATTGTATGTGCATTTTGTATATTTATTTCAATGCAAATTTAAATATTTTATGTGTATTTTGGTATATATGTTTTTATAAGATTACGAAAATTTGAATAAAAATATATACAAAAAAACAAAAAAATAAATTTCAATTTGTATGAAAATAGATATAGAAAATACACATACAATTATTTAAATTTGTATTTCAATACATGTACAAAATACACATCAAATAATGTTAATTTGTATGAAATGAAAACAAATTCACATAAAATTCGCGTCAAAATAAATAAACAAAATATCAATAAAAGAATGTGTATTTGTATGAAAATAGATATACAAAATACACATAAAATAACCTAAATTTGTATCAAACTATATACAAAAATACACAAATATATTTTAAATTTGTATGAAAATAAATATACAAAATACACATAAAATTAGGTAAATTTGTATTGAAAAACATACACAAAATACACATAAAATAATGTAAATTTGAATGAAAATACATAAACAAATACACTTAAAATAACGTAAATTTGTATGAAAAAATATGTACAAAACACAAATAGAATAATGTAAAATCGTATCAAAATAAATACACAGAATATTAATAAAATAATGTAAATTTGTATGAAAATAAAAACAAATACCCATAAAATAACGCATTTTTATTTATAAAATATATATACCAAAATACACTTAAAAAAATTAAATTTGTGTTAAAATAAATATACAAAAAACACATACAATAAGGTAAATTTGTATTGAAATAGATATGCAAAATACATATAAAACAATGTAAATTTGTTTCAAAATATATATACGAATACACATAAAATAACGTAGATTTCTATAAAAATATATATATAGAAAATACTCATAAAATGATTTAAATACGTATAAAAAAATGTATACAAAAAACACATAAAATAATGTAAATTCGTATCAAAATAAATAAACAAAATACCAATAAAAGAATGTGTATTTGTATAGATATAAATATACAAAATACACATAAAATAACGTAAATTTATGTAAAACTATATACAAAAATACACAGAAGTAATTAAATTTGTATGAAAATATATACAAAATACACACAAAATAAGCTAAATTTGAATTGAAATATATATACAAAATACATGAAATAAAGTAAATTTGTATGAAAATATTTATACAAATACACATATAATAACGTAAATTTGTATGAAAATATATAAACAAAATACACATTAAATAATGTAAATACGTATAAAAAATATGTACAAAATACACATATAATCATGTAATTTGTATCAAAATAAATAAACAAAATACCAATAAAATAATATAAATTTGTATGAGAAAACGTGTATGTTGCATATTTTTTCAATACAAATTTACCTTATTATATACGCATTTTGTATATTAATTTTAATACAAATTTAATTATTCGATGTTTATTTTTGTAAAAAATGCGTTGTTTTATGGGTATTTTGCATCTCTATTTTCATACAAATTTACTTTATTTTATTAATATTCTGTGTATTTATTTTGATACTATTTTACATTATTCTATTTGTGTTTTGTATATATTTTTTTATACATATTTACATTATTTAATGTGTATTTTCTATATATATTTCATACAAATTTACGTTATTTTAAGTGTATTTGTTTATATATTTTCATTCAAATTTGCATTATCTTATGTGTATTTTGTATATGTATTTCAATAGAAATTTAACTAGTTTTATGTGTATTTTGTATATATATTTTTATACAAATTTATATTATTTTTGTGTATTTTTTTAATAGAGTTTTATACAAATTTACAATTTTTTATGTGTATTTTGTATATCTATTTTCAAACAAGTACACATTCTTTTATTGATATTTTGTTTATTTATTTTGATGCGAATTTACATTATTTAATGTGTATTGTGTATATATATTTGTATACGTTTTTACGTCATTTCATGTGTATTTTTTATATATATTTCTATAGAAATATACGTTATTATATGTGTATGCGTATATATATTTTGAAACAAATATACATTGTTTTATGTGCATTTTGTATATTTTTTCAATACAAATTTCCCTTATTGTACGTGCATTTTGTATATTAATTTTAATACAAATTTAATTCTTCTGTGTGTATTCTTGTATATGTATTTTAAAAAAAATAGGCTTTATTTTATGGGTATTTTGCATCTTTATTTTCATACAAAATTACATTATTTTATTGATATTCTGTGTATTTATTTTGATGCGATTTTACATTATTCTATGTATATTTTGTATATCTATTTTATACAAATGTACGTTATTTTATGTGAATTTGTTTTCATATCATACAAATTTACATTATTTTATGTGTATTTTGTACATGTATTTAAATACAAATTTAACTAATTATATGTGTATTTTGTATATCTATTTTCATACAAATTGAAATTTATTTTTTTGTTTTTTGTATACACTTTTATTCAAATTTTCGTAATTTTATGTGTATTTTGTATATTTATTTTCCTACAAATATACGTTCTTTTATCGGAATTTTGTTTATTTATTTTGATACGAATTTTCATTTTTTTAGGTGTATTTGATATATATATTTTTATACTTATTTACATAAATTTATATATATTTTGAATATATATTTTCATAGAAATTTACTCTATATGTATATACAAAAAAACACAAAAATAATTTAAATTTGTATGAAAATAAATATACAAAATACACATAAAATTAGTTAAATTTGTATTGAAATACATATACAAAATACACTTAAAATAATGTAAATTTGAATGAAATTATATAAACAAATACACTTAAAATGACGTTAATTTGTATAAAATATATATAAAAAATACACATTAAATAATGAAAATATGTATAAAAAAATATATACAAAACACAAATAGTATAATATAAAATCGTATCAAAATATATACACAGAATATTAATAAAATAATGTATATTTGTATGAAAACTAAGATGCAAAATACCTATAAAATAACGCATTTTTTTTTAAATTACATATACCAAAATACACATAAAATATTTGAATTTGTGTTAAAATAAATATACAAAATGCACATACAATAAGGTAAATTTGTATTGAAATAGATATGCAAAAAACATATAAAACAATGTAAATTTGTTTCAAAATATATATACGAATACACATAAAATAATGTAGTTTTCTATAAATATATATATACAATATACAAATAAAATTAAGTAAATACGAAACAAAAATGTGTTCAAAAAACACATAAAATAATGTAAATTCGTATAAATATAAATAAACAAAATACCAATAAGAGAATGTGTATTTGTATAAATATAAATATACAAAATGCACATAAAATAACGTAAATTTGTATAAAAATGTATACAAAAATACACAGAAGTAATTAAATTTGTATGAATATAGATATACAAAATACACACAAAATAAGCTAAATTTGAATTGAAATATATATACAAAATACATAAAATAAAGTAAATTCGTTTCAAAATATTTTTAACAAATACACATATAATAACGTAAATTTGTAAAAAAATATATAAACAAAATACACATTAAGTAATGTAAATACGTATAAAAAAATATTTACAAAATACACCAATAATCAAGTCATTCGTATCAAAATAAATAAACAAAAAACTAATTAAATAATGTAAATTTGTATGAGAAAACATATAAAAAATACACATAAATTAACGTTTTAAGTTTCTATAAAAATATATGTACAAAAATGCGCATAAAATTAGTTTGCATAAAAAAATATATACAAAACACACATTAGATAATGTAAATGAGTATAAAAATATGTATACAAAATACCTATGAAATAATCTAAATTCGTATCGAGTTAAATTAAGAAAATAACAATAAAATAATGTTATTTTGGATGAAAATATATATAGAAAACACATTTAAAATAACCTAAACACAAATACAAATATACATATTAAATAATTTAAAATTGAATGAAATAAATATACAAAATAAACATAAAATAAGGTAAATTTGTAATAAAATATATGTAAGAATACACATAAAATAATATCAATTTGTATGAAAATATATATTCAAATACACATAAAATAACATGAATTTGTATAAAATTTGTTTCAAAATATATACGAATACACACAATAGAGTAACGTAATTTTTTATGAAAATTTATATATAAAATACACATAAAATAATTTAAATACGTAGAAAAATATATATACAAAATACACATAAAATAATGTAAGTTCGTAAAAAATTAAATACACAAAATTCCAATAAAAGAATGTATATTTGTAGGAAAATATATATACAAAAAACAAATAAAATAACTAAAATTTGTATAAAAATATATATAAAAAAACACAAAAATAATTTAATTTTGTTTGAAAATAGATATGCAAAATACACATAAAGTTAGGCAAATTTGTATTGAAATACATATACAAAACTCACATAAAATAATGTAAATTTGTATGAAAATATATAAACAAATACATATAAAATAACGTAAATTTGGATAAAATATATATACAAAATATACATTAAATATTTTAAATATGTTTAAAAATATATTATATTATATATATTTTTATTGATATTTGCGTTATTTATGTGTATTTTGTATATGTTTTCTCATAGAAATTTGCATTATTTTATTGGTATTTTGTCTATTTATTTTGATACGAATTACATGATTATTTGTGTATTTTGTACATTTTTTTTATACGTATTTACATTATTTAATGTGTATTTTGTTTATATATTTTTATACAAATTTACGTTATTATATGTGTATTTGTATAAGTATTTTGATACAAATTTACATTATTTTAAGTATTTTGTATATATATTTCAACTCAAATTTAGCTTATTTTATCTGCATTTTGAAAATATCTTTTTATTTTAATACAAAATCAAATATTTTATGTTTTTTCGTATATATATTTTTTTAAAAAATGCATTATTTTATGGGTATTTTGCATCTTAATTTTCATACAAATTTACATTATTTTATTAATATTTTCTGTATTTATTTTGATACGATTTTACATTATTTTATTTGTGTTTTGTATATATTTATTTATACATATTTACATTATTTAATGTTTTTTTGTATATATATTTGATACAAATTTACGTTATTTTAAGTCTATATGTTTATATATTTTCATTCAAATTTACATTATTTTATGTGTATTTTGTATATGTATTTCAATACAAATTTACCTAATTTTATATGTTTTTTGTATATTTATTTTCATACAAGTTTAAATTATTTTTGTGTATTTTTGTATATAGTTTTATACAAATTTAGGCTATTTTATGTGTATTTTGTATATCTATTTTCATACAAATACACATTCTTTTCATGATATTTTGTTTATTTATTTTGACACGATTAACATTATTTAATGTGTATTTTGTATTTATATTTTTATACGTATTTACATTATTTCAAGTGTATTTTGTATATATATTTCTATAGAAATCTGCGTTATTTTTTGTGTATTCGTATATATATTTTGAAACAAATTTACATTGTTTTATGTGTATTTTGCATATTTTTTTAATACAAATTTACCTAATTGTATGTGCATTTTGTATATTAATTTTAATACAAATTTTATTAATCTATGTGTATTTTTGTATATGTATTTTTATAAAAATATGCTTTATTTTATGGGTATTTTGCATCTTTATTTTCATACAAATTTACATTATTTTATTGATATTCTGTGTATTTATTTTGATATGATTTTACATTATTATATGTGTATTTTGTATATATATTTTATAAAAAATGTATTTGTTTTCATTTCATACAAATCTACATTATTTTATGTGTTTTTTGTACATGTATTTAAATACAAATTTAACTAGTTATATGTGTATTTTGTATATCTATTTTGTATGTATATTTTCATAGAAATTTACTCTATTTTATGAGTACTCGTATATATATTTTGATACAAATTTACATTATTAATGTGTATTTTGCATATCTATTTCAATACAAATTTACTTTATTGTACGTGCATTTTGAATATTTATTTTAATACAAATTTAATTATTTTATATGTATTTTTGTATATATGTCTTTATGGAAATATGCGTTATTATATGGATATCTTGCATCTTTATTTTCATACAAATTTACATTATTTTATTGATATTCTCTTTATTTATTTTGATACGATTTAACATTATTCTATGTGTTTTTTGTATATATTTTTTTATATATATATTTACATTATTTAATGTTAATTTTGTATATATTTTTTATCCAAATTTACATTATTTTATGTGTATTTGTTTATATATTTTCA